>NW_020954625.1:16370041-16430835 GCF_900497805.2 Vombatus ursinus | reverse complement strand
GGGGGCTCCTGCCGGCCCGTCGGGTCCCGGGGGCTCCTGCCGGCCCGCCGCCTCGCGGGGGCAGCTCCTTCGGGCCGGTGCGGGGAGGGGGCCGCGCCCCGAGGGTGACCCACGGACCCGCCGGCTCGCGGGGCCTTCCCGAGAGCTCGGCCCGTTCGCCTGAGCGGATCCCCGGGCTCGCCCAGCTGGCCTGGGCCCAGATAGCGGGAGCTCCCCTGCCCCCCACGCTTCCTGTCTGGGCACCTTGGCGAGCCCGCAGGGCCTTGGGCCGGGTGGAGTCCGCGCTGCCCACCCGGCCTTCGGGGCCCAGATGGAAAGGCCGGCCGGCCGGGCCCTGGGGCTCAGGGCTCAGGGTCACCCGCAGCCCTCCCCTGGAAGGACGGGAACGTGGGCAGGGTGCCACCCCTGGGTCTGCGCGCCGGGAAGCCTGTGGGCCGTGCGGAGGTGCGGCGCTGGCACAGGTGCCTGGGGACATGATTTCATCTGATGGACGTTTTTTGCCCTTTCTCCTTCTATGTTGCGAATCCTGTCAAACTGTGGGGGAGATTTGGTATGCGCCATGACTCAGGGATGCTCCTTATCCACAGAATGAAGGTACCCCCTTAGATGGCCCTCCAGATGCCTTCTCCCTCAGGCTGCCGTCTTGAGGCCCGGGTCTTGTGGGTGAGTGAAAAGTGCTCGCCTTTCTCCTGGACATGGGGCTGTCACGAAGATCTGGAGGCTTGGGTTGATGTCCCAGCTGCACCACCCGTGGGTCCCTGGGCACGTGCCTTCACATCTGGTTATTCTAGGCGGCCTTCCAGCCCCAAAGCTGTAACTTAGGATCCAGGCCTTTCTCTGGCAGGGAGGCACTGGGTGATTCCCTCCTTTGTAAAACGGAGAGTGGAGAGTGGTGTCAAAGGTCGGGAAAACAAAAAATGGTGACAGCTATCAAATCCAAGCCTCGTGGGCACAGGATCACATGGTATCTGAGGCGGGATTTGAATCCAAGTCTTCTTGGGCTGGGGGGGAAATGGGGGGACGTGAGCACCTGTGTGCTAGGCTCTGTACTGTGTTTTACAAATTAGTATCTCATTTGATCTTCACAGCAACCTTGTGTGATAGGTGCTATTTTACAGAGGAGGAAACTGAGGCAGATGATGGTTCAGTGACTTGCCTAGGTCATACAGCTAAGTACAAGTCTGAGGCCAGATTTGACTTCTGGGGTGTCTTCTTGGCTCTTGCCTTGAGCACTGTGACGCCCCCTAGTGGCTCTAGGTACTCTGTGGCTGTACTGTAGTAACCAAGCCTTGTCTCATTTCACCTTTTAGAATTAGGCACGTGGTCTGCTGGGTTGACTTAAAGCTTCCCTCTGTTTTCATGTGTTGTTCTTTGCTGCCGTATCTGGCTCTTTCAGCCTTGGCTTCTTGCTTGCAGTAATAGAACAGGGACCTTTCCCTTGTTTCTTGGTCACCTCTCAAGTATAGGAGTGGCAGAATTGGGGGACCTCCTGCTTTGCCCAGGAGCCTAGGGCAGCCCCCCACAGGCCACCGCCAATCTTGGGGAGACCACCACTCTTTTGGCCAACTCTCAGTATCTTAGCTTTTTTTCCTTCTGGAGGACATTTCCCTCTGTCTGCCCCTTCAACAAGAACAGAGCAGGGGATGGCAAAGGAAGTTGAAAAACCCTGAACTGAAACCCTTCTCCAGTTAATTCCATAGGAAACAAGGGTACAGAGGAGAGAAGTGGTTTGTTTTTTTTTTAATGGGTAGGACAGACTTCTTCTTATTGCTCTGTTGAATAGGATCCAAGGGGAGGAAGTTAACAATAATGGATAATTGTTGGTAATTAGACTTTCTAAAATGTCTTGCCTTTCTTCTTTTTAACTCAGGGCTTTGAACCACAGGAGGCATTCAAAGAGTACCTGGTCCTTCTTCCCTCCTCTCTCCCCCCCAGTTCTGGAGCCATAAACCAAAATCAAACCAGAAGTAGTAACTCTCCTTCCAGGACTCTGCTCAGCACCCCTGTATGTAACTTCAGAGTGGTCTCCTCTCCCCGTTTGTGTGTTGTCACCAGCATTAGAATGTGAGCTCCATGAGAACGAGTGTCTTTGGTTTTGTATTTGTAGCCCTAGTGCATGAATAAATGAAAGGTAAATAGATAATCAGTGGTCAATAGAACTGTGAGGGGATGGATGGAAGATAGATGGATGATGGGTGGATACAATAGTTATTAAGGGCTGGAGCTACAAATACAAACAAGTAAGACAGTTACTGAAATATGTTTTAATATGATTGCACATGTATGACCTATATCAGATTTCTTGCCTTCTGGGGGGGGGAGAAGAAAAATTTGGAACTCATAATCTTACTTTTTTTTTTTTATATGAGGCATTTGGGTCACACAGCTAGTGAATGTTATGTGTCTGAGGCCAGATATGAACTCAGGTCCTCCAGACCCAGAGTCAGTGCTCTATCCACTGCGCACCTAGCTGCCCCTAAATGGGCTTTGTTTTAGTGTTTGTTTGTTTGTTGGGGGGGGCAGTTGGGGTTAAGTGACTTGCCTAGGGTCACCCAGCTAGTAAGTGTTATGTGTCTGAGGCTAGATTTGAACTCAGGTCCTCCTGATTCCAATGCTGGTGCTCTATCCACTGCGCGACCTAGCTGCTCCTTGGCAAAATCTTATGAAAAATTAATGTTAAAAATGGTCTTTATATGTAATTGGAAAAAATAAAATTCTATTTTAAAAATATATCAGGGACTCTTACAAAAACAAAAAAAAAAACAGTCCCTGTCTTCAAGGAGCTTAGCTTCTAATGGGGAAAGGCAGCCCATAAAGTCAGCTGGAGGAGGTGAGGGGAGAAGAAGGGGTGGACCAGAGTATAGGCGGCTGTAAAGTAGACAAGATAAAATCCCATTCACAAGCCAGGCCTCCGGAAAGCAGGGTGCTGCTTGGGGAAGTACTTTCTTCTGAGCAGCGGGGTAAAGAAAATGCCTTTCAGGAGAGAGAGCGCTCCCTGCACAGGTCCAGCACTCTCTTTCTGCCTGTCCGATGTCCTGTTCTCACTTAATTGAGTTTCTCTTGCAGCTTCCCTTCTGTTGAATATGATCTTGCCCAGAACCAAGTCAGTTTTAGCTTAGTTCCTCATTACTGCCTTAACTCTTCAAAGTGACAGTGAGGTAGACAGTGAGGCAAGGGACTGACCATTTTAAAAAATGATTTTGTCTTTGTATCCCCAGGGCCCTTCACACATCAGGCATTTCATAAACGTGGCTTGGATGGAGAGAGGTATACTTCCATAGTTCCCCTTTTTAGGGAACGTTTGATGCTAAGAGATCAAGAAAGAGAAGAGTCTTGTGAATAGAGCTTGAAAATCTTTAGCAAGGTTGAAAATCCTCCTTGAGAGCCATCCCCGAATGGTGATTTCATGGTATGAATGGCGTGAGAATCTTTCTCCAGAGAAATCCTTGCTGAAAACTTAGCCTTGGGCTTTTTGGACAGTGCTTGAGAGTCAAAAGGAAACCCAGATGTGCATCTCATGTTAACTTGTCATTTTCTTTGCCTGTCACTAATAGGAGGCCGAATTTATTCTTTTTGTTGTTATATGTAAATAGCAACCATGCATAAGAATAAGTCATTCCCCAAGTACTTATTACTACTATGTACTAGACACTGCTAAGCTCTGAGTATGCCAGAAAAGACACCACACACACACACACACTCACACTCACACACTTCCTCCTCTCAAGAAGCTCAGTCTAATCAGAGAGACAACATGCAAACGATTGTGTGCATACAAAATATGGACAGGATAGATTGGAGGTAATCGACTGAGGAAAGGCCTTGGCCTTAAGAGACATCAGGAAAGGCTTCTCATAGAAGGTGGGAATATAACTGGGACTTGAAGGAAGCCAGGAGGCAGAGATGAGGTGAGAGTATTCTAGGTATGGGGGACAGCCAGTGAAAATGCTGGGATTTGGAGGTGGAATTTCTTGTTCAAGGAACAGCAAGGAGGCCAGTGTCACTGGATTAAATACTACCGGGGGTGAGTAAAGTTTAAGACGACTGGAAAATGAGGAGGGGGCTAGGTTATCAGAGGCTTTTGAATGCTGAACAGGGGACTTCATATTTCATCCTGGAAGCAGAAAGAGTCACTGGAATTAACTGAGTGGGCGTGGGAGGTGACATGGTCACTTAGGCCCTTTGGGAAGATCAGTTTGGCAGCTTTGTAGAGAATAGACAAGAAGTGATTTGTGGCAGGGAGAACAACCGTCAGGCTCTTGCAGTAGTCCAGGGGTGGTGGGAGCATCAGGAAGAAGGGAGGCATAGGGTAGATGTTGCAGAGGTCGAGTTGATAGGATTTAGCATCATTGTGTGAAACAAGCACTGAGCCTGCTTACTGAGAGAGAAAGTAGAGGATGAGTAGAGTCATTCAAAGGCTTTGGGTGCTGGCAGGGACTGACCTTAGAGATTCAGCCCCCTAGTTTTCTAGGTGAGGATAATTGAGGCTTATAGAGATTAAGTCCTTGGCCCCAGATCAAGCTTTGAGCATGTGAGAATAGGGCCAGTGCCTCTGACACCAAAGCCATTGTTCCTTCACCAGAACCACAAAAAAAAAAAAAAGCCAAAGTGGAGGGAAACATAAGGAGCACAGGGTTGGAAAAAACCCATCTCAAAAGTTGAAACAAGCTTGTAGACATCACCAAGAGAGAAAGCATCAAAAAGACTTGTAAATGTCTGGAAAGGTGGGAGCAGTGGCCTGGTTAATTCTGGATCGCTTGGAGAGGTGGGAGACTTAGGTTTCGGTTGGGCTTTGGTGTCTATCTTAGGTACTTTTGACACACTGGGAGAATGGTGAGAAGAACCCCTCTTTGTCCTCTTGACCTTCTCTTCCCAGGTTCTCCCTACTGCCCGTTGTATGATGTAACGAGTGCAGCCACATAATGTGGTGGATGGCTTGGTAGAGTTGGAGCAGGCTTACCTGGGTACAGCTGCTGCCTCTGGCATTTGCTAGCTTTATGACCCTAGACAGGGCCTGTAACCTCTCTGGGCCTCACTTTTCCTCATCTGTAAAATGGGGATAATAATATTAGTGGATCCCTTCCTCACAGAGTTGTGAGGTTCAGAGGAGAGCCTGTGTATAAAGCATTTGCAAATTTGTAAGTACTGGCTGAAGGCCAGTTATTTTTGTCTAATATTGTCACCTCAGCTCTGAGGCTACCAGGTAGTGCAGAGCTGGCATCTCTCAAACCTTCCCTGGAGCAGGGACTGGTGTCCAATTTGGGGAGAGGGCTCTTGAAAGGCTACATGAACAATGTCAAGGAAACACTTTAAAAATGCCCAGGACAGAGCAGGAGGAAGTTCAGGAAGAGGCAGGTGAGCTGGGCAGTGTAGGTCCTAGAGGTCCTGGCCCTGTGATTTCCCAGTAGGAAACACCCTCCACCAGGGCAGGTTGGCACCTTCTCTGAAACCTCTGAGTCTTGGAGAGCTGTCTTAGCACTGAGAGGTTGTGACTAGCCCTGACACTAAGAGCATACCATCCTATGTATCAGGGGCAGGACTTGAACTCAGCTCTTTCTAACTATGAGGCCAAATCTCTCTAGTGTCCTGCATGGTGGGTGCTGCTGTGTTAAAATAGTGTATATTTTACAGAACAATCTGGGGCGTTGTTATCATATTTCTGCTGCCTTCGACCTCTGTCTTCTCCCTCAACTCCCCTGTGTCCCTTCTCCCATTGGTGAATTCCTTCCAGAAGCTCCACCACCATTCTTCCTTTTCTCTACTTCACCTACCCCTACTGGGGCACCTCCTCTTTTCAGGTCCTTTTGGTGTGTTATCTTCCCCCATTAGAATGTAAGCTCCTTGAGGGCAGAGACTGTCTTTTTGCTCATGTTTGTATTCCCCTGCTTAAAAAATATTTCGTTGGCTTAAACAGCAACATAGAACCAACAAGGAATTTCACTGAAGAATGAGGGTAAAAGATACCATCAAGGAATTGTGTGATAGGTTAAGAAAATGGATGATAGGGTGAGAGTTGGTCCTGTGGTGTGGGCAAGGGCAGAGAGCCCAAGAGCTGTGCAGAAGCAAGCAAGGAAATAATATCCTGCTTTATTTTTTTAAAATTGGTTTGTATTTTATTTTTTCTCCACTTAATAGTATTTTATTTTTTTCCAATTACATGCAAAAATAGTTTTCAGCATTTACTTTTTTAAAAATTAATTTATTTTGAATTATCAACAATCACTTCCATAAGCTTTTGAGTTTAAAATTTTTCTCAAGGCTATACATATACATTCCTGTTAAACATACTTTCACATTAGTCATGTTGTAAGGAAGAATTAGAACCAGTAGGAGCAACCACCAGAAAGAGACAAAAACAAAACAGAAGGAAAAAAATAGCAAATAGTATGCTTTGATCTGCATTCAAACTCCAGAAGTCTTTCTTTGGATGTGGATAGCATTTCCCACCATGAGACCTTTGGAGATGTCTTAAATCCTTGCATTGCTGGGAAGGGCTAAGTCTACCAATGTTAGTCATCACACAGTGTGGCTGTTACTGTGTACAGTGTTCTCCTGGTTCTGCTCACTTCACTCAGTATTAGACCATACAAGTCTTTCCAGGTTTTTCTGAAGTCTGCCTGCTCATCATTTCTTTTAGCACAGTAGTATTCCATTACATTTGTATACCACAACTTGTTCAGCCTTTCCCCAATTGATGGGCATCCTCTCAATTTCTGATTCTTTGCCACCACAAAAAAGAGCTGCTGTAAATATTTTTGTATATGTGGGTCGTTTTCCCATTTCTATGATCTCTTTGGGATACAGTCCTAGAAGTGCTATTGCTGGGTCAGAGGGAAGACAGTTGTTAAAAGTGTTTCTGTCACCTTCATTTTCAGATATATCCCACCCCATCCCTGATCCAGACCCATTTTTTTTTCCGCAAAGATTGCAGAAAAAAAAAGAAAAAACAGGGTAGCAAAACCAACAAATTATTTGTGTCTGATAGTATTTATAATTCTGTGTGCCCGTAGTCCTCCACCTTCCCAAAGAGAAGGAGGTGTGCTTTTTCTCTTCTCTAGGGTCATTATAATTACACTGTGTTTAGCTGTTGTTAACCTCTAATTCTTTTCATTTACATTTTTTTGCAAGTATGATGTAGATTGTTTTCTTGTTTCTGCTTACTTTACTCTCTATCAGTTTACTTACATCTTCCCAAGATTCTCTGAAATCCTCAAATCCATTGTCAAGGAGTAAAACTATTCTAACTATATTCATGTTCCACAATTCATTTAGCCCAAGCTCTGCTGATCATGGTTTTCTTTTTCTCCTCAATTTAGCAGACTGCATTGCAGCTATGGCCCTAGCTGCTGGCACCGCTGTGGTGGGCTACCTAGCTTACAAAAAGTTTTTGGTGAAAGAAAAAGGCTACGGTTCCATGGTCAACCCCACCATCCAGAAAGACAACCCCAAGATTGTTCACGCATTTGACATGGAAGACTTGGGAGAGAAAGCTGTGTACTGCCGCTGTTGGAGGTCCAAGAAGGTGAGGGGGTGGGGCCTGGGTCCCTTAGCCTTCTCAAGTATCAGCAGTTTTGAAGCCACTCTTAGGAATCCTGGTCATCAGAAAATGCTTGCTTATTGACCCTTTTCAAGAAGCGGGATCCTCTCACTTCGGGGCCAAGAGGGTTCAGTTTGCTCAGCTTCGTTGGACCAGGCTTAGTACTGACAGAATGTAGCAAAAAACTTAGTTCCTTTGAGAGAAGTGCACTGTGTCAAACCCCAATATGAAATGTCCTGTGTAATACCAGCAGCTATTAACCAACCGTACTGGCCTAAGATTAGAGATAGGGATCTTGAGATGGGTGAAATACTTTACTGAAGCCATAGGGGAAGAGGAGATAAATTCACTCCTAGTGACTTCTCAGCATTTCTGGTGATTTTTGTGGTCACAGAAAGAACTTTGTGTACTGTCAGTGTTAATTAACAACTAAAATAGATTTCACTAAAACAAACACTTGAAAGGCTAGAGAAAATAGAGAACAGAGATGGCTATCTTTCTGACTCTTTTCCTATAAGTGTGTTATTTTTTATTCTTTTTCACTGAGGAGAGCTTTTATTTCAACAAAAAAATTGTCCCTGACAAAACCAGCCAACTGGCTAGTCCTACCAAAGTCTGGTGGTGTCTTTCATGACCTCATGGCTTCCTTTCTTTGTGTAGAAAGTTGAGAAGACTGTTGGCATTGAATCTGCCAAAAGAGCAGAGGCAGTGTGGAGTAGGGGATAGAACCTGGGACTTAGGAAATCTGAGTTCAGATTCTGCCTCAACTGCAGATTAGCTATGTGATTCATTAGATTGGGAGCTCCTTGATGGCAAGGACCTGCTTTTTGCCTCTCTTTCTATCACCAGCACTTAGCAGTGTCTTCCTGGCACAGGGTTATCAAGCCCTTGGGGTGTGTTAGAGGAGAGGGCTAGATCGGGGATCTAGGTTTTAGAATGCCTTCTGCAAACTGGGCAGCCACTCACAGTTGGATGTTTTACAGTAGGTAGGATATTTAAAAATCATCTTTTTAGGGGCAGCTAGGTGGCACCATGCCCTGAAGTCAGGAGGACCCGAGTTCAAATCCGGCCTCAGACCAAACACTTGACACTTACTAGCTGTGTTACCCTGGACAAGTCACTTAACCCCAATTACCTAAAAACAAAACAAAAACAAAAATCATCTTTTTACACACTACCCAGAAACACACTAGAAATCTGAAGCTGAATGAAACCAGTGCTTTTCATTTAGATCTTTACCAAATGTATCATATGTAATAGTATCACCTTTCTCTAGCTTTTGGTTAAATAAATTTTTACATAAACTAAAAAAAAAAAAATCATCTTTTTGGCGCAGCTGAAAATATTTTAAAAAATAAACGTTTCTCCAGCTTAAAGCTTTTTCTAGACCTTCCCCCCTTTCTTGAAAAGCTGACCCCTTTTAGGAAAGTCAGTGTGTAAGACTTTGAAAATGAGTAAAGAGTGGTGACTTAATTTAGAAGGAAAACTCTCCCTTGTTTAATTAAGACCCAGGCTTTCTCTCTCGCTCTGAACGGATTCTAATTTGGAGCCTGCCCCGGGCAAGACCCTCTGCCCATTTTCTTGATATATGGTGATAACAGAGTGTTGAGCAGAGAGAAGAGGCCCCTGTGATGAGTGAAGGGCACCCGTGACTGCTTGAGTAGAGTGGTCTGGCAGTAATGAGGGTCTTAGACAATTTTTCTTCCTGTGGTTTTACTGAAAGGTTAAGTGGAACAGAATGTTAGTTCACCCTGAGCTGTGCTTTTGTCTTGTTGTGTGAAAGACATGTTGGGAGTCCCTAAGGACTCTGCTGGCTTGTTGACTAGTTCTGTGGTCTGGGCTGGAGCACTGGGGGTCTCAGCCAGCTCCCAGATCCTGGGATCAGCCTTGTCACTGACACTGAAGAACTTTGGGCCCCTGGGCCAGGGACTTGGCTTCATTTTCCTCCTCTGTAAAATGGGAATAACAATGTCTTTTGAGGTTGTGAGATTTAAGTGAGATAATGCGAGGAAAACAAGGCCTATATTAGTCTTGGTTCTTGGACCATTAAGTACCAAGCACCTAGCACTGGTTGGTTCTCTGAACTCAGAGCGGAAAGAGAGGACTCTGAAAGTAAAGCAGCTCTCAAGGCCCTTCTGAATCTAGAACTGGGGCTAAGATCTGGATTCGAATCCTGTATCTGCCACTAATACCTCTGTGACCTTAGGCAAGTCACTCAGGCTCTTTGGGCCTCAGTAGCCTCAACTGTGAAATAAAGCAGGAGGTTGGACCAGATGACCTCTAAATGCTCTTCTGTTACTAAGATTCATTGGCTTCAGTGTCTAAGATGGATAGAGAGTGTGGAAGCCAGAGACAGGAAGACCAGATAGGAGACCCTTATAGGAGCATAAGTATGGAGTGATAAAGCTTGACTAGGAAGGAGGAGGAGGAGGAGGAGGAAGATGATGATGGTGGTGGTGGTGGTAGTGGTAACGGTGGTAACAAGCAGCATTTATAGCACTTTAAGGTTTGCTAAGCACTTCATAATAGTAGCACGTGTGATCTTCACAAATAGGTAGGTTCTGTTGTCATCGTCTCCATTTTACAGATGAGGAAACTGAGGCAGATAGTGGTGAAGTGACCTGCCTAGGGTCACACAGCTAGTACAAGTCTAGGCTGGATTAAATTGAAGCTTCCTGACTTCAGGTCTGGCACTTTATGCATTGTGCCCCCTAGCCACATGAGGAAGAATTGATAAATAGCACAATTCAAAGGTATTTGAATCAGCAGCATTTGGTAACTTCTCACATATGAGGACAGAGATAATGTCCAAGGAAAGGTGGTAGTGGACAGAACTTTGGATTTCAGGCTGGGGGGCTAGCCGTAGGGGGGAAATAGATTCCATGTTAAGCATACTGGATTGGAGGTGTTTGGCTAGAGGAGTAAGAATAGACATCAAGCAGTTGAAAATGCAGGTTAGAAGCTAGAAAATAAGGAGGAGGAGAGGGAGAGCCATCTAATTAGAGAGAGGTAGATTGAGGGGCAAGCTGAGCAGGCTAGCCAGCCTTGGCACCTGCCCACCTGACCAGTTAGAGCAGGGGACCAGACAAGTACTTGATCGGGAGTTCTGTGATTTGATACTGGATAACCCAAACTGAAAATCACAGCAGGCCAGATTCAAAAGGTTAGAGCCAGAAGGTAAAGGAAAAGTAGAGAATGAGGACAGGCAGTTGCAAACAGCCCTGCTCCACCACACCGGAGAAGCAGAGGCCAACAAAAGGATGAGTAGCTGCATGGCATTAGCCTCACTGTTAAAAAGCTTCCTGGTATAGCACTTCATAACCCACAGTAGATAGAACCTGGTGCTTGTAGTCAGGAAAACCTGAGTTCAAATGCTGCCTCAAACAGGAAGTGGATCTGGGCATGCTGTGGGTGGTCATTTTCTTTGATTTTGCCAGAATGTTCATGGGGATGTTGGGACCATTATGGTTGGATTGGGTCATTTTCACCCTTCCAGCTCTGACATCCTGTGAACGTGGAAAGAGTTCAAGACTTGGGGCTGAGACCTTGGCCCTATTCTTTTGACAGTTTTTTTTTGTTTGTTTGTTTGTTTTGTGGTTAGGCAGTGGGGTTAAGTGACTTGCCCAGGATCACACAGCTAGTAAGTGTTATGTGTCTGAGGCCGAATTTGAACTCAGGTCCTCCTGACTCCAGGGCCAGTGCTCTATCCACTGCACCACCTAGCTGCCCCTACAGTTTTTTGGGTTTTTTTTTTGTTAGTGGTATGGAGGAAGGTGTAGACAGCACAAGTTTATCCAAAATGTGAAAATGACAAAAGTGAGATAGAATCCAAAAAGATCTCAGAATGCTAGAATGATTGGCCAAATATAATAAGATAATATTGAATACAAATGAAGGCCTTTTGCTTTAGTTTAAAAAAAACAAACCAACTACTACTATTCAAGTACCAGATTGAGGGAAGACGGGACTAGGCTGAAGCTTGGGAGAAAAGCAGCAGCTGGGCTGTTAGTGGACTTTCCAGGGGCTAGGATGACTGCACAGACCTAGAGGTTAGCAGAGATGATGGTGCCACTTAGCTTGGCTCTGGTCAGACCACCTCCTGGGTGTTTGGATACACCCTCTTAGGACAGGTACCAACATGACATGTCCCTGGGCCTGAGATTCCAGAGGAGGGTACCCAGGATGATGGAGGGTACCCAGGATGATGGCAGGACTCCAGGCTGTTCATACGAAGATTTCCAGGAGGCACCTGGATATTGGTACCTGGAGTAGGGAGGAGTTAAGCCAAACCTGGCCACTTTCTTCAAACATTTACAAGATTTTTAATGTAAAGTGAACAAGAGTTCTGCACTTGGGAGTTAGAGGAGATCTGGCTTGGAATCCTGGCTCTTGGTACTAACGGGGGGGAACCCCCGGGCAAGTCACTGAGCAGTCATCCGACTCTCCGTCTGTCTGCCTACCTCACAAAGCCATTGTGGCAGTCAAGTGAGTGAGTGCATTATAAACTTTAAAGGGCTATATGGGTCAGCTATTATTACCATTGGAATTCTGCTTACTCTCAGAAGACAGAACTGGCTGTCCCCCAGCCCTGGAATGCTCTCCATCTTCATCTCTGCCTCTTGGCCTGCCTGGCCTTCCCCCATCTTCTGTGGGAAGCCTTTCCTAATCCTTCCCTCTGTCAGTTATCTCCAGCTTATCTCGCCTGTATCTTCTTCCTCTTTAGACTTTGATCTCCTTGAGGACAGGGGCTGTCTTTTGCCTCCTTTTGTATTCCCAGTGCTCAGCACAGTACCTGACACATGGTAGGCCTTATAAATGCTTGTTGACTAAGAGCAGGGGGCTAAAATTGACAAAAGGCAGGTTTCAGCTCAATGTAAGGGAAAATTGACCAAAAACATTTCTTAGGGAAGCTGTGTTGTATAGTACAAAGACCTCGACTCAAATCCCACCTCTCCTACAACCTGTGTGACCTTGGACAAATCGTTTTCCTCATCTGTGAAATGAGGGGGTTACACTAGATGGCCCCTGAGGTTGTCCCTTCCAGCTCTACACCTTGGATCTTATAGTTAGAACTACCTTGGGAAATGGTGGGCAAAGGCTGGTTGATCATTTGTCAGGGGGATGGTAGAGGCTTTTCCTGGTCAGGTTCAGGTCTGTTCCAGCTCCAAGATAATGGTATTATAACAGGGAGGAGGATGGCCACTCCCCTGCCTCATTGATAACCACAAGTGAGCCATTGTAGTGATCCTTGTGTGAGGACTAAACATATTGTTAAAATAAGTTTGTACTGATGTCTTTGTTTTTTATATCACCATAGTTACCCCCAGCATCTCTCCCCCCTTTCTTTTTTCTTTTCAGAAAGCCGTCCCATATAACAGATAGTTTTATTTAGACAAAAAGAAGAGGGAAAATATCATGGCATTCAAAAAGGCTGAAAAACTTGGGCCACACACAACCTCTGCTCTGCCAAAGGGCAAGGGTATTTTCTCAGCCCACTTGTTCCATGCTGTGTACTTTTGTAACCTTCACTTTGGACTTTAGTGTGTCTGTGGTTGTTCATTCCATTTACATTGTTATAGTCGTGTATATTGTTTGTATGTATTATTTGTAATTGTATAGATTGTTTCCTTGGCTCTGCTGGCTTCAGTCCGCATCAGTTCACATAAATCTTCCCAGGCTTCTCTGTGTTCATCATATACACCATTTCTTACAGCACAGTAAGATTCTGTTACATTCGTGCACTGGAATTTGTTTAGCCATTCCCTAATTCGTGGGAATCTCCTTTGTTTCCAATTCTTTGTTATCATAAAAAGTGCTGCCGTAGGTATTTTGGAATCTATTGGGACTTTTTTTTATCAGTGGTCAGTAAACATTTATTAAACACCTACCCTGTGTCAAGTCCTGTGACTAATCGCCAGGGATACAAAAAAGGGCAAAAGACAGTCCCTTCTCTCAAGGAGTTCACAGTCTAATGAGGGAGCCACAGTGCAAACAGCTATGTACGTACAGGACATATGCAGGATAAATTGGAGGTGATCAGCAAAGGGAAGGCACTGGAATGGAGGGGGTCAGGAAGAGTTTCCTGTAGAAGCAGGGGTTTAGTTGGCACTTGAAGGAAGCTACAGAAGCCAGTAGGTAGACATGAGGAGGAAGAGAATTCCAGGCATGGAAGATAGCCAGAGAAAATGTCTCCACTGGGGACGTGGAGTTTCTTGTTTGAGGAACAACAAGGAGGCTAGTGTAAGGTATAAGACTGAAAAGTTGAGAGGAGGGATGGTTACGAAGTGCTTTGAATGCCAAACAGGATTTTATTTTTGATCCTGGAGGTGATGGGGGCAGGAGGTGTGACATGGCTGGAAGATCGTTTGACAGCTGAGTGGAAGATGGAGTGAGGAGAAATCTGAGACAGGCAGACCGCTCCCTACCCCAGCAGGCTGTTGCACGAGTCCAGGGTGAGATGATGAGGGCCTGTCCCAGAGTGGGACAGAGTGGAGGTAGTTTCAGAGCAGAGAAGGGCATCTGTTAGAATGATGTTGACAAGGTAAAATCAAGAGGCCTTAGCAAGAGATTGACTTTGGGGGGGTGGCAGGAAGTCTGGCAGCGGGCCCATGTAAGATGGAGCCTGAGCTAGGCTGGAGGCTGCAGGATTGGAGAAGGGACGGTGGCAGCCAGTTTGTCCTGCAGGGTTCTCCAGACTGGGAGTGATTTAGGAGGCTGCTCACAGTTTGAGAGATTTCATAGCCTTTGGATGAGATCTGCTCTTCCAGTTTGTCGTGCTAGGAGGCACCATATATATAGGTACCTGCTGAGTCATGGACTACTTCCCAGTTTCATTTATTATCTTCGTAAGAATTTTCAGTACCAGTCAACTTGGAGGCACCAGGGGACAGGGATAAGAGCACTCATTCAAATCCTATTTCTGCCCTTTCCTGCCTGTGCAACCATGGACAAGTCACTTCTTCTTTTTGGGCCTCGGCTTCCTCTTGCATAAAATGAGGAGGTTGAGGTAGATAGCCTCTGAGGTCCTTTCCAGCTTTTCTGTATGATCTTGTAATCAGCAAACCTGTATTTAATGCCTGTTGTGTGTCAGGCATCATGTTAGGGCCCTGGGACACAAAACCAAAAATATTCCCTGCCCTTAAGCAGCTAGTATTCTATCAGGAGAGATGACATGCTTCGTATATTAAGTATATACAAAATACTTACAAGGTAACTTTAATTGTTACATAATTGCTGCTTTAATTAGGAAATATGGCAGACTGGAATTGGATTTTGTGGCTTGTGGTGGCAACCGCTTCCCTTTCTGAGTTTTTAGCACTACTCTTTTCTTATTACATTGTAGTATTTTGCCTAGTATCTCTGGCAAGTTGACCTTAAAAGAATCCTTATGTGCACAGCTCTGTTCTAAGCACTAGGCAAATCAAAGAATCCATCTTCTTCCCTGTTACAGATTTTAGTCAGCACGCGTCCCTTTCCAGTCTTAAGCACTCATACCTTAAATTTTTAAACTGTTTTTCAGTATAATAATAGCTAGTATTTACATAGACCTTTAAGTCTGCAAAATACTTTACAAATATCAGCTCATTTTGTCCTCACAACAACCCTAGGACACAGGTGCTGTTATTAACTCCATTTCACAAATGAGGAAACTAAGGCAGAGGTGAGCCAACTCGCCCATGTTCACACTGCTGATAAATAATTGGTTTCTTCTTTGGTACTACGTGTTTTAATTTATGTATGTAAAAACATGATTCTGAGAAGGGTTTCTGTAGGTTTCACCAGATTGCCCAAAGGGTCCATGACCTCAGAAAGTAAATAATTCTTGATTTGCAAGCTCTTGTTATTAATAGGTGCTTGATTTCAGCTCTTAGACTCTGTACTTCTCACCAGAGAAGGCAGGTAGGGAATGCTTGATCAGCCCTGTAATGAATCTCTAGGTGCATTTACAATCAGTTCTTTCTCTAAAAAAGCAAATACAAATAGGTAAATGATTACTGGGACAGAAATAGGTTGACTGTCATGAGGAGGCAGACTCAGAATACAAGCGCAGAGGGAGGGGGAGGGACAACAAGAGAAAAGTCACCATCAGAACGACTCTGTTTCTGCTGTGAAATGTAGAGCGCGCTACTTTGGTCAGCTGAAATTTACACAGGAGTTAAGAAGGACTCAGAGGTAAGCACCGCGATGCTCTTTGCCTTTGGAGGAGCCTGGCTAGTGATTTGAACCAAACCCATTCTCGGTTACAAGCAGAAGGATTTGTGGTTTGGCAGTACCGCTTTTCCTTCGATATATTGTCAGATTAGCAGATTGGTTTTCCCAGGGTACTTTTCTTCGTCTGAGTTGGGAGCAGCAGAAGGTGGGGAGAATTTTAGGGTTTTTTTAGGTTGTTGAACCAACCTGGAGGCAGGACCAGCATTTGCTGAGATGGGAGCCAGAGATTAGAAGGAAATGAGATACTGTTGTTTATCTCTTTGCTTCCTAATATAAATGCCCTTTATGGACTGAAGAATGGTGTTGATCTCAGCAGTTTCCTAAGCTCAAAGCAGCTACCCCAGAGGTTTCTTGGCTAAAGCTGCTGTTGATGGGAGATAGTTGGGAAATGTATTGCGTAACATTGGTCCAGGTCCGGGATGATAAAATTAGTGTCAAGGGGCTCCACGGTGAAAATTCTTAGAAACCAGTGGGGTTTTGTTAATGGAAATGACACAGAAGAAGAAGCATTGCCATCTGCCTTGCTTCTGCATTCTCAGGATCACGGGGACTTCTGTCTACTTTGTAGCTGAAATCTCCTAAATAGATCGTCTCTGCCTATTAGAATGTGACCTGCTTGAGAGCAGGAACTGTCTTGCTTTTCTCTTTCTCTCTCCTTGGGACGTAGCACAGTGCTTTGCACATAGTTTCATCCATTCATTCAAAATGGCAAAGAATTGGAGGGATCATATTTGTTCGACAGCTGAGGTCAAATGGTAGAGTGGGTCAGGGTCAGTCGGGATTGCAGAACATGGCTCTGGTTTTAAAACTGCCACTGAGATTTTTTTAATTAGAGGGAGAGGAGCACTTTATTGGATTTCTTGGGAATTGGGTAGATTTCATTGTCACCCTGAGCCGGCGTGCTCCTTGTGTCATGTCGTTGAAATACTTTGTGTTCGTTTCCAGCATGTCAAGATAGCAGAATTCCCCTGTCTTGATATACAACTGTTGAGTTAGGAAAGAAGTGAAAGATGGTAATGCTTCTTGAGTGTCATTTTCATTAATGTAATCCTGAACAGTTTCTGAGCATTTTAACAAAGGAACTTTTCAGAATTTCCTTCCTTTTTCTAAATCTCATTAGACTTCCTCCACAAACTGAATTCAGCAATAACCAAAGCCATGTCAGGGAAATGATTTAAGTATCATGTCCTTTTCCCTCTGAAGTTAAACCCCAATGACCCTGCCCTTTAACATACGGTCGGCTGCCCCTTCGTACTATATCAAGAAACACCCACGGGTTAGCCTGGGTGAGGAACATACATCACTGATGTGAATGTCAACATCTTCCTTTTCCATTTCCAGCTTGAGGTTTTCCCATTGGGATTCTGATCTTTTAACTTGATTTAATTTGAAATATTCCTGGGAGGGTAAGAAAACCAGACAGCTCATGGGCTAGAAATCAGCAAGGTGGAAAGTCAGATCTTTATGTGTAGTACTTGGTGCTAGCTTGATTGGTTAGTTTCCAGTGCTGTCTCTCCTTTTGACCTGTTTTCTCTTCCATCTCTTAAGAGATCTCCTTTCAAGGCCCGGCTCAGCTGCCACCTATGGTATCCCATCAACTTGTTAGCACCTCCTCCCAATCTGTGACTTTACTTTTTACTTGGGATATATTTTGGATTTGTCCATATATTTCCAATCAGCCCAACAAAGATTTATCCAGCACTTACCTTGTGCCAGGCCCTGGGCTGGATACTCAGGACAAACACAGAAATGAACCAGTTTCTGCCCTTAAGGAAATAGGAAAATGCAAAGTAATGTAGATATGGGAGATGATAATAACTAGAGGATTGGCAAGGCCTTGTGTTGGAGGGAGCCATGGAGCTGGGTCTTGAAAGGAGATGGAAATCATAGAAATGATCAATAATTTCATTAAAGAGAATGACATCAAAGAAACAGTACACCAGAATTTATGGGATGCAGCCAAAGCAGTTCTTAGGGGGAGTTTTATCTCTAAATGCTTACATCAATATAATAGAGACAGAGCAGATCAATGAATTGGGCATGCAATTAAAATAAAAAGTAGAAAAAAATTTAAAATCCCCAATTAAATATCAAAATGGAAATCCTGAAAATCAAAGGAGAAATTAATGAAATTGAAGGTAAGAAAACCATTGAACTAATAAAGAAAACTAGGAACTGGTTTTATGAAGGAAATAAACCTCAATAAAATAGGTAAACCATTGGTTAATTTGATTAAAAAAAGAAGAAAACCAAATTATCAGTATCAAAAATGAAAAGGGTGACTTCACCAGCAATGAAGATGAAATTAAAGCAATTGTTAGGAATTATTTTGCCCAATTGTATGCCAATAAATATAACAGTCTAAGTGAAATCAATGAATATTTACGAAAATATAAATTACCCAGATTGAAGAAAAATAGAGTACTTTTTTTTTGGCTAGGCAGTGGGGTTAAGTGACTTGCCCAGGGTCACACAGCTAGTAAGTGTTATGTGTCTGAGACTAGATTTGAACTTAGGTCCTCCTCAATCCAGGGCCAGTGCACTATCCACTGTGCCACCTAGCTGCCCCAAAATAGAGAATATTTAAATGACTATTTTAGAAAAATAAATTGAATACGCAATGAGCTCCCTAAGAAAAAATCCCCAGCACTAGATGGATTCACTAGTAAATTCTACCATTTAAAGAACAATTCCTGGGGCAGCTAGGTAACGCAGTGGATAGAGCACCAGCCCTAGAGTCAGGAGGACCTAGTTCATATCCAGCCTCAGACACGAAATACTCACTAGCTGTGTGACCCTGGGCAAGTCAATTAACCCCATTGCCTAGACCAAAAAAAAAAATCCAAATTTCTTTTACAACACAAATATGGTACTGATACCTAAACCTAGAAGAGTAAAAACAGAAAAAGAAAACTATAGACCAATATCCCTAATGAACACTGATGCAACATTTTTAAATAAAACAGCAATGTATCACAAAGATTATACACTATGACCAGTTGGGAATTACACCAGGAATGTAGGACTGGGTCAATATTAGGAAAACTATCAGCATAACTGACAATATCAATAACAAAACCAACAAAAATCATATGATTATCTCATTAGATGCAGAAAAAGCTTTTGACAAAATACAGCACTTACTCCTATTAAAAACACTAGAAAGTATAGGAATAAATGGAGCTTTCCTTTAAAAGGCTCTAAGATAAAACCATCAACAAGCATTATCTGTAACTGGGAGATAAACTAGAAGCCTTAGAAGCCTTTCCAATAAGATTAGGGATGAAACCAGGGTGTCCATTGTCTCCGCTATTATTTAGCATTGTTCTACACATGATAACTATAGTAATAAGACAAGAAAAAGAAATTGAAGGAATTAAAATTGAGTAATCAATCTTTGCACATGATATCAGCTAAAAAAACTAATTGCAGGATATAACAGAAATCCACATAAATTACTAGCATTTGTGTGTATTTTCAACAAAGCCCAGCAGCAAGAAATAGAAAGAAAAATTCCATGTAAAATAACTGTAGACAACATAAAATACTTGGAAATCTACCTGCCAAGACAAACTCAAGAACTATATGAACATGATTACAAAACACTTTTCACACAAATATAGTTATATCTAAACAATTGGAGAAATATTAATTGTTCATGAGTAGGTCAAGCCACTATAATAAAAGTGACAATTCTACTTAAGTTAATTTGCTTATTCAATGTCATACCACTCAAACTACCAAAAAATTATTTCATAGAACTAGAAAAAAAAAGCATAACAAAATTCATATTGAAGAACAAAAGGTCACGAATATTAAGGGAATCAATGGGAAAAAATGTGAAGGAAAATGGCCTAGCAGTTCCAGAATTCAAACCATATTACATAGTGGTAATCATCAAAACAATCTGGTACTGGCTAAGAAGTAAAGGGGTGGATCAGTGGAATAGATTAGGTACACAATGAACAGTAATAAATGACCCTAGTATTCTAGTGGTTGACAAACCCAAAGATCCAAGATTTTGGGAGAAGAAATTGCTATTTAAGAAAAATATTGCTGGGAAAACTGGAAAGCAGTTTGGCAGAAACTAGGTGTAGACTAACATCTCATACCATTTACTAAGATAAAATTAAAATGGGTACATGATTTAGACACAAAGGGTGATACCATAAGCAGATTAGGGAACCATGGAATCTTTTATCTGTCAGATCTATGAGTAAAGGAAGAATTTTTGGCCAAACGAGATAGAGAGCATTACAGAATGTAAAATGGATCATTTTGATTACATCAAATCTAAAAGTTTTTGCACAAACAAAACCAATACAACCAAGATTAGGAGGAAAAAAAACTGGGGAGAAGAGTTTACAGTGTGTCTCTAAGGCCTCATTTCTCAAACATATAGAGAACTGAGTCAAATTTATAGGTGTACAAGTCAAACCTCAATTGCTTTATGGCCAGAGGATATGAGTGGCCAGTTTTCAGAATAAGAAATCGAAGCTATCTATAGTTATATGAAAAAATGCTCTAAATCACTATTGATTAGAGAAATGCAAATTAAAACAACTTTGAGGTACCACCTCATACCTATCAGATTGGCTAATAATGGCAGAAAAAGAAAATGTCAAATATTGAAGGGGCTTTGGAAAAATAGGGACACTTATGCGTCATTGGTGGAGTTGTAAATTGATCCACCCCTTCTGGAAAGCAATTTGAACTATGCCCAAAGGCCATAAAATTCTACGTATCCTTTGACTCAGCAATATCACTACTAGGTCTATATCCCATATAGATAAAAGGAAAAGAACCAATATATACAAAAATATTTGTAGCAGCTCTTTATGCGGTGGCAAGGAATTGGAAATTGAGGGGATGCTCACCCATTGGGGAATAGCTGAACAAGTTGTGGTGTATGATTGTGATGGAATACTGTTGTGCTACAGGAAGTGACAAGCAGAATTCTTTCAGAAAAACCTGGGAAGACTTTCATGAACTGATGCAAAGTGAAATGAGCAGAATCAGGAGAACATTGTCCGCAGTAACAGCAATATTGTAAGGATGGTCAACCGTGAATGACTTAGTTATTAGCAATACTGTGATCCAAGGCAGTTCTGAAGCACTTAGGACGAAAAATGCTATCCACCTCCAGAGAAAGAACTGATGGTGTCTGAATAGAGATTGAAGCATACTTTTTTTTTTTTTTTACTTTATTTTTCTTAAGGTTTTTTTTTTTTGGTCTGTGTTTTCTTTCACAACATGACTATTATGAAAATGTTTTGCATGACTACACATGTATAACCTATATCAAATTGCTTGCCTTCTCAATGAAGGGGGTTGGGAAGGGAGAGAATATGGAACTCAGAGTTTTAATAATGAATGTTAAAAATTATTTTTACATGGGAAAACTGGAGGAAAATATTAAAGAAAAAGAAAAAGAAGAAAGAGTAAAATAAAAATAAAATAAACTATTCTCCTGTTTTTGCTCACTTCACCCAAGCCTTCCCAAGTTTCTCTAAAATCACCCCCTTCATAATTTTTTTTAAATTGTGCAATAACATTCCATCATTCATAAACAGCATAATTTGGACATTCCTTTGTTGATGGGCACCCCTTTAGTTTCCACTTCTTTGCCACTCTCTAAGACGTTGGTACCCATGGGTCCTTTTTCTTTGAACTCTTTGGGGTGCAGGCCTCATAGTAGTACCACTGGGTCCAGAGTTATGCATGTTTTTCCAAATTGCTTTCCAGAATATGCTGGTTCTTTTTAAAATCTGTTGGCCCAAAGACAGTGATAACTAGTAATAAAAGCTGGCATGAAGCTCTTCTAATAATTAATTTGCAGTTTTAAAAGCCTGCTGTCGGTGGTAGAAAGTTTTAGACAGTAACAGCCATCCAGCACCCTAGGATTAAGTTCAGACATCTCCCTACCTTCCTTTTACAGAAGAGGAAACAGTCCCCTAGTGATATGAAGTGGCCACCCCCAAGTCAGATGGTAGTAATTTGCAGTGGTGGGGTTTGAACCTGCGTCTGCCATCTTCTCTTCCTGTCCTTTCTCCCTGCCCCAGGCGGTCTCTTTCAGGTTGGTTTCAGCATCATTTCACGTCAGAATTCCACTTTATGGGCGTGAATGGGCCTGAGTACGTTCCTCCTCTAGGTGACAGAGCCCAGGCCACTTTTCCTCTAGTATCGTTTGCAGAAGTATATTTTATCACCTGCGTTTGGGTGGAATGGTCATGCTCACTCTTGTTTCCCACTCTGTTTATAAAATTGGAGCCACTGATGATGTGAATGTAAAACGGTCTGCATTTGTTTGTAAAACATCCGTCACTTGGAGATGCTGGCCTCACCCTGGCCTCAGTGACTCCTGTGAGAGGGAACAGAGTTTGTTTTTTTTATCACCCTTTGCCACGATGGAATCTCTTGCTGCAGGGCAGTTGTGGGCTTACTGCGAGGGCTCCACCTGCCCCTTTCTACGTTTAAGAAAAGATGCTTTATCTCCTTTAGGTGCCTATCAGAGACTGAACCCAGGTGCCTGAGCCAGAGCTTACCTGTGTTTTACTGACAAACTTCTCCTTACTTGGGCACTTTTCCT
The DNA here is from genome assembly GCF_900497805.2 of Vombatus ursinus. Lineage (NCBI taxonomy): Eukaryota > Metazoa > Chordata > Mammalia > Diprotodontia > Vombatidae > Vombatus > Vombatus ursinus. The sequence continues at coordinate 16,408,498 of NW_020954625.1, read as the reverse complement.
CATTGGGTCACAGGAAGCAGGTCCGGATTTGGAGACAGTGGACCTGGGCCTTGTCCCAATTCTGCCTCCTATTAGGTGACCTTCCATAGGTCACCTCTATCTAGGTCTTTACTTGTATCGTCTGTAGTAGGAGGGATCTGGGTGGGCTAGATGACCTAAGTCTCGTCTCTCCTCTAAAATCAAGCAATAAGCTTTCTCTGTGGCCGGTAGTTAACATGATAAAGTTTGGAGTTGAAAACTTAGTCCTTTTCTGAGTACATAATGGTAATAAAAATGTTGTATGTAAACAGATACCCTAGGAGATAAGCTGAAAGAGTTTCTCTTCTTTGCCCTCTCGTTCTCTGCTCCGGGGTTGAGTGCCAGCCTTCTGCTTCCTCTGGATTTTATGCTGGTAGTTGTTTAGGTTGGTGTTTTGGTTTTTGTTTTTGTTTTTTAAGAAATTGCATTTGATCTAACCTAAGCAGCGCTGTCAGATGATGCTACTAAAAACTGGGAAGCAAGTTTGCCAACCATTTTATATACGTTATTCCCTTTTATCCTCACGACAACCCAGGGTTCAAATTTCACCTCAGACCCTTACTAGCTAGGTGACTTTTGGCAAGACAGTCTTAATCTCTCTGGGTCTCAGTTCCCTCATCTGTAAAATTGAGAGTGATGGGCTTGAGAACCTCTAAGGTCCCTTCCAGCTCTAAAACTGTGTTCTTAATGCAGTGGGGTAAATTCTTTTATTATCCCCATTGGAAGCAACTGGGTGGCTCTCTGGATAGAGTGCTGGACTTGGAGTCAGGAAGACCTGAATTCGAATTTTGCCTTAGACATAAGCTGCATGACCCTAGGCCAAGACACTTAACCTATGTTTGCCTCAGTATCCTCATCTCTAAATGGTGATAATAGCTCCTACCTCCTAAGCCTTGTTGTGAGGATCAAATGAGATAACATTAGTAAGCCATTTTCAGTTAAGTTGTTTTATAGTTGTGTCTGACCCTTTGTGACCCATTTGGGTTTTGTTTGTTTTGCTAGGCAATGGGGTTAAGTGCCTTGCCCAGGGTCACACAGCTAATAAGTGTTATGTGTCTGAGGCCTGATTTGAACTCGGGTCCTACTGACTCCGGGGCCAGTTCTCTATCCAGTGCACCACCTAGCTGCCCCCTGGGGTTTTCTTAGCAAAGATAGTGGAGTGGTTTGCCATTTCCTTCTCCAGGAGAATAAGGCAAACAAAGGATAAGTGATTGCCCAGGGTCACACAGCTAATGAGTGTCCACTGAACCACCTAGCTACCGTTTGTATAGCATTTACTTTTACCTTAAAGTGACTATGTAAATGCTAGTTGTTGTTATTGTTATTTTCCAAATAAGGAAACTGAGACTGAAAGGTTATGACTTGCTCAAGGTCACAGAGCTATTAAGCATCTGGGATGAGATTTGAACTCAGGTCTGTCTACCTGTTGCACCTATCTCAAAAGTGGGCCTCAAATGAAATAACATATGTAAAGTAGAAAGTAATAATAATACATTAAAGTGCTACCAGCTGTCAGCTGTGATTGTTATCATAATGGTTCCCACAGTCACCATGCATTCCTCTCTCTCTACTTTCTAGTTCCCATTTTGCGACGGTACCCACACAAAGCACAATGAAGAAACTGGCGACAACGTGGGACCACTGATCATCAAGAAGAAAGAGGCGTAATCGGTGGACAGTGATTTGTCTTGATGTTGCTGATTGTTTTACAAGGCATTATATTACTTCTGTCCAATTTCCTTTCCCCCAGGGTTCTCAGTGTGGTTTCTTGTAGGTTAAGGCTTTCATTTGTGTGCCCTCTGCCTTACTGCTTGTCCAGACACCATGGTTACACTCACTGTAAAGAATCCTCCTGGCCTGTGGGTTGTTCTTCTGTCTTGTAGGGATTGTGTTCATCGGTTCCTTCAAATTTCAAATAATGACAGGATATCCTTGGATCTGTATGTTGATGTTAATATATTAAATTATTTTCAAAATCATGTATATGCAAATTGTAATTGCATGCCACGAGCAGATTCGTCACAAAGCCTCTTCCAAAAAGAAGACAGTTTCTTTGTTTAAAACTAAGAATGACTGACCTGGCTGGTTGAGAATTTGACTTGTTACTCAGTGCACAATAGATGAGGAAATAGAATGTTTGAAATGTATTTGCAGAGTTTATGATCCAAAGGAAATCTCCATTTGGGGGGTTGTCAGTTGTGAATTTTATTAATATTTGCATATCAATTGGACTATCATCAGGGAATGGAGAGACAGATTTGGGGTGATTTAGTTCATGTCCTTGCTGTCTTCATCTCAGATAAATACTTCATTAATAAATTTGGGAGACAGAAACCAATCCTGGAAATGTTTATCCAAGAGCCATTACATGCAAAATAGCTGAATAAGCAGTAAGATCCCTCGAAATGTTGAGACGTGGGTTCTTTGCCCACAAGCTGATGTTGAAAACTAGTCAGGCAGGACAGTATTTAGTGTTTCATAATGTGCTTCCGTGTTGGAAAGAGTAGTTAGAACAGAGCAGTTCAAAGGTCCTTGCCACTAGGAATGGGGGGAGCAAGCATCTGGATAATTGAGGGGGAGTTTTCATTGCTTTATTGATGCTTTTTTAAAATATCATTGTCATTCAGTGATGCACACCCCACCCCCATTAGAACCCTCCCTTGTAACACATAGGTAGTCAGGTCAAACAAGTCAGTAACTTTGCCACATGTGACAGTGTATGCCTCATTCCATACCTGTAGTCTACCCCTGCTCTGCCGAGAAGTGGAAGGCATGTTTCACATCTGGCTGATGTTAAGGAATTTTATTTGAAGAGGAAAGTAGGAATTAAGTCATGTTTTTCCAAACTGAATGTTCTTTTTTTTCTTAATTTAAAAAAGGCATAAACTCAAAACACTAAGAGGTTATGTTTTTGTGACGTAGACCAAAGACAAGCATTTCTGATTCATGGAGGGGAAGAAGAGAAAATATAAAAACTGAAAGTAGCTGGTAGTAATAGAAGGGTTAAAACTAGTTCTTATGTATCTTAAATAACACAGGTGGGGTTTGGAGTTTTTACCAAAGGTTAAAGGGTAGAAAAGATGAGAATTTTCTGCATCAGTGCATTTAAATAAAGAAATTAGGAGTGTATTGATGCTGTTAGTTTAAGGGGTTTATGAAGATGCCACATTTGAAATATAGGTGTTTGAAGACAGGAGAAAGACAAGTTTCATATAGGCCCTGGTTGTTCAGAAAACATGCTAATTCCAAATGTCAGAACTCACTTGAACTGACCAAGTCCATGATAGAAGCAGAAAGTGACCTTTATCCTTTCCTCCTGGTAGAGTTAAATCCTTAAGAAGCGACATATTTCTCTGTGATTTGAAAGTGTATTAGGTTGATATTTGCTAAGACCCAATGAATGGCTAGCTCACCACCATGAATACTTTGATGAAGACAGATGTCCCTGTGCTGCTCCCTCTGTAACTAATAGAAGACATACTGTACAGACTGCAATATTTATGACCATCTTTATCTAGTAGATATCTTCAAACATAGTCTGCATAACATGTGGAATTGCAGTATAGCTTCCCATAACACTTTCTGCATGAGTTGGGTTTTCTTGATTCATTTTGTGTTTTTCCTAGAAGTGAGTAGGTTCATTAGAAGCAGCAGTGGTTTTTAAAAGGCTAAGTACCATTCTTTAATCAGAAAACCTCATGCAGGAAATCAGCTTTTCTTGGATTAAACCTTCAAATTATTACCAAACATACATGCCTAAACTGGGTGTAGAGTAACTCATTTCACCTTGGTTTTAAATTGGAAATGTCCTTCACTGTGACTTTGGTGAGACAGGCATTTTTACAGTTTTGCTGAAGAATGATTCCATAGTAGTTCTCAGAATACCTGTTGAGCAGCAGGATGAGGGCTTTTTATCTGATCTGGATCACAGGTTTTTGATAGTAGCAATATAATATGCTTAAATGTATTTTCAAGGGTGTGTTCACATTTTGTACAAGATTTTGAACTAAAGTTGCTTCATTCTGTGAAATATTGTGTTCCGATCATTGCTTAATTAACCTAGAAACTGGAAAACTGGCTGAGATGGCATGAATGTTGGTGGGAATTCACATGCAGACTGTCATGTGCACAGAGGAGGTTTCCTGGGGCCTTTCTCACTTCCTGGAAAATGAACATGTAAATGGGTTCCAAATAGCTTTTGTTTGTAGCTTATCATTAGGAGACAGTTTCTCCTCTTTCATCATTTCCTCTATAGCAGGAATAATTTACCTTGAGTCTGTGAACATTTTCTCTCTGTCTCTCTCAACCCCTCACTCCCCCCCCCACAGAAAGTATATAATATATAATTGACATAGAAATTAATATATAGCATATAATCCACTTAATTTTAGAGAATTATAATTTAATATAATTAGCTTCCTTTGTAATCCTATATAACTTATTTTGTGAATTTAAAACATAATTTTGAGAAGGAGTCCAGAATCTTACCAAATGTCAAAGGAGTCCACAAGATCATGATAGATTTTGAACATCCCAAATCCCAAAGGTTCAAGACTTCTTTCTCTTCTCTTCCTCTCCTCTCCTTTCCTCCCCTTCCCTCCCCTCCCCTAGCTCTGGCCATTTAGTGCTAGGTTGATAATGAGCATGATTGCTCCTTTGCAGAAATACTATCCATAGAAACTCAATTAACCTAATATTTATTGAGAGACAGCACTGGTCTTGGAGTCAGGAAGATGGGTTCAAATTCTGCCTCATATTGTTGTGAAATTCAAAGGAGATAATATAGGTGCCCCAAAAGTTGTATAGCTTAAAACTTCACTGACTTTTGGGCCACCCTGTAAAAGTGCTTTGCAAACCTCCAAAGCCCCAGAAAAATCTCAGCTGTTATTATTTATAAATACAGCAAGTCTCAGCTTTGAGTCATTTCAGTAGCAGGTACAAACAACATGTACCTTCAGTTTGCCTTAGCTTCCAAATTTCAAGGTCATCAGAAAGGAAGATAGATTTCCCAGGGTAAGCACGTACCAGTCATTTTGTAAATGCATTTGAGAGTGGAAAATTTGGTCGCTTTCCTTTCTTAACTGAAGTAACCTCAAATGAGCAGTTGCCAACTTGGTGTTTTCCTTGATAATTTAGCCTCACGATGGAACTGGGAATCAAAGCTATTCTCACTGCCAGGGTGGTAGAATGATCAGGTATTATGTTAACTGGGTTTTTAAAAAACCACAGTAAGGAATTAAGATGAAAGCTTCAGTTCTGCTGAGTGGATCAAAGCTCCTCTTGATCCCATTCGAAGGCAGAGCAAGGCTTTATGTGGCATTTGGCAGCTAGGTGGTACAGTGGGCAGAGTGTTAGACTTGGAGTCAAGAAGACCTGGGTGTAGTGACCTTGGGCAAGTCATTTAATCTCAGCTTTGGCTTCCTCATCTATAAAATGCTTCCCAGCATGGTTGTGAAGGTAAAACGACATCATTATTGTAGTACAAAGTATGAAGATGGGGTATGCTACTTCCAGCCCTGCCGCTGCTTAGCTCTGACCTTTGGATAAATTGCTGAATGTCTCTGGGCCTCATCTCATCTGTAGGACAAGGTCACATGGGACCAAAGTAAGGAAATAAGCATTTATTAAGCACCTTTTGTGTGCTAGGCAGTGTGCTACTTTTCAGGTTATCTTACTTGATCCTCACAACAACCTTGGGAAGTCAGTGCTATCTCTAACCCCATTTTACAGATGAGGAAACTGAGATACCAGTTAAGTGACTGGCCCAGAATTACATAGCTAGTAAGTGTCTGAGGCCAGATTTGAATTAAGGTCTTCCTGATTCCAGGCCCTTATCCACTGTGCCCTGTCTTGGAATTAAAATTTGGAATAAGATTCTTTCTACTGTGAGGACTTTGAGACATCAGTGCTCTATACTCTGACTTCTAAGTTCTATATGATTTTGAATGTTTCAATAATCATACAATGAGATCCAATGAAATAATATTTGCAATGTGTCTGGCACATAGTAAACATTTAATTGTTCTCTTCCATTCCCTCTTCCCTTCATACAGGAAAAAAAGTGAAAAAAAATTTCTGATCCTCAGAAATTCAGCTCAGAAAAAAGCTATTCAGCTTTTTTGTTATTTTTTATTTTTTTTTTCTGCCTTCCTGAAAAAGTCATTCATCTGGAAAGATTAATCCAGAGATAATTCAATTTCGTTGTTCTTTTTAAGTCCAGTCTTCCACCTAATTAATCTCATTAGGCCAGTAGAGATCTCCCATCAGCCCCTCACAATCATCTTTCTCTGTATCCTGACATTAGCATGTAATACAAGGGCTGTCTCCATTAAAGAGAAAAGGGCATTTTATTTTCAAAATCAGTGGGAGCTGCCAGGTCAACTAAGGGTCTCTGGGAGCAAGCAGAGTGTGATCTCAGGCAGACTTCACCACCCTGGAAAGGCTTCATCTACAGACCTGTTGATCTCTCACTACCCTAGCAGAGCCTTAAATAGGGTGAGATTAATAGAGCTTTGCCCCAGTGTGGAAAATTTAAAGGCTACCTTTAGGGGAAGCACTTCCCCACCCTGCCCCCCCCTTCCAGGGGCACATTGCTCCCTCCCAACTACCAGTCAACCTTCTCTACTACCACTCTGACATTTGCCAAAGCTTAAGAAGAAAAGATGGCTCCTTCTGGCTATGTGTCCAATGGCCAGCCTAGGTAAGTATGGACAAACTAATTGCCAGCAGATTGGCCACTATGTGGTGGGTAAAAGTGGCATGAAAGTAGAAAGAACATGACAGGTCTTGAAGGACCTAGCTCTCCTACTTGCTAGCTCTGACCTTGGGGCAAGTCACTTAACTTCTGGCTTTCAGATTCTTCATCTTTAAAATGAGAAGGTTGAACTTGACAGTCGGTTCCTAATTCTGGACTTTGCAGTGCTATGATTCTGGCATTCATGAGAAGACTGGGCTGCCTTCGATAGGGGTAGGTTCCCCCTCGCTGGAAGTCTTGGAGAGGAGGCTGGATGACCCTTTTGAGTGTAGTAGATGGCTCCTACAGCCCTTCTAGAGCTGAGCTGCCTTAATTCTGTTTGTAAAATATTTATACAAAGACGATACTGTTCAGTAAAACAAAATGAGAGGGTCAGAAAAGATTCTTGTTAGTCCAAAGGGAAGATGAGTAACAGCATTTGGGCCATCCTTCTGGACTTCAGCCTGATTAGGCCATGGGTCTTTAGCTACTGAGCTGCCTAAGCAATGTGTTTCCAATACCAGCTATCCAAGTGGTCCAGGTTCCCAAGCCAATCTGCCACTGGAGCCTGGCCAGGTGCGCCACCTAGTGGACAGCACTCAGTGCTGAGGATGGAAATTAGGAGCACACTCAGTTCATTACAAAACTGACCTAGCATTCAGTGACTTCTAGGGTCTGCTGTTCTATCTGAGGTACTGGAAACTGAGGCCCACTCCAAGAGCTACTCAACCATTTGTCATCACCATCAATGATAGTTAATAATAACAGAATACATAGCGTTTTATGGTTTGTCAAGCCATTTACAAATATCTCATTTTATCTACACAACCACCCTGGGAGGTAGAGGCTCTTATCAACCCCATGTTACAGGTTAAGAAACTGAGTCTGAGAGAGATTCAATGACTTGTCCAGGGTCACATAGCTAGTAAGTACATGAGACAGGATCTGAACTAGGGTTTTCTAATTTCTAGGCCCAAAGCTCTGCATTCTTTCACCTGACTGCCCTAGGAAATCTTGCCAAAACCAGGCTTTGATGATTGCTGTTCTGTAGATTTTCTCAGTGTTTAGCATCCAAGCTAGTCATAGAGAAGCAGTATGACATGGCAAAAAAGTTAGTTGGGTTTGAAGTTATAGGTCTGTTGTTCAGTTGTTTTCAGTCATCCAACTCTCTGTGACCCCATTTGGGGTTTTCTTGGCAGAGATACTGGACTGGTTTGCCATTTCCTTCTCCAGCTCATTTTATAGTTGAGGCAATTGAGGCAGAGAGGGTTGTGACTTGCCCAGGGTCACACAGTCAATAAGTGTCTGAGGCCAGATTTAACTCAGGAGGATGAGTCTTCTTCCTAATGCTAGACTGGGTGCTCTATCCACTACAACATGAGTTCAAATTGTGGTTATGCAACTTACAACCTGTGTGATCCTGGGCAAGCCCCAACATTTCTCTGTGTTGTATCCTAGATCCAGATCAATATGCTTATCAATCACCAGACCTGTGATTTATTGGGATAAGAATCTCCCTCTGCTGATGCAGATTTGCAGATTTGCAGTTTATCCTTTGAAGAGAGTTGCTTGGGGTATTAAGAGGTTAAGTGACTGGCCCATCCAAGATGTGTCCGAGGCAGCATTTGAACTCAAGTATTCTTGACTTGGGCCACCAGGTGGCGCCATAGTGCTGGGCCTGGAGTCAGAAGGCCCTGAGTTCAAATGCAACGTCAGACACTTACTGGTTGAGTGACCCCAGGCAAGTCACTTCACCCTGTTTGTCTCAGTTTCCTCATCTGTAAAATGAGCTGGAGAAGGAAATGATAAACCACTCTAGTATCTTTGCCAAGAAACCCCTAAATGGGGTTATGGAGTCGGTCATGACTGAAACAACTCAACAGGAGACTGGTTTTCTATCCACTGCTCCATTCTCAATTAGTCAGTCTACAAGCCTTTATTAAGTGCCAAACTCCGTTAAGAAAAGGGATTCAAAGAAAGTAAAAAGAAAACCTGAGTCCTTGCTCTCAAGCAGCCCACGTTCTAACAGGGAGACAACATACAGAAAACTATGTCCCCGTAAGATATATGCAGAGCAGATCATCTCAGAGGTAAGGCACTAGCACTGAAGGGAACCAGGAAAGGCCGTGTGTAGAAGGTGGAATTTGAGCTGAGTCTTACAGGAAGCCAAGAGGCAGAGGTGAGGAAGGAGAAGCATCCCAAGAACCACTGGCATTTACACTATGGCACTTCAAAGTATGCAGAGCAGCCGGTATCCGCTTTCTTATGACACCCCCAAGCCATTTCTGCTGTCCCAATTTCACAGGCAGAGCAGTCAGAATCAGAGCCTCGAGTGTCTGAGGGAGAGAGAATAATACTTAACTCACTGTCTTCCATGGGAAATAAGAGTAGATGTTGCAAAAGATACTTAACTCATTTATCAACCTGGAGTCTTTCAGCCCTGCCGCCGTCCCTCCATACCATTGTTTCATCAGAAAAGAATTCTTTGTGAAGGACAGAAAACGGCTAAGTGCAGAAGTATGGTTTGGTAGGCAGAGCAGTGGACTGGAAGTTAGAAGACTCAGAAAACTCAGAAAACCTTGGTCTCGATTCCTGGCTTTGCCCATGATGAACTGTGTGGCCTTGGACTGAAGCAACTCTGAGTGTCACTATCTTCTGACAATACCCTCTTTTTAGCCATTCAAGTGAGTGTCACAACAACCTTGTGAAGCAGATACTACAAAGATTATCTCTGTTTTACAGGTGAGGAAATGGAGGCTCAGAGAGGTGCATCATTGGAAAGTGGGGGGGGGGGAGAAAGAACAAACATTTGTTAAGCTTCGTAAATATTATTTCATTTGAGCCTCACAACAAGTCTAAGATGTAGGTGCTATTATAATCCCCATTTTAGAGTTAAGGAAACTGAGGTAAAGTGGCTTGCCCAGGGTCACACAGCTAGCATGTATCTGAGCCAGGATTTGAACTCTGAACCTGACTCCAGGCTGAGAGTTTTAGCCACTGCACTACCTAGCTGCCTCTAGGGAGATAAAATAGGAAGCTTGACCTTTAACAACAAAAACCGAAGCAAGGAATGGTAGTCTTGGAGCTCAGGATATGCATCTTTTGTTTTCTCTTAGGTCTCCCTTGGTTAGGTAAGCTGTGGTACAAATCAAGGGTGTTTCTGTTCATCTTATCTCAGCCAGGGAATGAATGTCAAGTTGGGGCTCACTTAGCAGCAGTGCACACCCCTGAATGGTCTCAAACCATTCATTCTCCCATTGGGCACCACGGGGGGAGACCAAGATCATGGAGGTAAAGGGCTACGTCACAGAGGGTTCATGGTGCTGTCTGGAGCAGGGGTCGTTCCAGAAAGCACACCATGTAGGTGTTTGAGCTGCAAGCTACCAATCAGCTTGATCAACCACCTTATTTTCACAAGAGGAAACAGACCCAGAGAGGAGAATTTACCTTTCCAGAATCACACAAGGAGTATCATAAAATCTCAGAATTGGAAGGGACCATGGAGTGGCCATCTAATCCTAACTCTGTTTGAACAGGAATGCCCTCTACAAAATAGCTGAAGAGGGGTCATCCGGCTTTTGCTTCAAGACCTCCATCCTGGGCTTAGCACTGTCTGGCACGGTAGGTGCTTAATAAATACTTATTGACTGACGCTCAATAAAGAGAAAATAACTATCTCCCATGGCATCCCATTGAAACAATCAGAATGGGAATTAAAACCCAGATTTTTTTAACCAATCAAGTATTTTCAAAGTGCCTACTATGTAGTACTATGTACTACTGGCACTGTGCTATGCACTAGGGACAGAAGTCCAAAGAGTGAAATAGCACGTACTCCTAAGGAGCTTAGATATAAAAATATATAATATAATCATCAAGTTAATAAACAGACATAGACAAAAAAGTTAAACACAAGATAGTTTGAGAGGGAGGGTGCTAATAGTTGGAATCAGGAAAGGTTTCATGCTCAAAATGGTTTTGGAGCTGCACCTAAATGGAAGAGAGAGACTGAGGCAGAGATAAGGAGGACAGGCAGTCAAGGCATGGAGTATAGGAAATGAGTGGAGATGGACGATGGTATGTCAGGAATAAGTAATGGAGAGGACAATGGGGCTGAATCAAAGTGTGGGAGGGAAGGTAAAGGTCAATGAGGTTAGAAAAATGGATTGTGCCCAGGTTGTGTAAGGTGGTTTTTTTAGTGTTGATTTAATTTATTTTTTTTTACTTTATAATTAATTTATTTATTTTTAATTTTCGGCATTCACTTCCCATAAGATTTTGAATTTTAAATTTTCTTCCCCTCCCTTTCTTCCTCCCTCTCCAAGACAGCGTGCAATCTGATATAGGCTCTACTTACACATTCATATGAAACATACTTTCACATTAGTCATGATGTAAAGAAGAATTAGAACCAATGGGAGGAACCACGAGAAAGAAGAAACAAAACAAAACAAAACAAAAGGAGAGCAAATAGTATGCTTCCATCTGCATTCAGACTCCATAATTCTTTCTCTGGATGAGGGCAGCATTTTCCATCGTGAGTCTTTTGGAGTTGTCTTAGATCCTTACGTTGCTGAGAAGAGTTAAGTCCATCAATGTCAGTCATCGCACAATGTAGCTGTTACTGTGTATAACGTTCTCCTGGTTCTGCTCAATTCACTCAGCATTGGTTCGTATGTCTTTCCAGGTTTTTGAACAATATATTGTAGGATTATTGTTCTTAATCCACTCTGCTATCCATTCCTGTTTTGTGGGAGAGCTCATCCCATTCGAATTCACAGTTATGATTACTATCTCTGTCTTTCTCTGCATTCTATTTCCTCCCTGCCCCTTATGCTTTTCTCTCTCCTTTCTCCCTTTCCTTCCTCACTAGAGTTTTGCTTTTGACCACCACCTCCCTCTACCTGCCCTCCCTTCTGTCAGCCCCCTCCCTTTAATTTCCCTTTCCCCTCCTACTCCTATAGGGTAAGTTAGATTTCTATACCTAACTTTGTGTGGAATTTTAAAAGCTAAATAGTTTATATTTTATCCTAGAAGCAATAAGAGGTCACTGGAATTGGTTGAGTAGGGGAGTCACATGGTTAGAGCTTCACTTAAGGAAAATTATGTTGTCAGCTGTGTGTAGGATGGATTAGAGAGGCAGGGAGACAAGTGAGGAAGCAATTGCCACAACCTAGGAAAGAAGGGATGAGGCACTAGCTGGTTGAGTGGAGATGAGACTGATGGGAGAAATGTTGGGAAGGTAGAAATAATGAGATTTGATAACAGACTAGATTCGTGAGGTGAGGAGGAGAGAGAAGCTGAAGGTAACACCAAGATGGTGGACCTGCACACTGGAAGGACGGTGGTACCTTGGATAGAAATAGGGAAGTTTTTAAGACAGCAGAGGTTAGGAAGAAAGATGAGTTTCTATTTCAGACATGTTGAGTTTAAGACGGCTCTAGGGCATCTCATGAGAAATGTCCACTAGGCCTTTGATGATGAGGGATTGAAACTCTGGAGGAAGACTAGGGAGATACATGTGTGCGCACACACACACACACACACACACGTGGATTTATCTGCATAGAAATGATAGTCAAACCCATGGAAGCTGATGAGATTGCCAAGAGAAAGAGAACAAGAGTGTGCAGTCTTAACTTGCTTTTTTAATGTTTTGGTAACTATATTTCAATAAAATTGGATTCCTTTGTAATCTTAGGCATTTTATTTTGTGTATTTAAAAACATTCTAAGTGGTCCATAGGCTTCACTAGACTGCCAAATGGGTCATGATACAAAACCAGTGAAGAACTCCTAGTGTAAGAGGAGAAGAGAAAAAGACCCAGGGCCAAACTTTGGGGAGTACCAAAGGTCTGCTAGTAAATTTTTAACAACTGATTCTCTTTTTTGGGGGGTGATGGTATAAGTGAGGGAGAAGGCAATAGGGGTTAAGTGAATTCCAGGGTCCCAGAGCTCTAGCTGCTCCCAGCAACTCATTCTCAAAGAAGAAAGAAAAGGAGAAGAAGAAGAAGTAGTAGTAGTAGTAGTAATAGTAGTATGCAGGACACACTTTTCAGTTTAATTTATGTATTAACATTTTCTCCCTTACTTTCTTAAGTCTAGACAATTAAAAAATAAATCATCCTCAGTATTTGCTGATTTTCAAAGTATATGCTCACACTGAAAATTTAACAATTCACTCTCATGAGGCAGTTCTAACAGACTCCGGCACACCCCTACTAGGGGAAAACAGCCTGTACACAAACATGAAGTGGTTGGGGGAGTGGGGAGAGGCAGGGAGGGTGGTAAAAACCCTTGAGAAAGCAGCAGACCGGCTACCTAAATCATTGCTTCCTGGAGCTGTGCAGACAACACACGTAATCAAATTATATAGTTAATTATGAAAAAGATTTAAGGATTTTTTTCCAGTCACTAAGTACCATGGGAATGAGAAACCAGTAACATTCTATTCCCGAGAGAAGAGCCCTTTCCTTTCAGCTTATATTAAATGAACATAATTGTATTGCATTAAGGCAAAATTTGTCTACTCAAATACTCAGGCGAATTAACCCGCCAATGGAACTGTGATCTCACTAGCTTGGATGTTCCTTCTAATCTTGCAGATCTGTCCATGCCTGCCCATCCCGTACAACTCTCACCCATGTCCTCACATAAGGTGAGGACAGGTCTACCTAGCATACTAGAGAGCTTCCTTATTTTCTCCTGACAGCAAGAGGTTGTCCATCAGGCATCTCTATTTCTCACCAATTGGCCAACTGAGCTTTTTTGATTATTTCTTTGATGATGCCCTGTTTTCCTATGTGGTTCATTGTTGGTAGGGTGTTGCAGCTTGCTCCATGCCCCCTATCCACTCCACCATTGCCCTTTCAATGATAACGACTTTTAATTCTTCCAAGACTCTAGTGTTTCATGATTCATAGCCATACAAAAACTACTGGAAGAGTATGGATGTTAGAAAGATGAGCCTTTATTTCAAGGATAAAGTTTAAAAGAAACTTTTGGTCATTAAAAGAAAATTTTCAGTTTGCCAAAGGCAATCCAGATTACCATCCTTCAGTTCAATATGGAGTCCAACTTACTGTCCTTTTTCAATTCAAGGTGTATGTACTGATAAACAAGTATATATAACAACAACAAACAAATGCATATACATATCATCAGCAAGTAGGCATATAGGCTGGTAGTTAATATTCTTTTCCACTTGTTTTTCTCAGGATTGATAAGATCAGATAGTCTTTCCATGTTCTTGATATTTTTCCCTCCTTCAAAAATACTTTGAGAACTGATCCTTCAACAGGTCAAAAATGTGTTGTTTTCAGTATGATTTCCTCTAGGTACACTTAGTCTAGACTGACTGCTTTTCCCTTCTTTGTTCTCTTTGGTGACATGTCTACCTTCTGTTTAAGAACACCAGGCAGTCTGATGTTAGAGTCCAAGTATGTGGACTCCATTTTCCTTGATGAAAACAGCTTAATATTGAAAATCTTTGCAGATCTTTTACATCTTTTGTCTTTTTTGTTGTTTTCTACCCACTTCCATCTGCAAATGCCCTTGGAATCAATTTGCTTATTTTGTTTTCTTTAAAATGGTTACACCTGCTACTGTATCTACTCATAATCTTTACCATCCTTCTTAGGATTTTGGAATTGAGTTTATATTCTAAACGTGTTGCTCTTGGCAGGCCCATCACTAGGGACAACTGTTTTTAAATATTAATAGCAAATATTTTGGTTTCTAATCCCTTTTTAATATCTGTTGTATAGTTATAGTGCAGCCATGCTAGGCACATAATTCATGGGAAAGAGACATGTCATGAAGTATGGAAGGTGGAAAAAGGAAGCAGGAAGGAACCTGAACATTAGGTCTTCTCTGTGTTGGCTGAAAAACAGTAACTAGGGTGGGCCTAAGAGTTTTTTTCTAAGCAAGGATTTTTCATGCTGCAGAAATACAAAGGAAGAAATATAGTTATTTCTGTTGTAGAGATGGGCATGGTGTCATGGAAAAAAGAATTGGAAGAGGGTCTGGGTTTGAAATACTGTTAAGTTAATCACTACCTTGTGACTTTCGGTAATACATTGAATATCTCTGAGACTCAGTTTCCTCACTTGTAATATGAGGAGATCATACTGGATGATTTCCAAAGTGTCATCCAACTCAAAATCCTATAACCAGCATCACGTGATTTAGGTAATATCTCAGCAGGAATCTTCTCTACAGTATGCTTGAAAGGAGCCCTCTATTTTACTTGAAAACCTCCAGTCAAAGGAATCCCACTATAATGCACAACAGTCAATTTGACTTTTAGATATTTCTAGTAATTAGTTTTCACCAATGTTAAACCTAAATTTTTTCACATACACACTTTTTTTTCAACTTTACTGCTAGTGCTGTTCTGTGGTCAAGCTGAATAAATCCAGTCTTTCTTTAGAGCTGGTTTTATGGTCCAAACTCATTCTCTTCCAAGATAATAATACTTTTCAAAAGTGACCTAAAGTTTAAGTAATTCCTTTCCAGGAAAAATACCTTTTGGGAATTCCATTAAGCTGATGAGAAGGGGAAGAGAAAGGGACAGTATGACGGCAGTTTGGGAGAACCTCTTCCTTTAATGTTAGTAGTTCTCTAAATGTTTTCAGAATCATTCATGCTTCTCTTAAAAATAACAAGCAGGATAGGAAATGCAGAAATAAAATAAGAAAGAGGGTTACAAGGTTCCTATACACTTGTATTCTATTACAAAAATAGAGCATCAAGAAAGATTGTGGAATTATGGGATTGTAGAGCTGGAAGGGACCTTGGAAATGATTTAATCCAACCCCCTCTTTTTACAAGTAAGGAAACTGAGGCTTAAGAGAGGTCAAATGGAACATGGATAGTAATAGCACTAGCATTTGAATCAACAGCTGGCTTTTTCCATGGCTAGCTTCTGTGGATCAGAACTCCTCTGCAAATATCCATTATAACCATGTTAGGAAAATAAGAGAAAGGACCCAAAGGAAACATTGGTAACAATATTTAGGGGAATCCTCCAGTGGTGATGAGCAAAGGAGACAGCAGGTTGAGTTCTCCAAGATCATCCACTTTTTCAGCATCCTCCACTTACCTGCCATAGTGACATCTCAGGAGCCCAATCAAGATGGCAGACTAGAAGAAACTAGAATAGCAGAGCTGTCCCCCACAATGACTCCACAAATATCCAGATCAATAAATTGGGCAGAAAACAAAATGATGAGAAAACCAGCAAATTAAATGCCAAAATTGAAATCTAGAAAATCAAAGAAGAGATTAACAAAATTGAAAGCAAAAAATTAATATATTTTTCAAAATAATAGATAAACCATTAGGTAATTTGATCATTAAAAAGAAGAAAACCAATTACCAGTATTGAAAAGGAAAAAAGATTTTGTTGTTGCTGGGGCAACTAGGTGACGCAGTGGACAGAGCACTGGCCCTAGAGTCAGGAGAACCTGAGTTCAAATCCCATCTCAGACACTTGACACTAGCTATGTGACTCTGGGCAAGTCACTTAACCCTACTGCCTAACAAAAAGAAAAGAAAAGGAAAAAAGGAATTCATAGCAAATGAAGAATAAAAGAAATCATTGGAAACCACTTTGCCCAAGTATATACTAATAACTATCCAAATGAAATTGAGGAATATTTTCAGAAACAAAATGCCCAAGTGAACAAAACAAGAAATAGAGGACTTAAATAATCCAATACATATGTAAATCTTGCTTGAACATAGTTGTCTGTGAACATGTTGTCTCTCCCATTAGATTGTGGATTCCTCAAGGACAGGGATTGACATTTTGTTCAGTAAATGCTTGTTGACTTGACTTAATCATATCTACTGTTCCATGTGATGAATCATACCCATTCAAATGTCCCCCAAATATGTATCTCCATCCTCCCTCCTCTATCACCAAGTGTAACCTGTCCCCAAAGTCCCAGTCTTGTATTTCCTTTTTTTCTCTTCTCTCTCTCTCTCTCTCTCTCTTTTTTTTTTAGGCAATTGGAGTTAAGTGACTTGCCCAGGGTCACACAGCTAGTAAGTGTCAAGTGGTTGGTCTGAGGCTGGATTTGAACTCAGGTCCTTCTGACTTCAGGATCAGTACTCTATCTACTGTGCCACCTAGCTGCCCCTAAAAGTTCCTTTTTTTTTTTAAAGGCAATTGGGGTTAAGTGACTTGCCCAGGGTCACACAGCTAGTAAGTGTCAAGTGTTTGGTTTTGAACTCAGGTCCTCCTGACTTCAGGGCCAGTATGCTATCCACTGTGCCACCTAGCTGCCCCCAGTCTTGTGTTTCCAACAGCCTGCTAGACATTGGCATGTGGTAGGACCACTAGTACCTAAAATGCAACATGTCCAAAATGGAATTGATCACTCCCTCCCAAACCCTGCTTTTCTCCCTCCCCTCTATATGGCCTCACCATCCTCTAATTTACCCTGGTTTGAAACCTCAGAGTCACTTCTAAGTCACCTCTCCCTCATGCCCACATCCAACCAGCTGCCAGGTTCTTTTGATTCTGCTCATACTCTGTAGATTACCTCTTCCTACTCATCTTAACATTTACTCCAACTACATGGGTCCAAAGACAGCCACTACCTAATGGACAAGTGGATATGGCCTCTGAGTCAGGAGTCAGTAATCAATCAATCAAGAAACCTTCATTTAGTGCCTGCTAAATACCAGTCACTGAGTTGGGTGGCTAGGATACAAAACCAAAAAGGAACCATTCCCTTCTCTGAAGAGTTTGCATTCTGTCAGGAGGATACAAGATAGATAAAGATCATTATTATTGTTATTACTATTATTATTATTATTATTATTATGGATATAGCTAGCATTTATGGAGCACTTTAAGGTTTACAAATATCCTCACAATAACCCTGTAATAATAACACTTATCTGAGAGGTAAATATTGTCCCCATTTTATAGATGAGAAAACAAGCTAGGAAAGGTTAAGTGACTTTTCCATGGTCACACAGCTAGTAGGTGTCTGAGGCTGAATTTGAACTCGGGTCTTCCCAACTCCAGATCTAATGGTCTATCTATTGTACCATCTAGCACCCCATACATAACTATATACAAGATGTTAGGAAAATAAATACAAAAGGGGAGGGGGGAGGAACTAGTCACTGAAGGAATTGGGAAAGGCTTCATGTGGATGGTGGTGCTTAAGTCAAGCTTAGAAGGAAAGGAGAAATTCTAAAAGGTAATTTTATGTAGAAAGATCTCAGTTCAAGTCCAGTCTCTGACAGCTGTCACTGTTTAACCTGGCAATCAGGAATCAGTAAACCACTGAGCATTTATTAAGTGCCTACTGTATGCAACCCAAGCAAATCATTAAAACTATAAATTGTACAGTAGGTGCTGATCTGCTTTGATACAGGGTGTTTCCTCACTGGGATTTTCCTATGCCATTAAAATCATAGGTTTGGTTCAAAAAGAAAAAAGAAAAATCAGAAATGTTTAATAATATATAATAAATGTGTGTCCCATAGACCTTTATATCCCCATATCCTAGCAGAGTGCCTTGAATACCAAGGCCCTTAATGAATATTTTCTCAATGAATGAATCCTGTCCCATTGTGCAGGGTCCCAGTTGCCCTAGTATCTCCGACCCTCAGTCTCTTCATCCGTAGAGTGAAGGGATTAGATGAGATGGCATCTATGGTCCCTTCCAGCTTTAAATTTCTGACCCCACATGCCCCCACAATCTTACACCAAGCCTCGCATCCTCTCTGGCCAGCAAAGGCCACCTCTGCTGCCTAAGCCAATAGCTGGCTTGTTTCTGGAGTACTTCCTCATCGATATTTCATTGGAAAGCCACAAAGCTGAGGTCTGAAACGAGGGGATCATTTCATTACAGCCCAAGGTAGTTTCAACCACCATTATTTTTTTTTTTGGCTAGGCAAAGGGGTTAAGTGACTTGCCCAGTGTCACACAGCTAGTGTCCAGTGTCTGAGACCAGATTTGAACTCAGGTCCTCCTGACTCCAGGGCTGGTTCAACTACCATTCTACAAAGACTGCATAAACACCAAGTCCTTAGGAAAGAATGCTGAGAACGTGGGCTTTTAGGGCAGAGGCAGCCACCTTGCAATTAGCAGGTGGATCTCCGACTGCTGTATCTTTTATCAGTTGGTATGGGAAATGGGGACTTGATCTCAAAGTACCTTCCTATCTAAAAATTCTGATCTAGAAATATTTTCCTAGAATGCTTTTTTAACTGTGGAAAGCATTTAAAATTAAATGAGTTCCATAGACTCAGCGTTAGGTAGAATTACAGAGGCCCCCTGGTCCAACCTGCATCTGAACAAGAGTCCCCTCTACCATTTTCCAGATGAGGAGTCATCCAGTCTTTGCCTGAAGACCCAAGGGAGAGAGAACTGCCACCCCTGCCTCTCAAGGCACTGGACAATTCCATCAAAGACTGAAGAACTTCAGCAATCATCTAGTCACAGGGTCTTAGGACAGAGGGAACAGAATTCTAAATTTAGTGCTAGAAGAGAGCTGAGCTGTTATCTAGTTCAATTTCCTTCCTTTACAAGTGAAGAAACTGAGGCCCACAGATGTTCAGTGACTTGCCTAAGATCACACTGCTAGTAAGTGTCTGTGACTGGATTTGAACTTGACTTGGGAGTCTTCTAGACTCCAGGCCAGGTGCTCTATCCACTGCATTACCTGGCCTAAAACATGATACTCAGAACCAAAGGGAGTGGTCCAGATGTGGCAGGTATAACAAAACCTTCACTCCCTCTGTTTTGGACACTGTGTCTCTCTCAATGTGTCTTTGGATAGCATTGGCTTTTTGGTTGCTGTGTTACCCTGTGGAGTGTAAACACTATTTAGTGGCTTGCCCTGCATCCACAAGGACTGTTGGCCAGCCTGTCTCTCCTCTCTCAGAATTGTGAGGTTTAGGTTTTTTTTTTAACCCAGTTATCAAATAGTGCATATCACATTAGGCAACTCCCCCATTCCTCTCACTGGAACAGTTTCTCTTTGTGTCTTAGAATTTGATTTTTGTGAGCTTATCCTGCACTGATTTCCCCTGTTGAATGTTACACTCTGGAATCCTAGAGATCCTTTCTCTGAATCCTTTGAAATCTGATCTCCCCAAATCTAGTTGTAAGACTAAGACTGGCTTTACTCTCTTTATCTTTCCTTAAGGTTCCATTCTCAGCCCTAAAACTAATTCTTCACCTTTGATGAGAATTGGACCTCAAGCTAAGAAGTTCCCCTTGTTGATTCCACTGCCTTGTGTGTGTGTGTGTGTGTGTGTGTGTGTGTGGCAATAGGGTTAAGTGATTTGCCCAGGGTCACATAGCTAGTAAGTGTCAAGTGTTTGTGGCTGACTTTGAACTCAGGTCTTCCTGACTCTAGGGCAGGGGCTCCATCCACTGAGCCCCCATTCCGCTGCCTTTTAAAGAATGAAGAGGGGCAGCTAGGTGGCGCAGTGGATAGAGCACCGGCCCTGAAGTCAGGAGGACCTGAGTTCAAATCCAGCCTCAGACCAAACACGACACTTACTAGCTGTGTGACCCTGGGCAAGTCACTTAACCTCAATTGCCTAAAAAAAAAAAAAAAAAAAGAATGAAGGGATCGTTAAAGTAAGTCAAGGAGTGCTCAGCTGCTCTGATCCTGGTGAAAAGAGCACCAGCAGATGTCTAAATAATAGAAGTTTTCCCATGACTACTAGATCACATGCCCTTCAAGGCCTCTGCTCTGTCTCCCACAGAGCTCTTTTTTTTTCTCTTGAAATGATAATCTCCTTGAGGGCAAGGACTAGCCCTGATTTGTATTCATAATACAAATTAGCACATAGGAAGCGATTGATAAATACTTCTTCCTTCCTGCCTTCAATTTAATATATATTTTGTTACATTTTAAGTTTTGAACTACCTCCCGTCCTCCCCACTCCACAGGAGAGAAGGCCACCATTTGACATATACACACATCTATGTAAATCCATACCATGCATACTTCTATTTATCAGTTCTTTCTCTGGAGGTGGACAGCATTTTCCTTCATAGGTCCTTTGTAGTTGATATAAGTAGTTATAATACTCAGAATAGCTTAGTTGTTCACAGTTATTCTTATACAACATTCTTGTGGTTTTGCTCATTTCACTTTTCATTATTTCATACGAGTCTTTCCATGTTTTTTCTAAAATCAACCAGCTCATCATTTCTTATAGCAGGGTAGTATTCCATCACAATCACATACCACAGCTTGTTCAGCCATTTCACAATTGATGGGCATCCCTGCAATTTCCAGTTCTTTGTCACCACAAAAAGCATTGCTATAAATATTTTAGAACATATGGATTCTTTACCTTTCTCCATGATCACATTGAGAAGCAGACCTAATAGTGGTATTGCTGAGTCAAAGGAGATTTATGTATATATATATATGTCTGTACGCATGTATGTATAAAAATATATGCATATATACATACATATGTATGTATACATATATATACATATGTACACATACACACACACATATATATGTATATATACACATATATGCATACATACAGTTTTATAACTCTTCAAGCATAATTCCAGATCGTTCTCCAAAATGGAATGGATCAATTCACAGTTCCACCAATAAAGCATTAGTATCCCAATTTTTCTACTTCCCCTCTAGCAGTTGTCATTTTCTCCTTCTATCATTTTAGCCAATCTAATAGGTATGAAATGATTTCTCAAAGTTGTTTTAATTTGCATTTCTCTAATCAATAATGATTTAGAGCCCTTTTTATATGACTATATATAGTTTTGATCTCTTCATCAAAAAACTGCCTATTCATATCCTTTATTTTCTCTTCTAAGAGGGAAAACAACTTGTGTTTTGTACATGCACAGGAATAGGAACTGGGCCTATGCTCTGTATGCTGTCTTTCCTATTTGATTATAAGCTCCTTGAGGGCAGAGACCATCATTTGCCTCCTTTTGTATCCTCAGTGCTTAGCTCAGTACCTAGCACATAGTAGCTGTTTAATAAATGTTTATTTTTTTCTTCATTGCTGTAGATTTTTAAAATTTTTATTTATTTTATTCTGAACTTAAGAAATAAAACAAACATTCCCATAACATAGCAGAATAAAAAAAAGAGATGATTGCACATGAAAGTGTCAATCTATCACGTACAACTTGCTATTCCTTTTAAATATATAAAAAGTTATGATGTTTTTTCCCCTCTTTTCTTCCCACTCACCCCCTGCCATGGCTGCCATTAGACATAAATATGTATGTGAGTATGTGTGTATATATATATATATATACACATATATGTATGTGTGTATGTGTAAAATCATTTTATATATCTATTTATCAGTTCTTCCTCTGGATGCAGATAGCTGCTTCCTTCATAGGTCCTTCGAAGTTAATTTGGGTATTTATAATAGTCAAAATGACTTAGTTGCTCAAAGTTGTTTTTAAAACAATACTGCTGGTACTCTCTTGGTTCTGCTCATTTTGCTCTTTGTCATTTTGTGCAAGTCTATCCATAGTTTTTCTAAGATCATTGAACTCATTATGTCTTACAGCACAGTACTATTCCATCACAATCATATACTACAACTTGTTCAGCCATTCCTCAATTGACGGGCATTCCCACAATTTCCAGTTCTTTGCCACCACAAAGAGAGCTGCTATAAACATTTTAAAACTAGGTTCCTTTCCTTTTTCCCTAATCATCTTTTGAAATAGACCTAGTAGTGATATTGCTGGGTCAAAGGGTATAGGGCAGGAGTGGGGAAACTGTGGTCTTAAGGCCATATGTGGCCCTCTAGGTCCTCAAGTGCAGCCCTTTGACTAGATCCAAACTTCATAGAACAAATTCCCTTAATAAAAGGATTTTTTTTTGCTAACACTTGGACTCAGTCAAAGGCTGTACCCGAGGATCTGGAAGACTACACGTGGCCTTGAGGCTGCAGGTTCCTCACCCTTGGTATAGGGCATAAAAAATTTTATATGTAAAAACAGAAAAGCAGAAATATTAAAATGATCTTTTTCAGATCACAATGCAATAAAAATTATTTTTATAAGGGACCATGGAAACATAGACTGAAAACTAATTGGAGACTAAACAACCTAATCTTAATAAATGTTTATTGATTGATTTCATTGGTATAGGAATTCCCAGATGAAACTCCTTCTACTAATACAAGTCTGCACCTTCTCTGCACTTAGAGTTTTAGCAAGTTGCCAGGAAGCACAGAGAGGTTAAGTAATTTGCTTAGAGTCACATAGCCACTAGGTGCCAGAGACAGGCCTTGAACCTAGGTCCTTCTAAATCTGAGTCCATCTTTCTCTGCTCTGTGCTTTCCATCTCTACAAAATAAGTGTATGCCCAATAAATTTGTCTTAAGGGTGCCAAGAGATTGAGTGACTTGCCCAGGGTCACAGAGATGGCATGTAGACCTGCTTTCTATTTGCTTCTCCAGGCCCTCTCTCTTACATACATAGATAAGGATGAAAAATCAACCATAAAAGTGGGCGGGGGTGTCAAGATGATAGACAATATGCAAACAAAGAAATAAAGCAAGCTCTAGACAGGATAAATAGGAATGGAAAGCCCTGGAATGAAGAGATGTTGGGAGAGTCTTCTTGTAGAAGATGGGATTTGAATTGGGACTTAGAGGAAACCAGGGAGGTCCCTAGTATCAAAAGGAATACCAAATAGTTTTAAGAGAGAAACTAGTGAGGTCAGAAGAGGCCTCACCTGGGAGATGACTTCTAAATGAGGCCCTGAAGGCAGCTAGGAATTCAGTGAGGTAGAGGTGAGGCAGAAGAATGTTCCAGACACTGTGGGACCATCTCTGCAAAGGGATGGAGGTGAAGATTTGTGAAACAGAGTAGTGTGACTGGTACAGTAAGTCTGTGAAGAGATGAAGAGGATCAATGATTCTGCTGATTCGTTTCAGTGTGTCTTTCCCATCTAACCAAACCTGTTGTTCCTAGAAAACTTTATATCTTTGAATGATAGAGTATGTGTGATGGGGGTGTGGTGGGGGTTAAGAGCAGAGGCTTTTAAGGAATTGCTTTCTACGATTTCTGCTCAGGTTAGGTAGCATCTCCAGTTTTCTTCTCTAGACGGTTCTTCTCAAATCAGTCACAAACTGCTCTGTTCTTAAGGCTTACATCTCCTTCATTGCTGTCATCTGACCCATGGAAAACATTCCACTTCCAGGGAGTTCATAGCAAAGTTCCAGCAACTTAATCACTCCTGCCTCGGAATCAAACCTGATGACAAATCACCCTTGGCCTGCTTCTCTAGTCTCAGAGACACTGCTGACCTTCCTGGTCTTGGCTAGGATCCCCAGCAGGTTGGAGCAAATAGGCCTGGCACTAGCCAGGCTCCCTTTTCCCTTCCTTCTTCACCCTACCATAGCACTTTCCTTCCTATTTCCTTTTAGTCTCTTTTTGACTAGTTTTGGGGACTTTGTCATGATTTCTCCTATTACTGTCCTACTTTGTGCTTTAGACTGTACCACAAGATGAAACCAATTCTTGAGATCTCTGGTTTCGGTCCCTATCTTAATAATAACAACACATTCCTATAAGCCCTGTAACGTTAAAAAGCAAAACACTTTCCTGGCAACAACTTTATGAGGTATATGTATCATTGGCACTTTTGACCTGTTGCACCCTCTCTCCCAAAGGGCCCCTGCTCTTACTGACACAGACGGGGTTCAGTCCTGGGGTAGCTAGACCCCAAAACAAGAGGATATGACTTTTTTCAAACTCTGTGGATCATTACCCATGGTCCAGGGTAGAATACTGGGGGGAAAAATCTTTTGAAACAAAGGTTACATAAGGCTCATATATAGGATGTCTCCAAAATGATGAACAGATCTTCCTTTCAGAAAAGTTACTCAATGTACAAAGTAACCCATATGTATAAGACTGCTATTTATTTAATTGACTATAAAAGAAATACAGAGCATCCCCAAAGCCTGAGTGAAGTTTTAGGCTATTGTAGTTTAAAACTACTTTAAGGCTTGGGGCCACCCTATATTTAAGGCACAATGGACTCACCAGCATTAATATTGACATTAATAAAGGCTTAAAACATGATACCCCTTGTAGAACTGTTGAATTGCATTTCTTTATATCTCAGGCTTACACTATTTGAGCTCCTCATGAGTCCAGATCTCCCAGCCAGCCAGTCATGGCCTTGGCTATAAAGTCCTCCTGGTCATGGTGCTTTTCTCTTCCAAGGTGCTGCTGTGTAAATCACCTCCTGCTGACCAACCAGTACTGGACTCTGGATCTCTGGACTTCTTGAACCCTCAAGGCTTCCACCTATCTCAGCATACCTGGCCAGTTCCCTGTGCTTGCAGAAAGATACATGAACTGGACAGGAAACCAGGGATTAGAAGTCCAATCTGAGGCTGCCTAGGCCACAATATTTTCTTACTGCCGAGTACCAGCAGCTGCCAGAGCCATTGCTAGGAACAGGGTAGTCTGGAGGGAAGGAGGGAGAGAAGTCAAGTCCTTAAACAAGAGGCCAGAGCGCCTGTTTGCCATGAGAAGGGACCCATCCCCACACTTGCCACCACTATATTAGTATACCCATTTTACAGATAAAGAAAATGAGCTTCTTTCTCCTCAAGGTTCAACCTCACCTCCTATAAATACAAGGCTTTCCCCCCCAGTTGTGAGCATTCTAACTCTCCCCCAAATTCCTTTGTATTTCTTCTAATGCCATGTATCACATGCCATCTGTCCCTGCTCACCTGGAGCATATCCTCCCATATCCTCCCATAAATTCAGCACAGGGAGTCCACCCAAAGTGGAACCCTTCCTTGCTTTCTTCTCATATTGTTACAGTACCAGAGGACCACTTTGTGGGTCATCTCTTACCCTATCCACATGGCCAACCTACCATCTCTACCAACCATATACTTCCTTGATACCATGTTTTTTCTCCTATTCTTTGGAATACCCTACCCATTCTCTGGTGCTGCCTGCTTACTCCCACCATGAGCCTCTCCATTTTTCTCTGACTGATACTCATTTTTAATTCTTCAGAGACTGCTGTATTCCATATTTTGCTGTCATACAGCAATACCTGTAGGATGTGGGCCTTAAAAAGATGGGCCTTTGCATTCATGGGAGGTTTGGGGTCATTAAAGGAGTTTTGCAATTTCCTGAAGGCAACTAGGACTGCTCTCCTCTTGTTCAACTATAAGCCAATTCATTGTCCATCTTCATTGTCTTTCACTGATGGACAAACTCTATGGGTCATGCATCCAGAGTTCTTCCAGGTTATTTATTTGTCCTTTGTGCTAAACCAGGGTTGGGGAACCTGTGGCCTCAAGGCCAGAGTTGCACTTGAGGACCTAGAGGGGCACATGTGTCCTCAAGGCTGCAGGTTCCCCACCTCATAAGCTAAGCCATCAGTGAATGACATGACTACACACGGAGCGCCGATTCTGAAATGACCATTGTATCTGTAACCAGTAGTTTCCTGTCTTTTAAGATCTGGTCAATTTCTAGTAGAATGGTATCACATCCAGTGCCTGCCTTTGGCTGCTAAGTAATTTACAAGCTTTGGGCCTTTTTCACTTCTTGATCCTGAACCACATTTTCTAACAGTTATTGCCATCCTTCCCTGAATCCACTTTCACAGTATGGTAATCCTATCAAGAGATGTGTTGACATTTTGGAGGGCCTTATAAAGTTCTTCAAAGAACCTCTCTAGTTCATCCTCTATTATATGTAACTAGGTACCTAATCTGTTGCCATTTTCATTGAATATATTACCATGTATAACCAAGGGTCCCAAATGTAACAATGTTTCTTGTGATCTTTGGCACGTGATAAATCCAACTCCTACAGCCTACGCATTTATTCACCTCTCCAAAGAGTACCTACAAGATGTCTTCATTGAGTTACAGTGCAACTAGTACTACTCTCCTCTTATCTTCTGGCTTATAATGAAAATATTAATGTGATTGTGGTTTATTTCTTCTAGTACAGCATCAGCTTATTGTTGATCATTGAACAAAGATTACACGTTAAAAACTATAAAATAATAATAAAAATATTAGCTAGATTTATTTAGCTCCTATTGTGTGCCAGACACTCTACTAAGCATTTTATAAATATTGTTTTATTTGAGTCTCACAACAAACATAGGAGATATGTGCATTCCCCGTTTGATAGTTGAAGAAACTAAGGCAAACAGAGGTTAAGTGACTTGCCTAAGGTCATACAGATAATAAGTGTTTGAGGTCTTCCTCACTCCAGGCCAGCACTCTATCCATTGCAGCACCCTGTATTAATGTTTGCTATTGGCATAAGTGGCATAAAATTCTTAGCATCTTGTGCCTGCTTTCCTGCCATTCTGCTACCATCACTGGGCAGTGGAAGTGGGCCACATAGGGCAAACAGCAACTTTGTCCTTTAACTATTTCTTGGGTAATGGTGTAAAAATATTGTGTAAAAACAACAACAATCCACTTGGTTCCAACCTTCTGGTGATGATCCTTTTAGCCTGGCCTTCTCAGCCAGGCTTTTAAACAATACTCAGTCCATCACTGGGACCAAACTTGAGGTCTTTGTGGCTTATAGTAATCCACCAGAGCTTGCATTAGACTGATAGAGCCTTTAAGAAACCTGGGTCATCACAGAGTGAGGCACCTGAGTAAGATGTTTGTGAGTGCAAATGTTAAGTAACAAGGATAATTGAGTCTAGGAAACCGTAAGCTCCTTGAAGACTTCCCTTAGTATCTCTATCACCAGTGCCCTTCACGGTGCTCTGCACGCAATAGTGACAATATGTCCTTGGTGAAGTTTGTTGTGAATTTGGGGGCTCTTCAGTAGCAACTAGTTAACTCTGGCAATTGCAGTGAAGACAGAGGAAACAGTTGTTTACTTCAAAAGTTCTGGCTTTTTTTAAAGTCATCTCCATCCCTTTTTTTTTTATTAATGTATTTTTTTGTCTGACTTTGATTTCTTTAGGGTAAGGAACTCCAAGTAAGCAAATCTTTCTACCAAGCAAAGGTAATGTGGTACATTGGAGAGAACACTGATTCTGGCTTTCAAGTCGGAGGATCTGGGTTTAAATCCCGCCTTTGCTAATTACTATCTTTGAGACCTTTGGCAAGTCACCTAACCTCCATGGGCCTCAGTTTCCTCATTTGTAAAATAGGGGTGGACTAGATGAGCTCTAAGGTCCCTTTCAGTTCTGTCTATGAGTCTATGAGCCTATATGTGACATTGTGCTAAATGGAGATACAAATGGTTGGTTAGTTGCTGTCCTTCATACCTGAAGACGGCCGAAATGACATCACTATGTCGGGTCGAGGTACAGGGTGTCCGACTGTGGCTGATCAGACCAAGAGGATCTCAGAAGACTCTACCACAGGTTGGGCACAGATAGTCTGTATGAACATTTGGAGTGGAGATTTCTCTAACTTTGCACGTCTCATGTTTCTTTTGAGCTACTGCAATTCTGCTTTGCTCATAAAGCATAGTGCCCCTTCTTTGATATGGGCATGCCATGCTGAGTGGTCCTGTGCCAATGTCTCCCATTTCTCACAATCAATTCCAAAATTCTTCAGACAGACCTTGAGAGTGTCCTTGTATCATTTTTGACTTCCGTGTAAGTACTTGCCTTGTGTGAGTTCTCCATAAAATAGTATTTTAGACAAATGTATGTTTAACATTCAAACCATGTGGCCAACCCATCAGAGTTGCACTTTCTGCAGCAGAGTTTGCATGCTTGGCAGTTCAGCTTGAGAAAGGACCTCAGTATCCAGTACCTTATCTTACCAGGTAATTGTCTAAATCTCCTTAAGACAATTCAAATGGAAGCGATTCAGTTTCCTGGCATGTTGCTGGTTTACTGTCCAGGTTTCAACAGGTATGCAACAACACGGTCAGCTTATGACTCGGTAGACCTTCAGCTTGTTGGACAGCCCAATACCTCTTCTCTCCTACTTTCCTTCAGAGCTTCCCAAACACTGAGCGAGCTCTGGCAATGTGTGATCAGCTTCATCATCTATGTGCATATCCTTGGAAAGTATACTGCCAAGGGAATTGAATTTATCCAAAGCATTCAACATTTCTCCATTTGCTGTAACCGACAGTTCCACATATGGATGGTGTGGTGCTGGCTGGTAGAGATCCTCTGTTTTCTTAGTGTTAATTGTCAGGTCAGAATTAGTATAAAGGCAGAGAATCAATCCATATTCTGTTGCATCTTAGCCTTGGATGCTGCATTGAGTACAAGCCCTAGCACTAACCTGTGAACAAAAAGTTGCACACCAATTCTCCCTTCATTTTTGTCTTGGCTGGTTTTTGTTAACATTTTGTTGAGGGTGTCTGACATCTTTGAAAGCATCATGCTAAAAAGCATGGGCCCTTCTTGACTCCATTGGTGGCTGGGAAAGTGTGAGAGCATTGTCTATTATCCGGAGGAGATACAAATGCAAATATAAAGACAGTTCCTTCTCTCAAGGATCTTATTTCCTTTTTTATTTTTATTTATTTATTTTTTTTTGGGTGAGGCTATTGGGGTTAAGTGACTTACCCAGGGTCACACAGCTAGTGAGTGTTATGTGTCTGAAGCTGGATTTGAACTCAGGTCTTCCTGACTCCAGGGCTGGTGCTCTATCCACTGTGCTACCTAGCTACCCCTATATTTCCTTTTTTATTAATTCAGTTTTATTTTATTTTCAGATCCAAATTATCTCTCTCCTACCTTCCTCTTCCTCCATTGAGAAAGCAAGAAAAACAAAACCTGTTACAAACATGCCTAGTCGAGCAAAACAAATTCCTACATTGACCGTGTCCAGAAAACCCAAACTCAGCAACAACAAAAAGCCAAGCACATGCCTCAGTCTGTACTCTGAGTTCATCACCTTTCTCTGAAGGTGGATAGTATGTTTCATCACGAGTTCTCTGGAATCATGGTTAGTCATTGCGGTGATTAGAGTTCCTGAGTCTTTCACAGTTTATTTTAAACAAAGTTATTATTGTTGTATAAATTGTTCCCCTGGTTCTGCTCACTTTACTTTACATCAGTTTATACAGATTTTCCCATGTTTCTCTGAAACCATATACTTCAACATTTCTTATAAAACAATAGTATTCCATCACAGTCGTATACCATAATTTGTTCAGCCATTCCCCAATTGATATTTACCTCCTTGGTTTCCAATTCTTTGTCATCATGAAAAGAGCTGCTATAAATATCTTTGTATATATGAGTCATTTTCCTCTTTCTTTGATTTTTTGTGACATAGATATAGTGCTGGTATTTCTAGGTCAAAGGGAATACAAGTTTTGGGGGCAAAGTTCCAAATTGCTTTCCGGTGACTTGACTAGTTCACAGCTCTGCTAACAGTACATTAATGTACCTGTTCCCCACAATGACCCCACCCAACTCCAGCACTTGTCATTTTTCTTTTTTTGTAAACTTTGCCAATCTGCTGGTTGTGAGGTAGTACCTCAAAGTTTCAATATGCATTTCTCTAATTATTAGTGACAAAGAATTTTTTTTTTAAAATATGATATTCATAGATTGAATATCTTCCTCTGATAACCACCTATTCATATCATTTGCCAGTTGGGGTATAGCTCTTATTCTTACACATTTGACTCAATTCCCTATATATCTTGGAATGAAACTTTTATCAGAGAAATTTGCTCCCCCCCATTTCCTCTTCTTCTAATTTTAGTACAGTGGGTTTTTGTGTGTATGTGTGTGTGCAAAAGCCTTTTAATTTAATGTAATCAAAATTGTGTCACCTTTTATGTCTAAATCATGTACCCGTTTTGAATTTATCTTGATATATGGTGTGAAATGTTGGTCTATACCTACTTTCTGCCAGACTGCTTTCCAGTTTTCCCAACACCTTTTGTCAAATAGTGAGTTCTTACCGCAATAACTAGGATCTTAAAGTTTATCAAACATTAGGCTACTGTATTCATTCACTTCTGTATATTGTGTTCCACTGATCAGCCTATTTTTTAACTACCAAATTGTTTAGATGATTGTAACTTTATAGGATAGCTTGAGGACTATTACTGCTAGGTGCCCTTTCTTCCCTTTTTATTTTAATAATTCCCTTGATATTCTTGACCTTTTATAATAATAATAACCATTTGTTCCTCCAGTTGCTCTAGTTCTATAAAATTCTGTAAAGTAATCCTTTGGTAGTTTAATTGGTATGGCACTGAATACATAAATTAATATACATAGTATCGTCATTTTTATTATTTTGGCTCAGCCTACCCAGGAGGAAGTAATACTTCTCCAATTACGTAGATCTATTTTTATTTGCATAAAGAGCATTTTATGATTGTGTTCATATAGTTCCTGTGCGTATCTTGGCAGGTAGACTCCCAAGCATTTTGTACTGTTTGTAGTTATTTAAGGAGCTTACTTTTTCTTAGGGAGGGATAACAGATATGAGAGGGGAGGATGGTGAGAGGTATTTTGATTTAGGAAGTTATATGAACCATAGGGAATTAGAGCCATGGGGAAGTAGAATGGTGGTCTCTTTTGAGTAGCAATGGGTCATATTAGTTCTGGAAATGGGAGATGGGTTAAGGAGTGTGTGCATGACAGCAAGGCACCTAGTGAGTACATGGCAACAGAACAAAGTAAAGCATAGCTGAAGGTGGCTTAGGTGGAGTGGGTCATAGAAGGTCAATCAGTCAGTCAATAAACATTTATTAAGCATCTATCATGTACCAGGCACTGTGCTAAGTACTGAGGATAAAAAGAAAGACAAAAGTCAGTTCTGGCAATCAAGGAGCTAATGGGAGCTAATGTCAAGGAGACAACACACACACAACTATGTATAAGTATGATCTATACAGGATAAACTGGATATAATCAGCAGAGGGAAGGCATTGGCATTAAGTGGGATTGGGAAAGGCTTCTAGTAGAAGATGGGGTTTTAGTTAGGACTTGAAGGAATCTGGGGAAACCAGGAGGTGGAAATGAGGAAAGAAAACATTTCTAGGCATGGAGGGTAGCCAAGGAAAATGCATGGTGTGGAGATGGGAGTGTTTTGTTTGTGGAACAGCAAGGAGACCAGAGTCACTGGATCTAAGAGAGTGTGTATGTGTGTGGTGGCCGTGGCGGCGGGGAGGTGTAAAATTCAAGAAGATTGGAAAGGTCGGGGGTAAGGCTAGGTTATGAAAGGCTTTGAACAACACACAGAGAATTATATATTTGATCTTCGAGATAACAAGGAACCACTGAAGTTTAGTGAGTAGAGGAATGACATGATCCGGTCTGCAATTTGGGAAGATCACTCCTCAACCTAAACAGGGCATATCAGATCAGAAGTTCCAGGAGTGAAAGAGTTAAGTCATCTAGGGCATCGTCTCTTGTAAAAAGATAGCCTGGGAGTAAAGTAACACAAGCAATTCTTTTGCAGTTTAGATTCTTAGAGAGTTGACTGGGACACTGAGAGGTTAAGGCACTTTTCTAAAGTCATACAGACAATATGTATCAGAATCTATCCCTATTTTTAAATTTTTATTTATTTATTTGTAGTTTTCAACATTCATTTCCATAAGATTTTGAGTTCCAAATTTTCACCCCATCTCTCCCATCCCCCATCCCAAGATGGTGTGCAATCTGATATAGGCTCTACATGTACATTCATATTGAACCTATTTTCACATTAGTCATGTTGTAAAGAAAAATTAGAACCATTGGGAGAAACTACAAGAAAGAAGAAACAAACAAAAAAAGAAAAAAAAAGAGAAAGAGATCAAATAATGTGCTTTCATCTGCATTCAGACTCCATAGTTCTTTTTCTGAATGTGGATAGCATTTTCCATCATAAGTCCTTTGGAGTTGTCTTGGATCCTTGCATTACTGAGAGGAGATGAGTCTGTCAAAGTTAGTCATTACACATTGTGGCTATTACTGTGTACAATGTTCTCCTGGTTCTGCTCACTTCACTCAGCATCAGTTCATACAAGTCTTTCCAGGTTTTTCTGAAGTCTGCTTGCTCATCATTTCTTATGGAACAATAGTATTCCATTACTTTCATATACCACAACTTGTTCAGCCACTCCCCGACAGATGGGCATCCCCTCAATTTCCAATTCTTGGCCACCACCAAAAGAGCTCCTATAAATATTTTTGTACATGTGGGTCCTTTTCCCATTCGTATGATCTCTTTATATCTATCCCGATTTTAAAAAAAATTACTTGATATTTCAGGTGCAGCAAGTACTCTGACCTCACTCTTCCAAACCAAGGCTAGCTATACTTCCCCAGCAGAGCTTTTAGGATAGCACCCAGGGCTATGGGTTACTCTTAACTCTGACACTATTGGCTGAAGCCCCCATTCTGAGGGATTCTTACTTCAATGTTCATTACCCCAGTTCAATTTAACCAATCAATATCAATAAGCTTATACAAAGGGAATTTTACTTTGGAGATTTAGCAAGAACAGAATGACAAATATTCTCCTCTCCCAACACCACAAGGAGCACGCTCTCCTCTATACCACCTTGATCTCTGGGGAGAATGAGATCAAACTTAGGGAAGCTTCTACAAAGCATTGGTACCACTAAGTTCACTGTCAAATGTAGCATAAGTGGATAAATACCTGTCTCAGCTCCCATTGACCTATCAGGGGTGGGGAACTTGTGGCCTTGAGGCCACGGGTTCCCCACTCCTGTCTGGGTCTTGAAGGTAACTCTTTGGGACCTCAGATCTGGGCTGGCTCCAAAACCCAGACCCCAGGTGGTTTGAACTCCTGACCTCTTGATGCTCACAAGGTCATAGTCACCTCCAATCTCCTAAGAACAAATTCCAAGGTAAACAACACAGACCTGTACACATGGACCACATGTTGACCTCGGATAGGAAGAACCCAAGGCCTCTCCCCTCACATGACTGTCTCTCTTCTCTCACTTTAAGACATTAGGCAAGAAGACACATGGTAGAGGGGAAGAAGAGGAGAGCTGGCTAGTACTTTTTGAATGCACCCCCAGTTCCAGCTATGCAACCACAGCCAATCAAAAAACTTCCTATTTACTATGTGGTGATCTCACCAACAGGCATTTATTAATATGCCTATGGATTTAATTACAATCTTTATGCTGATGATTCTCAAATCTACCTATCCTGCCCCATCCTCTCAGTTGACCTCTAATCTCACAGATCCAATTGCCTTTCAGACATTTCAAACTGGCTGTCCAGTAGACACCTTAAATTCAATATGTCAAAAACATGTCTCATTATCTTTCCCCCTACCCTCTCCCCAAACACACCTTCCCTATTATTGTAGAGGCAACACCATCCTCCTAGTCCCTGAGATGATGAGTCATCCTGGATTCCTCACTGTCTCTCACCCTACCCCCAAATCCAAGCGGTTACCAAGGCCTGCCAATTTTACCTTTGCCACATCTCCCAACATCTGCAGGCACCCCTTCTCTCCTCTGACACTGCCACCACTCTAATGAGGACCCTCATCGCCTCACACTTAGATGACTGCAATAGCTGCTGCTGGGTCTGCCTGCCTCAAGTCTCTCCCCACTCCAATCCATTCTCCATTCAGCCACTAAAGTGATTTTCCTAAAATAGAAGTCTGATCATGTCACACCCCTACTCAATAAACTCCAGTGGCTCCCTCTTGCCTCCAGAAGCAAATAAAAAATGCTTCATTTAGGGGCAGCTAGGTGGTGCAGTGGATAGAGCACCAGCCCTGGAATCAGGAGGATCTGTGTTCAAATGCGGCTTCAGACACATAACACTTACTAGCTAGGCAAGTCACTTAACCCCATTGCCTAGCCAAAAAAAAAAAAGGCTCCATTTGGCATTTAAAGCCCTTCATAACCTAGTCCTCTCCTCCCTTTCTAGTCTTCTTATACCTTATTGCCTAACCAGTACTCTTTGATCCAGTAACACTGGTCTCCTAGTTGTTCCAGGAACAAGACATTGCATCTCTTGGCTTTGGTCATTCTTTCTGGCTGTCCCCCCATGCCTAGAATGCTCTCCCTCCTTTACTCAGATTAAGAACTGTCCTGGCTTTCTTTAAGTACCAGTTGAAATCCCACTTTCTACAGGAAGCCTTCCCCAACCCCTCTTAATTCCAGTGCCTTTCCAATATTAATTATTTCCCATTTTCTTGTATATAGCTCAATTTGTACTTATTTGTTTGCATGTTATCCCTGTCTTGCCCCCCCCCCCCAATTGTAAGCTCCCTGAAGACAGAAGCTGTCTTTTGCCTCTTTTTATATTTCCAGCACTTAGCACAGTGCCTGGCACATAGTAAGCACTTAATAAATGTTTATTGAATTAGATTGGTTAGCAGACCACAACCAATTACAGGATGTTTATATAGGCTCCAATGTCCACATCGGAACCTCATCAGCTGAGCACTCATAAGGACTTTGCCAGTTCCCTAGTATACTTGCCATTCAATCTCCCTTTATATTGCCTCAGGATATGAAAGGGGCAAGTCCTCCACTACACAGGCATCTATGATCTCATTGACAAGGGTGCTCCATGAGCCAACACCAAATACAATCAGCAAAATGAGAAGGGGGCAAGGGACTCAAGGGGAGAGGACAGTTTAGAGCTGAATGAGTCCACTCAGGGGTCAAGATGGGGAAAAGAAGAGAGAGTGGCTAGAGTGCAGGAAGGAGATGGCCAGGAAGACAACTGAGGGGCAAAGGATTAGAGGTCATGATATGGACTAAGAGTAAGAAAAGGCAGAGAGTGAGGTGAAAAACCAAATGATTATGGTCAGATAAGTAGATTTCAGAATTTTTTTTTCTTTTTTTTGGACAATGGGGTTAAGTGACTTGCCCAGGGTCACACAGCTAGTGTTATGTGTCTGAGGCCGGATTTGAACTCAGATCCTCCTGAATCCAGGGTTGATGCTGTATCCTCTATGCCCCAAGATTTCAGAATTCTTGAACATGAAGGTGGAACATTTGTGAGTGATGGCAAGTTCAAAGGTATGACTGTATTTGCGTGAGGCTGGGGTGGGGTGGAGGAATACCTTATAGGAGATGAGTATGCTGGAATGAGGGCAGGAATTGGGGAGTAGAGACAAATTTTGACCCAGGAATTGAACTCACTGAGGAAGGAAAGGGAATGACTTAGAAGTCTGTAGACAACAATGACCAGGATTTTGATTGGGTGGAAGATGTAGATTGTAAGGAAGAGAGGCTCTTCCTTGCTCTACAATTGGCTTATATGGCTCACACTACTCAGAATTGTCTCTTGTGTCAAATAACTCCCTAAGGAATTCAACTTGCAGGGGCAACTCTTTCAACAAGTGATAATACTTGCACTACTGACTACCTAGAGTTGACGTGCGGACAAATACTTATAAACCTTAAAAAGTTGTACAAATGGTAGCTCTTATTGATGTACCCTTTTGGATCAACCCATTATACAGTCAACAGGCATTTATTAAGCACCTACTGCATTCCAGGTACTGTGCTAAGAGCTGGGGGTCCCTTACAGGTCCCAGATTGTTAGACTTTCAGAGTTGGAAGGGAGCCCATTGGTAATGCAGGCCAAGTCATTTCTGGGAAAGAATTCTCTCACCATAGACCTAACAATGGCCAGCCATGTTCCACTTGAAGACTTCCAATGAGAGGGAACCTTACTCCTAAGACAGCCCATTCCACTTGTGGTAGCTCTAATCTATTGCATAGCCCCCACTCTTCTCTCCTCCAGGCTAAACATCCATGGTTCCTTCCTATATCCCCTAGAGCAAGTGATATCACTCAAATAGAAATAAGGGCCACAAAACCATGCATAAGCTGCAGGTTGACTTAGAAAACCACATACTGACATTATTTATGTTCTACTGTATTTTTACTGTATTTACTGTATTTATTTTGTTAAATATTTTCCAATTATATTTTGACCAGGTTTGTGAGCAGTTGGGAGTGTTGCAGGCTGTGGGACATGTGTTGTATTTTTTTTTTTTCAGGCAGTTGGGGTTAAGTGACTTGCCCAGGGCCACACAGCTAGTAAGTGTCAAGTGCTTGGTCTGAGGCAGTATTTGAACTCAGGTCCTCCTGACTCCAGGGCCGGTGCTCTATCTACTGAGCCACCTAGCTGCCCCAGACATGTGTTGTATTTGACACCTGTGCCCCAGACTCTATGAACTGAAGGGCCTTTCAGCATCCTGGTTGCTTTCCTCCAGATCCTGTCCAGCTCCTCATCCCCCAGGGGCATGTTGGAATCAGTTCCTCGAGTTTCCAGAGAACCGGTGAGAATTTTCTGTGCAAGACCTTGGAAATCAGCAAAGCTACAAATCAGAACTTGATGGAGAAAATGTCAAAAATGCTGATAAACTTTAAAAGTGTGTCAAGCACACATTTCTCCCCCCTGGAGACCTGGTTGTTAAACATTTACCAGCACTACCTTGTCAACATCCTTCCTAAACTATGGTGCCTAAAACTAATCATGTATTCTGACTAGGGCAAAGTATAACTGAACCATCTCCTTCTTCCTGGAAGCTCTGCCTTTCTTATTGCAATGGAAGAGTTTACCCTTTCCTTCTCTCCTATCCCCCCTTTTTTTGCTGTCATGTCTCACTCTTTGCCCATATTGACCTTGTAGTCTACTTAAACTTGCAGATAGTTCTCCAGTGAATTGCTACCTAACCAGGCATTCTCCCATGTTGTATTTATGAAGGTGATTTCTGGAGTCTATGTGAGACTTTACATTGTATGTATTGAATTTCGTTTTCCTTTATTTGGCCAAATGTCTTGGGTTATTATGCTTATTGATTGATTCATTGATTTCTGATGCTGACTCTTGTACTTCAGTGTACTGGATGTCCCTCCCAGCACTATGTCATCTGCACATTGGAAGAGTGCCTCCATAGGAGTCATCAATAAACATATTCAACAGCACAAGACTAAGCCCAGATCCCTGGGGTATTCCATGGATGACCTTCTTCCAAGTATATAGCATCAAAGACTTAGAATTGGAAAGGAATGTTCGTGGTTCAAGGTCAAACATCACAGAAGCACAGAATTTGAGTGTTGGAAGGCACCTCAGTTGTAATCCAACCCAGTTCCCCTCCCCATTTTACAAGTGAAGAAACTGAGGCCCAGGGAGTTTAAATAATTTGCTGACGTTCACATAGACAGTAGATTAATATAGAACAATGAATAACTATTAGTCATATAATCCACTCCTTCCTTTTGTAGATCAGGAAACTGAGGCTCAGAGATGTGGCTTGGTCAAGTTCATAGATAGTATGATAAGTAATAATAAGTCTTCCTATTCCAAATTTAATGCTCTTTATACAAGACCATACTACCTCCAACTCTGAACTCCAAAAACATTCACCTACGATGTTCATTCTATTACTTCTTCACATACTATCTAGCTTTACATATCATTACTTAATTCTTTCCTATATGTATTTATTTTTTCCCACACTGCCTCATTTCCCCACCTCCAACTAGGTTGTATTCCACATTGTACCACATAGTAAGTACACACTCCGTGAACATTGTCTAAATGAATAAATTGATTGTTGGTGGGGGGCCGGTAGATTCACAGAAACATTGAATCACAGAATTTGAGAACTGGAAAGGACCCCAGGGTCCATCTCATCCCAACTCATCCATGGCAAGAATCCCTACCACCTACCACCTCTCACCTATCAGACTGGCCAAGATGACAAAACAAGAAAATGATAAATGTTGGAGAAGATGTGGGAAAA
>NW_020954625.1:16215026-16370031 GCF_900497805.2 Vombatus ursinus | reverse complement strand
GATGACAAAACAAGAAAATGATAAATGTTGGAGAAGATGTGGGAAAATTGGAACACTGATGCATTGTTGGTGGAGTTGTGAAATGATCCAACCATTTTGGAAAGCAATATGAAACTATGCCCAAAGGGCTATAAAAATGTGCATACCCTTTGACCCAACAATAGCACTTTTAGGGCTATATCCCAAAGAGATCACACAAATGGGAAAAGGACCCACATGTACAAAAATATTTATAGGAGCTCTTTTTGTGGTGGCCAAGAATTGGAAATTGAGGGGATGCCCATCTGTCGGGGAGTGGCTGAACAAGTCATGGTATATGAATGTAATGGAACACTATTGTTCCATTAGAAATGATGAGCAAGCAGACTTCAGAAAAACCTGGAAAGACTTGTATGGTCTGATGCTGAGTGAAGAAAGCAGAACCAGGAGAACATTGTTCACAATAACAGCCACATTGTGCGATGACTAATATTGATAAACTTAACCCTTCCCAGCTATACAAGGATCCAAGACATCTCCAAAGGCCTTGTGATGGAAAATGCTATCCACATCCAAAGAAAGAACTATGGAGTTTGAATGCAGATTGAAACATATTATTTGCTATTTTTTTTCTTCTGTTGTATTTTGTTTCCTCTTTCTGGTGGTTCCTCCTATTGGTTCTAATTCTTACTTACAATATCACTAATGTGAAAATATGTTTAATAGGAATGTATACGTATAGCCTATATCAGACTGTGTGCCATCTTGGGGAGGGTGGTGGGGAGGAAGGGGGAGAAAAATTTTAAACTCAAAAGCCTATGGAAGTGATTGTTGATAAATCAAAATTAATTAATTAATTAAAAAAAGAATCCTTACCATCCCATACTCATTATGTGGACAGGAGCATAGCTATGAATTGTTTTATGAAATAAAAAAAGGGAAAATACTGCCACACAATTTGTGGACTGTTACAGTCTTCAGACTTTTCTAGGAGATTGGTATGTCTTGTATATCATGTGTTGTAAAGTGCCCTGCACTTGGAGTCATAAAACCCTCCTGCCTCTGATGAGAGGCTGTCTGATCCTGTACCATCCTGGGTAAATCACTTCCCCTCTCTGAGACTCATTTCCCTCATCTAGAAAATAGATTTTGCAATAGGTCCCTCCAGGGTCTTTCCTGACCTGCCTCCCCCACCTCTTCCTCTTGAAATGACTTTGTATTGACTTCTCTGTGTTACACTAGAGGCGTTGTGGAAGAATGATATAAGAACTGGCCTCAGAGTTGGGAAAACCTATGTTCACACCCACCCTTCTACCGACACATCTTGACTGACTGTGTCATCATGGGCCAGTCACCACACCCTCTTAGTAGCCCAGGCATCTTTCTCAACTTGTAAGTTACAGGTGAATCACTTGTTGACGTAGGTAGAGGGAGTTTCCACACTAGGAGTTCCCCATGCTGATGAATCAATGGACCAAGTCATAGACTGAGAGCTGGAAGGGGCCTTAGATAGTATTCAACCCACCCCCTCATTTTGCAGGTGAAAAGACTAAGGTCCAGGGGAGCTAAGTCACTTGCCCAAGGTCACCCAGGCAGTAAGTGATAGAAGAAGTATGGCGTATCTGTGAACCCAGGTCCACTGATATCAAATCCAAGGCTCTTTTCACTCTACTATGCTGCAATACCCCATCTTTCCCTCACCAAAATAAATAAATAAAACAATAATAGAATAGGAGATGCTTGAGGCAGGGATTGTTGTGTTTTTATCTTATTATATCCAACATTGAGCACAGTGCTTGGCACATAGTAGGCACTTAATGGAAAATTTGTATAGTACCTACTATATGCTTTTACAAGTATCTCATTAAGAAATGTTTGTTGAATTGATTATAAGGACACTGTATACAAATTTAAATTTTCATTCTTTTTCTACCCCTGGCACCTGGGATATAGAGGACACTCAGTAATTGCTGACAATATCCCTTCAATCAACCGAACAATTGTTCAATTGGAAAGCATTTATTAATCCGACTATGTGCCAGATGGGGCAGCTAGGTGGCGCTGCAGCGGATAGAGTGCTGGGCCTGGAGTCAGGAAGACTCATCTTCCTCAGTTCAAATCTGACCTCAGATACTTACTGTGTGACCCTGAGTAAATCACGTCACCCTGTTTGCCTCAGTTTCCTCATCTGTAAAATGAGCCGGAGAAGGAAATGTAAACCACTCCAGTATCTCTGCCAAGAAAACCCCAAATGGGATCACAAAGAGTTGGGCATCACTGAAACGCCTGAGCATGAGCAATGTAAAGTATGTATGTAAACTATGTAAAGTATTGGGGATGCAAATACAAAATACAAAAGTACAAATGAGTCTCTGTTCTCTACTTGAAGGATCCAGGATGTTCATAGATAAGATGAGAGAGGAGGGTAGTGAAGAAAGCAGTGGACTCTGAGTCAGGAAGACCTGGGTTCATATCTTGGTTTAGTCCCCTTGTGGATCTTTGCATGACTGTAGGCAAGTTATAATCTCTCTGAGCCTTAGTTTATTTAGGCATAAAATGAGGGGGTCGGACTGCCTTCCAGTTTTGATCTATGATCCTATGAAGTAATTAAAGTATATAATCATCATAAATGCAAAGTAATTTGGAAGTGAGTTGGCACTAACAACTCAGAAAAGGTCCTTTTAGCATGTGGCACTGGGGTTGTTTTGAAGGGAACTAGTATTTCCAGTATTTTATAGATGAGGAAACTGAGGCTCAAGGAGGGTAAGTAATTTGCCCAAGATCCCACAGGTAGAAAGGAGCAGAGCCAGAATTTGAATTCTTATCTTCTGATTTTGAAGCTCAGTAAGGTGTTTTGTTTTTTATTTTTATTTTTTGTAACCCCACATCTTCTCTTGCTAGTGTCTGTTTCAAAAATAATTTTCCTACATCATTTATTATATCTTCTCAAAAATCCTGATAAAAGGGATACAGGAATTATTATCCATCTTTTAAAGAACTAGCACTTTCATGTTGAAATCAAACAAAGTTGTTATCTAAAATTCACACTCTGTCACCTACTTTTCTGGTCCCCTTAAAAACCTGAAGAATCAGTTCCCTATCAAGGGATTCTCTGCTGATTTCCATGGATGTAACTTTTACTTCTCTAGACCCTCCTTGTTGACATCTGTGGCATGACCAAGAGGTCACTGAGACTCCTGGCCAGAACTGGAACAGATGAAGAAACTGAGGCAAAGTGAAGTGACTTGCTCAAGGTCACCCAGCTAGTAAGGTGTCTGAGGCCAGATTTGAACTCAGGAAGATGAATCTTCCTGACTCCAGAGTTCACAGCTCAGAGATGGATACTCTTGGAAGGTAGAGGGTAGTGATGGAAAATGTGCCATTTATCAAGATGGAGCTGAGATACCAAATACGAACCTGTGGCTCCCTTTTCAAAAGTGTAGAGGAATAAACTTTACCCCACACATTGTTTTACTTCTCTAATGCATTCAGTAATTCTGGGTTGAATTCTGATCTCCCAACTAGGCTGGGAGCAAGCACCTGGTGGGCAGGTATCTTCACTTTCCATTGTCCTTTCCCTGCCATCTAGCAGGCACTAAATAGCCTGTTGTAATATTGTATTATAGGTATCTGTTTTGTATCACGTCTTCTTACAACATAGTAAACCACGGTGACTTAGAGATTGTGTCTTAGAGAAACGATTTCTCTCAGGGCTTAGCACAGGGCTTTTCACATACTAGGTGCTTGATAAAGGTTTGTTGCATTTACTGTAAAGTTATGTATAATGGTGCACTTGGAACTAGATTATAACCCCACAAGAGGAGGGGGATGAATTTTATCCATATTTTTAATATCCCTCACTGCCCCTGGGCCACAATGCTTAGCATCTAGTAGTTGTTGTTTAATTATTAAAGTGTGTCCAAAATGTGTTTTTATATGACTACAAGTGTATAATCTATGTCAAATTGCTTGCCTTCTCAATTAGGGGTGGGGAAGAGGAGGGAGGGAGAGAATTTGGAACTCAAAATTTGAAAAAAAAATTGTTTTACTTGTAGTTGGGAAAAAATAAAATATTAAGTAAATTACATCCAACCCTTCATACCCCATGGCGTTTTCTTGGCTAAGACGAGTGTCTTTGTAGTACTACTACTACTTTGGAGGAATTTGCCATTTCCATCTTCAGTGGATTAAGGCAAACAAAGGATAAGTGATTTGCCTAGGGTCACACAGCTAGTAAGAGTCCGAGGCTGGATTTGAACTCAAGTCTTCGTGATTCTAGGCCCAATGCTCTATCCACCGAGCAGTCTGGCTGACAGCACACAGTAGTGGGCACCTAAAATGTTAGACTTGAAAATATTGTAGGGTATTGTGTTGTTTTGGGGTGAATTGTATTGTATTAATGTTTAGAAGATAGATGGCCACTTCTGAGGAGTTTTAAAGAGAGGATTCCTGTTCAAGAGCAGCTTGGCCCAGATGACTAAGGTAGCCTGCATGTTCTAATAATAGGAGTCAGACGTCTCCCCTTGGAATGTCATCTGACACTTACTAACTGGTGTGACTTGAGGCAAATCACTTCCGGTTTCTGAACCTGTGTGTCATCCATCATCTTGAATGGAAGGATGAACTCCAAGGCCTTCCTCAGCTCTTTTCAATTCTAGGAATTAATTCTCCCTTGAGATTTTAGGATTCTGGGTTTTGAGCTGGAAGGGGCCTTTGAGCTCATTTAGTCTCGTCAAGGAGAAGCTAATATAGAAGGGATTCTTGTCTAGTTCAGAATCAGCCAGTCAATAAGCATTTATTAAGTGCCTAATCTGACTATTCCTTCCAACCAGAGTTACATTCTATAAAGTTCCATGATCCTTAGGAATTTTCCATAATAACTTGTTTCAAATATTCTGTTGGGTAGATTTATTAAGAGGCAGCCAGATTAGCTAGCCAGGAAGACCTGGGCTCAAGACTTGCCTTCAACTGGGTGACCCTGGGAAAGTCACTTAACCTCTCAGTGCACTAGGTCAGAGGTATCAAACATACGGACCTCAGGCCTCATGTTTCCCACAACACTCTGGAATACAGCCAAACCAGATTAAAAGGTGATCAGGATATATTTAACAAAATAAATAAGAATACAGTAAAACATAGGTAATATTATATTTTAAAAGCAAGTTACATGTGGCCTGTAGGAATCCTTATGTACAGTTTAATGGCCCCTGTTTCTGAGTTGGACACCACTGCTCTAGGGGACTCTCTAAGATTAAAAGTGTTGGGGAGGTGCCAACCTGC
The DNA here is from genome assembly GCF_900497805.2 of Vombatus ursinus. Lineage (NCBI taxonomy): Eukaryota > Metazoa > Chordata > Mammalia > Diprotodontia > Vombatidae > Vombatus > Vombatus ursinus. The sequence goes on along the minus strand of NW_020954625.1, from coordinate 16,364,772 downwards.
ATCGAGTAGAGGGAGTTTTATCACCTGGGACCTCCTTCTACCAGTGAAATCACAGATCAAGTCTCTCCCTCTCTCTTTATTTTAGGGCAGCTAGGTGGCACAGATGAAAGAGTGAAGGACTTGGACTATGGCCTAGAAAACAAGTTCAAATGCTGCCTCTAATATTTGCTTAGCTGGTAACAAACTCAACCTCAGTTTCATCATCTATAAAATGGAGATAAAAATAGAATCCACGTCACAGGGTGATGAGAGGATGAAATGAGATAATTATGTAAAATCTTACACTGTTTGATAAATGCTCACTATTCATCATCAACATCAAGGTTGATGACTGTAATCTCCTTTTCTCTGTATTTCTGAAAAGGGGGGAGGGCAGGGTGAGAAGAATCATTAGTTGTTAAAAACAGACTCCCAAGGTTATAATAAAACAATGCAGGAAATCCTTACTAAGAGAAGGCTGAGCAAACAGTGAGAGAGAGGTGTGGAGCGCAGAGATACAAAGTATATGTCACTCAGCAACATTTGTCAACATTTAACCGTCTTTGTTGTGCTTATTTGGGGGCAGCTAGCAGGTCCAGTGGTTAGAGCGCTGGGCCTGAAGTCGAGTAGACTCATCTCCCTGAGTTCAAATCCAACCTTAGACACTTACTAGCTGTGTGACCCCAGGTAAGTCACTTAACCCTGTTTGCTTCAGTTCCTCATCTGCAAAATGAGCTGCAGAAGGAAATGGCAAACCACTCCAGTATCTTTGCCTAGAAAACCCCAAAGGGGTTTAGGAAGAGTCAGAGACGACTGAACAACGACATGGTGCTTTTTGGAGCCTCACCCAGTTTGGAATACTTTGTATTTCTTTCATACACATGTATTTATGTGTATGTATATGTGTTTACACATTGTATCCTCGGTGGATACAATGTTATTTCTTCCCTTCCAGACTGTTTGAAGTCTGTCTTTGTATCCCCAGCTCCCAACACAACAACCCAGCAGCCAGGCAAGAACATGCAGGTGGATCTGAGCCCCGGCGGCAATATTCCACACCCATCCCAGGGAAGGGAGGCCGAGGACCCAGCGTAGAATCCCACCTCTGCCAAGCACTACCTCGCCTGACCTTGGGGAAGCCCTTTCACGCCCTGAACCTCAGTTTCTACATCTGTAAAATGGAAGGGTTGGATTAGAGGGCCTCTAAGGTCCCTTGCAGCGCTAAGGCTGTTTTCCTGGGTGACTGTGGTTCTGCGCGTGTGTGGCCTGGTGGCGGTGGGGTGCTCGTGACTGGGTGGGTGGCGGAGGGGCTGGACTACAACCCCCCGCCCGCCCCACGGCGTCACGGGGCGGGGCCCTCCGGAGGCGGGGCGGGGCGGGGCGGGGCGGGGCAGGAGGGCGCAGGCTCCTTCCCAGAAGCGGAAACAAAAGAGCCCCCGCCCGTCCGTCGCACACTCGGCTCTCGCTCGCTCGCTCCCCATCCCTCTCCGGGCCGCCCGCCCGCTCACACGCACGCAGGACGCAAGCACGCTCGCTCCCTTGCTCGCACACGCAGGCACGCAGGGCTCGCCCGGAGCCGCGGGGGAGTCCGTGTCCGTCGGGAGGAGAACGAACGAACGGCCGCTCGCCGGGGGGGTGTGCCCGCGCGCCTCACACTCACGCTCGGCGCTTGCACACGCACGCTGCCCCTCGCCCCGCAGCCCAGCGGCCGCCTGAGGCAGGAGGAGCCCAACGCCCCCCGGACCCATGGCGCTGAAGCGGATCCAGAAGGTGGGTGCCCCCCTCCTCCCCGCCCAGGGCCGCGACTCCAAAGAGCCCGGCATCCCCGGGAGGTGGGACGGAGAAGGGACCCCTCCCGGCGCCGGAGATGCGCCCGGAAACAACCTGTGCCGGGCGCCGGCTGTTTAGGGCTAGCTTTTATTGTTGTTTATCACTGCCCCCCCCCCCCGTCGGGCCGGGTTTGAATTAATGATTACTCCTCCCGATCCCACAGGGTGGGGCTTAAAATCTGGCTGCTCTCTGCGATGTCCGGGGAGGGGGGGGGGGAGAGCATGGTGGAGAACGCAGGCCTCCGGTGCCTGGGGCTCGCTGGATTCCTTTCTTCGCGGCGCCCTGGCCCCTCGTGGTCTGGGAGAGAGCCCCCTTTTGGGGGCAGAATCTGGAGGCCTGGGGCTGCCCGTCCCCGCCCTCCTGCCCCTGCTCTTTGGGTGCCCCCCGCCTTGAGGTCACCTCGCAGGCTGCTGCCTGATCTGCCCATCTCGTTCTAACCCCGAACCACAGGGGAGGGTAACGGGGGGCGGGGGAGACACGCAGGCCAAGCAGGCTGGCTCTTCCGAAAGCGCTGCTGGCTGGCTGGGGAACTTTGCAGTAAAGTTTGGGCCTCTGCTTTATGGAGCCCCCCACCCCGAGTGTGGCCCGGGCGAGGAGGCGGTTTCGTGCGCCCCCTTTGAGGCAGAGGACTCTGAGCACGACCGTCCGAAAGCCGACCAGCTCGCTGGGATGGCTGAGAGGGCTGGGATTTGGTTTGTTTACCGTGTGACCTTGGGCAAGTCATTTGGCCAAACGATCTCCTCTAGTGGGTAAAGAAGGGGTTGGACCAGTCCCTAGAGATCTCTAAGGTCGCCTTCCAGCCCTCAATCCTGAGGTCTAATTTGCCTTCTTGGTTAGATGGTTTGGCACAAAGTTCTACATTTTCTAGGTATGTAGCCCTCTGCTCTGCATAATGATGGACTTAGGCCAAACCAGGGATGCTTCTCCTGAGGTCCAATCTGCTCTTGGGAGTAGATTTCAGGGGCTCGTGAACTTAGAGGGAAAAAAATCGTCTTTGTTTTCATCAACCCTCTAAATGAAATTGCTCGTTCCCTTTAGTAATTTAAACATATGATTCTGAGAAGGGCCATAAGCTCCACCATACTGCCATTAAGAAACCCTGGACTCCATGAACTCCACGGGCCCTTCCATCCCTAAATATTAGGGTCTTATTTGCCTTCTTGTTTGCATAGTTACTCATTTATCACTACCCAAAGTTCAGACTGTCCAGTTATTTAGGGGTCTTCTCATCTATAATCAAAAAAGGGGTGGGGCTAGATGATCTTTAAGGCCCCAGGCCCTCTTCTGGCTTTCAGTCCTCTGCCTGTGTGTGGCCTAGCAGACACCGAGGCAGTAGTTCGTAACACGACATGGATATATACTGCTTCGACATTTTTAATCCAATGAGAGTATTCTCCCTGGCAGAGGCAGCAAGAAGGAAACAATAGATCTGGGTTGAAAACCTGCCTCAAGACACTTCCTAGCTGTATGACTATGGCTTGTGCACTTGATTCTCAAAGCCTCAGGTTCCTCTTCTGTAAAATGGGGGTGATGTTTGCACCACCTCTCCCATTTATGCCTATGCTGCTTTGTGATTCTTGTCTGTGTTCTGTAGATCATTCCTAAAGGATACACCCCAGTACTGGAATCCTTCCTCTGCGTCATGTCATATTTCCCTGATAGCAGTGTGCATCTGTTGACCTCACCACATGACTGGCCTCCTTTTCTCTGGCATACCTAGCCCTGCTCATGGCTTGTATTCTGTTGCTTGTACTGAAATCATCACCTCTGCGGCCTCCTACCCAGCACCTCCCACCAACTAGCTAGGTGTGCTCCGGCAACTGCTTAAGGTTGCCAGAGGCTGTGTGAGTGTGCGTAGCCCTGCTATTGCCACTTTCTGATGAGGGCCAGAGAAATCCAAGTAGTATTTCCCTCCTCTTCCTACTGATTGCACCTCTCTTAGCAATGGTGTGTCTCGGTGAGCTGCAGTTACTGTCCATGGCTGCCTCTTTCAGTAGAGAAGACAGCTAATTTCTTTTGATATTGAAGGGTCACATACTTCATTTAATAAGGCCATACCTTCTGTTTTCCAAAGTGACAACTATGACGTTCCAGTCTTTATTTTTCTCATCTCCTGCATGACTTAGCAATGATGATGCAATTACAAAATATTCTTGGGTCAAATGGAATATATTTTCAAAGTAAATTTCAAAATTCCATTTTCTTCCTCAGAGTGAGGATTTTTCATATGGTTTTGTGTGTATTTTCAGTATTTTAGTGATCATAATAACTTGGACTCTGTTCTTAAAATGGGTAACTGCTACTGAATTGCTTATAGTGCTTTGGAGGAAATTTGGGAGTTGTTACACCCTGTGGATATCTTTTGCACTTGGTAGCGAACTGAGATTAATTAGCTTATATTTGTATCTTTGGTTTATATAGCTCTTTAAGGTTTTAAAAATATCTCATTTGGTCCCCCCAACAACCTTGAGTTGTTGTTGTTCAGTCATGTCCGACTTTTCGTGACCCCATTTGGGATTTTCTTGGCAAGGATCCTGGAGTGATCTGCCATTTTCTTCTCCAGCTCATTTTACAGATGAGGAAACTGAAGCAAACAGAGTAAAATGACTTGCCCAGGGTCACTCAGCTAGTAAGTGGCTGAGGCCTGATTTGAATTCAGAAAGAGGAGTCTTCCTGATTCCAGGCCTGGCACTCTATCCACTGTGCCACCTAACTGCCCTATTATCCCCATTTTACAAATGAGGAAACAGAAACTTAATTGAAGTGATTTGCCCGTGGTTGTGTGGCAGGAGACAGGATTTGAGCCCAGTTCTTTCTTACACTCAAGTGCAACAGATTCCTCACTAGGCTGTGCTGCCTCTGTGCTGTAATAAGACTGTTTTCTATTTTTTCTTTTTCTTTTTTTTTTGAGGCAAAGAGGGTTAAGTGGCTTGCCTAGGGTCACACAACTAAATAAGTGACTGAGGTTACATTTGAACTCAGGTCTTCCTGACTCCAGGGCTGTGCTCTATCCAAAGACTGTTTTCTAGTAAAGCAGTCTTGTCTAGGACCCTGGTCCTTTGCCATATACCCAAGCAGACATGACATGGATACTTGTTTTGTATTTTTTTACTTCCGTGCCATATACTGTGAGTCACTTGACCTCTGTTTGCCTCAGTTTCCTCATCTATAAAATGGGGCTAATAATAGCACTTACCACCCCGAGTTGTGGGGATAAAATGAGATAATAGATGTAAACCACTCTGCAGACCTATTATTGTTGTTGTTACTATTATCACTCCTCCTGGTAGCCCACGTTTCTTGAGTGCTTTAAGGTTTGCAGGGCGAGTCACATCTATTATCTCACATGATGCTCAGTGATTTAATCTAGTTTTGACATGCTATGCTGCTTTCATATTCCTCCTAGAAGTGGATAGCCTTATGTTCTGTTTTCATAGGTTGAAGGATGATATCAAGGCCGGCAAATGGCTTGGGGGAGGGAGGGGGGATGTAAAGTAGTTTGATGATCTGCAATCTCTTTAAAGTCCGGAGGCCCTTTGTAGCTTGCCTCCCTTAGGCTTCTGCCCATTGTATTGTTCTAGCCGCCTCTGCATTTTAAATTCCTTGTGAAGAATTTAAGCTAATGATTACCCCACTTGAATGATGTGAAATCAGGAACAGGCCTGTTGGTTCTCTAGTTCCTCTGTTGAAGAGTGAGACAAGGCTTGTTGTGCAAATATGGCAACCCTGATAATTATTCCCCAGTGCTTAGATATTCCCATAAGGGGCCTTAAAGAGTGGCTTGTACTCGAGCTGACTTTATAGTCAATATTTAACATGACAATATATGGTCATGCAGAAGAATTGTGTGTGATTGATCCTGTGCCACCGAGCCTCCTGCTCTCCTTGTCAGGTAGTGTGTGTGACAGACCTTAGACAACTTTAAAAGCATCTCAGAAATCCTCTCCAGAAATGGAGATGCCACCTTCAGAACCTTGAGATTGGCCCATCATTTATCGCTGATTAATCTGTGTCTGGGCCATAACAGTTCTTGCCCTGTGCACCTTCCTCAGGTGGGGCAAGGGAGTGGAAATGAAGCCACTGAGGCACAGAGAGCCAGTCATGAAGTTCGGGACCTCAGGCTTTCTTTGTACTAGCAAGCCCAGTGCTGTTTTTCCACTCTACCTAGGTAGCAGAGTCTTTATTTATATGCCCGAACTCATCTGCACGTTGATCCAAATAGAAAGTTCTGTTGAGAACACATTTTGTAAGCTGGATTGTTTGAACCAACATTTAATGAACATTAGAGCTTTGTGTTGCTTTAAAAACATTGTTTTCCCTAAAAGGGGGAGACTCGTTTTTGTATCGTAAAATATCAGATCCCAATAGAGCTCGTGCCCCATACTTGCTGAGGCAGTTACTTTTCCCAAGGTGTCTGTATGTCCAATTTGTGAAAATGAATCTGCACCCCAAACAGCTGATTCTGGCAGTAGCTTTGAACCATAGTCACTTGTATCAATCAAGCAGGGTATTTGAGGAAGACTCCTCCAATTGGGAAAATTTTCATCTTGGAAAAAGAAAGATTCCCAAGTTCTTTCGAGGGAGGGGATAGGGTATAACTTAAAAATAACACAGTGTGAGAAAATCTGAGAACCTCCTACAGGTCCCTTTGTGGATTCAGATCTTTGTAACTAACAAGTCTGATTTTTTTTTTCCTTATAGCTTTTTCTTTTTTTTCCTCTTCCTTTAAAGGTATAATGGTATGTGGGAAATGCCTCTTGCTAACAAATTCTGATGCAGGGCTCTTCTGTTCTTTCTTGTTGGGGTTATTAATAGCATATACCTAAGTAAGACTTTTGCTTATAAAAAAGATAAAACCACCCTAAAACTAGGCCTAGCTGGATGCAGGATTGCCTCCAGTCAGCTGGTATAAAGGCTTCATTGACTGAAGTGAGTGTCCTGTTGAATATAAGCAGAAAACACATCAGTTCAATTCAACAGACAAAACTGTCCTTGCCCTCCCGGGATCTTCCACTCTCCTTTCAGGCCTCTTGCATCCTTGAATGAGGGCTAGGTGCTCCTGAACTGGAGCCTGAACTCTCAGTCATCAGCTTGCTCTAAAGGTCATGAACTGACTTCTGTGTTGTTCTCTTAAAGAGCTTGTTTACTTTGACGTACTTAATTTGCCAAATGAACATTTATTGGTGGACTAGCCTTGGATTGCATCAGACTGAAGGCCTGATATTTTACCACCCTGAGGTTTGGCTTTGGTTTTCCCAGCCTTTGTTGATTGAGAGTCTGTCTGGGAGCCCTCCTGGGGTACAGGAATGTACCCGAGGAGGGCAAAGGTCAGGGTCAGTACTAGACTGCCTTTGGCTCTAGAGGCTTACCTCTCTGACCCTTGTGATGTTTGAATTGGCTTTTTCTAACTTAGCCCAGAATGACTGACTTCTCTTCTCATCCCATTTTCTGTCTCTTCTGGTAGTCTGTCTTTTTTTTTTCTCTGAACTATTTCTTCATTTCTGATCTTACCCCCTAATCAGTTTTCATATTAGTGGCCATCTGATACTTCTAGCCTGCCCAGCTATTTATGGCCAAGGCTTCCAAGGCTTCGTGGAAGGCAGTTTGGTGGGGAGGAGAGAAGAGGAGGAGCATCCCTAAGCAACCTCCAACAGTAAAAATAATCTGGTTGTTTTTTCTCTAGGTAGGGCTGTCTGAGATGTGTTTACAGAGAGTTCAGTTAAGTAGTATGGTAGAGAATTGGGCGGGGACGTGCTAACATAGACCTGGTGACCAGGGCTTACTTCCATCCTTCAAAAGCCAGAATTGAACTGCTGGACTATATTTAGCATATTTGCACTGTGATAAGGTCAGAAAAAGCTTTCTCCTCTACGGTGTTTGCACACTTTGAAAACTGGTTTTCATGAAAGCCTTCCTGATTGATTCGAGTTTGGTATTATTTTCTGGAAGTAACTTAGGGTCAACAACCACCACCACAGTGTCCCCCCTGCCTTGGGAATCACGACTTCCGGGTCCTCCAAAAAGAGTTCTCTGAAAACTTTGGTTTGTGTAGTGTTGCTGAAGCTCATGATTTTCCATTTGTTATTTAGAAAGACTACATGAGTGAACACAATGTAATACATTCTTATACAGTTCTACCCGTGGCTGTGTAACCATTGATACAAAGTGTCTTGTTTATTGTTTTCCACTAAAACTGAAAGTGTTTTGTGGCCTTTGCCTACTCTCCCATCTCCAGATTTAGAGCATGCCTTGGTGAGCTTTAGAAGAACCAGGTAAAAATGAAAACATTTGGTAGGAATTCTTTAAGTGGGTTATAGTGTAAAGGCAGCCATGATAGTTGGAGATAGGTTATTGTACCAGTGTACTGCCCTCTTTAGAAAGCAGTGCTTGAATTTTTTAAGGTTTTTTAATACTTTTTTTTAAACATTGCTGTTAATTTCCAATATTCCCATCCTTAATAGAATTCTCTCTTGTATTAAAGTGTATAGTAAACAGAAATAATGGACACACATGTCTAATGATAGCAAAAACCTCATAGCGAATGATCTCTAGTCCACCACCTCTCAGAGGTAGGTATGTGTCCTCACTGGTCCCCCATAGCCGAGATTGGCCATTTAAATTCAACAAGTGCCGATCTGCCTTCTGATGTCTCTGAGTGTTCCTGTGCGTTATCAAGACCATTGTCTATGTTGTTCTCTTGGTTTTGTTGACTGTTGTCAGCATCAATTCATTAGAACTTTCCCAAGTTTCTCTGAGTCTTCACATGGGTCATTTCCTGAAGCACAATAAAATTCCATTAAATTCATATGCTACGGTTTGTTTAACAAGTCCCCAACCATTGGGTGCCTACTTTGCTTTCATTATGTGTGTGTTGGTGGGGTTTGGGTATTAGAATTTTGTTAGAAAGGGGAGATTTTTTTCCCCTCTCACAAACTCACTTGGGGCATATGCCCAGTAGTAGAATTAATGTCAAAGGATATGGAAAGTTTAGTTGGAACTTTTTCTTACTATATTGTTTCCAGGAGGGCTTGGGCAGTTTGTTATTAATCAGACTATCTTCTGACAGTCTCTTCAACATTGACTCTTTTTTTTTTATTGACATCTTTTGTTTATATGTTTCTCTAGCTTTCCATCTTTATCCTTCCTATTTCCCCTCCCAGAGAGCCATTCCTCATAACAAAGATTTTTTAAAAAAGAGAGGAAGAGGAAAAAATCCAGCCAGACAGACCAATATATCAAAAAACCTTGATATTATTTGCAGTATTTCATACCAGTGCCTCCCCTTGTGAAGGACCAGTATTGACTGTTAAATAAATTTTTATTGATAACGTTTGTTTTTACTCCCCACCAAAAATTCTGTCCTCCAAAAAACCATCTCACCCAATGTTGACTATTGGTAGTTTTTTAAAATTCATCTTTGCAATTTGTTGTGTGTGAGGTGGAGACTCAGTTATGTTAATTTTTGTGCACATATGCCCAGTATGTTCATAAAAATATAATTGTGCTCTTTTGTCTTAATATAGTTAAAAATAGGCAAGGATGACAAAAATGAAATAGACCTGAGTTTGAAAAAAAAATTTTTTCAATATTATTGAATATGCTTTTGTTATTTTCAGAAAATCCCTGCATATGCCCTGGCATATAAAGCAGTCTTATAAATAATATTCGTTAGTAATTAACTTATTAGCTAATTTTATAAAAAGTTAATATCCTGGTTTTTTGGTTTGTTTGTAGATAACATTTTTTTTGAAAGACGCCCAATACACCAGTGAAATAAGAGGTCCTAACAGGCAGTGAATGCAATAGTTTTTCAGGCATGGAACTCCATATACAAGATGCTAAACAACATGAAAAAGTGAATTGCCTCTGATTTCAACTCCAAAGAAAGTTTTCAACATAAATGTGCTTTTTTTTTAACCTAGTGCTGCCTGATGGATTGTAACATTCTTTCGTTTCTTCCTCATGTCTGTATGTTTAGTTTTTTGTATGAGTGTGAGGAACAGCAAGAAAGCCAGTTTGACTGGACTGCATCATTACAGCCAGAGACAGGTTGGGAAGAGCTTTAAATGTCAGCCACAGGAGTTTAGATTTGATGCTAGAGGTAGAGACCCACTGGATTGAGTAGGAGGGGATGTAGTCAGACCTGAGCTTTAGGAAAATCACTTTGGCCGGTGTGTAGAGGAGAGATCAGGATCAGGGAGAGATCTTGGGATAGGAAATTCATGGAGCCCATGCACTACTAGTTCAGGCAGGTGGTGATGTAGAATAGGTAAGTGTATGAATGAAAAGAAAGGAGCACAGTGTGTGAGAAAGTTGGGAAATAGAAACCGCCCCATCTGGCATCTGCTTGGGTACATGGGTGTAGGGTTGACACCTCAGGTATGAGCCTGGGTGACTAGATGTACTCTTGATAGAAATTGGGAAATTTGGAAGAGGAGGGAAATATCATGTAATAAAATCTAAAATGCAGATAGCAGCAATCCATCCATACCTGATCTTCCTGGGTGATTCATTCTTTCTACCCCAGATGCAAAGGAGTAGGTGGGGCTCTTTCTCACCACCCTGGAACGCCAGGTCCACACTCCAAGGGGCACTTTCCTGCAGCTACAATAATGTGGGGGCTGGAGCTGCGTGTGGGTGTTGGGGTGTGCATGCACGGATAATAGAAACAGACAGACGGGTCAGAGAGATTTTCCCCATAGTCTCTTTGCAGCTGCTGCTGCTGTGGGTGCATAGGTCAGGGGTGTAGGCTATAATTGCTCTGAGAAGTGAATGTCCAGTGTAGAATAGGGAAGGGGAGGGAGGTGTTGCATTTTTTAACAATGAAGGGTAGGTGTGGTACTATTTGAGACAAGCCTTCCTACCCTTTGCTTCATCACCTCTTAAGGTCATGGCATGCCCTCTACTTTTTTGGATTTCAATTTTTTTCTACAAATGATTATTCCCCACCCCACCCCCAGCCAGCTGAATAATAAAAAGGTAAATAAATAAATAAATAAATAAAACCCTTATGACAAATATGCACAGTCCAGCAAAACCAATTCCTGCATTGACCACGTCCAAAATGTGTGTCTCAGTTGGTGTTTGAAGTCCATCACTGCCCTGCCAGGAGGTGGATGATGGACTTCATTTGGCATCTTCTGGAATCTAGCATTGTCATTTATCAGAGCTCTCTAGTCTTTCTGAGATTTTTGTCTCTCTAATGTTGTCATTGTGTAGATTTCTCGGGTTCTGCTTACTTCACTCTGTACCAGTTCATTGACGAATTCTTGGTTTCCTCTGAAACTGTACATTTCGTGTTTTTATGGCACAATATATTCCATTACATTCATAAACCATAACTTGTTTAGTTCTTCCCCAATACGTGGGCAGTTCCCAGTTTTTTGCTACTATAAAAAGACCTGCTATAGATATTTTCGTGCAAATGGGTCCTCTTCCTCTTATTAAAAAAAAAGATTAAGGAGCCCTTTTGGGGTATAGGCATGGACCTCCCTGGCCCAGGGAGCTGGCAGCAAGGAGGAGACTCCTGCTGCAGTTTGGCAGCTGTTGTGCAAAATAGAGTGGTCATGTGACTTGCCAGGGCCCCACCCCCAATATGTGCATAAGCAGTACTTGAGCCCAGGTCTTCCTGAGCCTGAGGTGGGCTATCTCCCCCTTACTTCCATGCACCATCTCTTTAACAGGAATAATTAGTTCAGAGAGGAAGCTACTAGATTATCCTTATCCTCCACAGCCATGCCTTACTTAGGGAGTTAATTGCCTCTGCTTCTCCCTCCCCCCCCCCAACAAAGTTGTGTCCTAGAATTTCCCCTCTTCCCCAGAATTACTCCAGATAATCCTGAACTCGAGAGTGCCTGGGTAAGTCACTTAATCCCTCTTTGCCTCAATTCCTTATCTGTAAAATGAGCTGGAGAAGGAAATAGCAAACCACTTCAGTATCTTTGCCAAGAAAACCTCAAATGGGGTTGAGAAGAGTCAGACTCGACTGAACAACAACGAAGCAGACCAAAGTTGCTGGGGGTGACTCTGACACGGGCAGCATCCACCACTGCCTACTTTTTCCTCTTCCTTCAGTGTAGCACTTATCTGTACTTTTTAGAAGCCGCCATGGCCGAATTGGATACACACTTCATCCAGGGAATGACTGAAGCCCCACAAAATTTGGTTAAGGGTCTTTTCTATGGTGGACAATCACCTGGAAGCAGCCCAAGTCTGCCAACCCTTCGTTTGATTACTGCAGTGAAATTATTGGGAAAACTCCAATATTTTGGATTTGTCTGGGAAAAGACCAGGTGGCTGTTTGATATGTAGAAATTCTGCTGTGACTATCATTAAGGAAGTTCTATATCTAAAAGCATTTCTGCCAGCTCTTTTTTGACTTTTTGTTTTTGAATTTTGAAATAGCTACTGTCCACTGCATGTAAGTGGATCAGAATCTGAAATGAAAGTACAAGAAATGTTTATGTGTGATCAGGCCAACCATAGCTCATATGCCCCTGTAGTGGAAACACCCAGCAAGGAAATCCAGTAAGAATTGTTCCCTTGTTGTAGGAGTGGGAGGGTCTGAGGAGAGCCGTGGCAGCAGCTAGCTGCCTGTTGGCCTGACTGATGGTTTTTGAAATGAGTCAATAGTGGGTGTTTTTTAGTCTTTCAGGCTCTGAGTTGCAATTAAATTTGTACTCTAAACATCACTGCTGACCATGGACACTAGTCCTTTACGTTGTATGGAATATTGAGATTTAAATTGTCAGAAAATCTTGAGGCCAAGAAATAACAAAAGGGCCCATTTAATAGTGGTTTTCTTTTTCTTTTTTTTTTTGTCACTTTGTACAGTTTGGAATAAATATTTGTTGGCTACCATCACACCCGAGTAATTGAGGGTGGATAATAGTTGAGTAAGACAATTTTATAAGATGTTGAAAAAATAAAAGTAATATGAACCTCCACAAACACCTTTAAACTGTTGCCAGCCTTCTGGGAGCTTGGCAGTTTCTTCGATCTCATGCCTAGCTCAGTTCCCATTTATTCGATTACCTGCTTTGTATTAGTTTACCTTGTCTGCTTTTACATTTTAAGCTCCTCAGGGGCAAAGACTATGTGTAGATTGGTTTAACCTAGAACACTTGGCATATTGTGTGACTTGTAAATAATGCTATGTGTGTTTCAACCTGGGCCCTCTTGTTAGTATTTTTATTACGTGGGTTGATACAGAGAGCCTTGGAAATGTTAAGGCTGTGTCGACTTTAAAATAGGTTGTTTTGTTTCTTTTTGATTTCCTGTCAGCCCTTGTAAACTGAACATTATTAAACTGCCTCTTCCTTAAGCATGGGCTCATGCTCTGTCTTTAAGTTTTGGATACATGTATCTTTCAGTACCCTTAGAAAGGGATTGGATAATGGTTTAATCAGCAGTGCTGAGTTTTTTGTGTTGTGTGTTTTTAAACGTTCACATGTAATTCATGTTTGATTTGTATATACCTGCCCGTACATGTTGAAGGACTACCTCCCAAACCCCTACCCCACGAGAATGTGAGCGCTTGAGGGTGAAGAGTTTTCAGCTTTTTTTTTTTTTTTTGTCCTTGTGTCCCCATCATTCAGCACAATGGTCGAAGCAGTGAGTACTTAGTGTTTGGGGATTGCTGATCATTTCTATTTTTTTTTTTAAAGTTCACTCGGTGGGAAGAGAGAGGGTTTATTTAGAAAAAGTAAAAGGTATAATGAATATCTCTTCCTCATGATTGAAAAGCCCTTAGAACTATAGTAATCAACAATATTTATGACTGAGTTTAGGAGCTGCTGTATGCCCAAGGTTTTACTAATAGTTCGTCTTAAAGTAAATCACAGGTGGAAGTTTTCTGGGGATTTTACATGAAAATTATTGATAACCAGTTAGGTATATTTGAGTTGGTCAGTTAGGTATATTTATATTATGATTTATTAACAACAAATTATATTTATTAAATATGTAAATAAATGTTAGTAGTAGTAAATTATAATTAAATTTACCAGTTAGGTATAGTTTAGTATTTGTAAAGTAGCAGGCCTATTGAATGATGAGACAGGTACTGTAAGCCGAAAGTGCCAACATATAGTTTTATATTTTTTCTTAAGGCAATTGGGGTTAGGTGACTTGCCCAGGGTCACACAGCTAGTAAGTGTCAAGTGTTTGGTCTGAGGCCGGATTTGAACTCAGGTCCTCCTGACTTCAGGGCTGGTGCTTTATCCACTGCGCCACCTAGCTGCCCCACTACATGGTCTTAAATTACAGTGACATTTTGTATGTTATAAATCAACTACCAGCTCACCCCTCCTCTCTTTCTGAATTCATGTCTTCTATTTTATTCATTTCCCACTGTCATGCCACCTGTCCTCCTTCCTTTCCTCAAATTGGTCAATATCAGAGAATGGCAAATCATTTAAGTGAAATGTCCAATTTCTGGGGTGTGTCTTGTGTAAGGAACAATCTCTTTATATGGCAAGGTATATGTATGGTATTATATGCTTGTGGCATCTGGGATCAAACCATAATAGTTCATTTCTTTCTCTTTTAATAGAATTGGAAGTGTGACCTAGTTTAAAAGAAATATTTATAGTTTGCCCAAAGTGTTGAAACGTGACTTCTGTTGTCTCTCTGTTATGAGTAGCATTTAAAAAGTTTATTCTTGTTTTTATTTTTGTACACATCTTTACTTGATGAAATTTTGTTGCTTGTGAATGAGAGGAAAATAGAAATCATCATTTCTGCGTTTCCAGCAGTGGCTTTTGTAATAGAAAATGGACTGGGCCAAAATGACAGGACCATACGTTAAGAGGAATAAGGTAGGAAATAAAATCTCTTTTAAGAATTTGGCTTTATACTCATGTTGTTCTCCATCACTCATAACCTCAACGTTAATGTCCTTTATACAGTTTTTATCGTTGACTTTAAGAAGAGTCACTTGGGTTGTTGAAGCAGTTGCTTTTGATTCTGTAATAACAGTACTTAAATCTCAGAAAGATCAAAGAGAGGAAAAGAGCTCAAATGGACAAAACAATTTCCAGCAGCTCCTATTGTAGTGGCTAAGAATGGGAAACCAAAAAGTTTTCTCATTTGGGAAATGGCAGAACAAATTATGATATAGCTCCTGGATAGAGCACTGGGATTGGAGTCAGGAAGGACCTGAGTTCAAATCCAGCCTGAGATACTTACTAGCTCTATGACCCTGGGCAAGACACCTAACCTGTCTGCCTCGGTTTTCTTGTGTACGAATTGGGGATAATAATAGTAACTCCTTCCCAGAGTTATCTGAGAATAAAATCATATAATATTTGTAAAGCACTTAAAATGAGATATAAATCCTAACTGGTAATGTAATTGGAACACTACTGTGAGGTAAGAAATGCTGAAAGGAATGGGTTCAGAGAAACCAGGGAAGATTTGTCTGAAATGATGCAGAGTGAACTGAATAGAACCTGGAGAACAATGTGTACAGTAGCATTCCCATTTTGAAAGACTAAGGCCATTAGGTGGCACAGGGGATATTGTAGTGTTGAATTCAGGCAGACAAGAGTTCCAGTTCTGCCCCAGGTACTTACCAGCTGCAGGCTCCTGAGCAGTTTGGGTTTTAGCTTCCTTACCCGTGTAAGATGGATAATAATGGTACCTACCTCACAAAGTTATTGCAAAGATCAAATGAGTTAACAAGTGATGTACTTTGCAAACGTTAAAGCATTACTTTAATGTTAGGTATAATCCTAGGTATTAAAGAATTGTGACCAGTGCAATGACCAGCCATGATTCCAGAGTGATGAACCGTGTTTCCCACCTTTTGACAGTTAGATGCTGAACTCCCAGGACTGGCTGACTTGTCTTGAGAAACGAGAGAAAGCAATGTGTCAAAAACCCAGAATATATATTTTTTAAATATTCAGATGTCACCCCTTCTTTTCCTCATGATAGTAGCATCCATTTGGCATTTTTTGTAGGTACTAAATGAAGCTCCAAGTATTATTTGGATGTAAGTCTCGGTTTGTGGACCGTTGCAATAGCTGTGGTTCACAGTTTGGGTCACCGGATCCTTGAAGCAGAGCTGGAAGAGACATCCAACCAGTCCAACTTTGTCATTTTACAAATGAGGAAACTGAGGCCCAGCAAGTTTAAGCCACTTACCCAAGGAGGTAGTAAGTATAAGAGAGCCATTGGTGGAGTTTATCTCACCCAAAGTTACATAAGAAGATAACTAATTTTATTTTTAATTCTGTTTCCGAATTGCATTTGGCTTTTCTTTAAATTCCAAAATGTGTGTTGGAGTGATGCTTGTAATTACTTGCCAGTCTTCTTAAAATGAGAGGGTCCATTTTGTAGCTTGGCTTTTGAAATGTTTTCCCTTCTTTAGATTGTATCATTAGGTACAGTCATTCTCTAAATTGCCATAAAATAACGTGAATGAGTTCAGTCTTAGAATATAGTTACCAGATTAACCTGTCATATTAAATAGGTAGTTTTTATAACAGAGAGAAGAAAAATTATGGTGAAAAGAACACTGGATTCAGAGTCAGAAGCCTCAGATTTGAGTCCTGGCTCTGTTCCTTATTAGCTGCCTCTGTGACCTTGGACAAATGACTTCAACTTCCCACCCCTTTCCTCATCTGTAAAATGGGTGCATAGGTGGTGGTGCTGCAGGAACTGGACTAGATGATCTGCAAGCTTTCTGCCAGTAGCCCTTAGTCCTGTGATCTGAATTTACTTATTCTAAAAATATTTATCCTAAACAGACTGAGCTCATTTTTACCCTTCTTTCCCTAATCACTACCTACAAATAAAAATATGATGCCAAGAAGGACCGTGCCAACCTGGCTTCTACTAGATTTAATAAGATTTTTTAAAATGCATGATCTGGAGCAGACAATTCAGAATATGGCCCAAAGACTCAAGAACTGGATGTGGAAAGGTTCCCTACCCATGGTATCTCCTGGATTTCTGTGTGACAGCAGAACGTGAAGAGAAGTATACAGATTGGCCTTGAAAGATGAATACCCTAGCCTCAAATGATGCAGTCTTATCTTTGGCCTCCAGTCTGACATCACATGAGTACAAGTTGTGTGTTGTGCTGGGAGCTTTTAATTTGATTTACAGAGGAAAGTGTAATTTTTTGGGATAGCGCGTTCATTGGACAAAAATTAACATCTATGTACAAAGCACGTTGTTTGAAGAAGATAGAAATCATTGTCTCGCCTTTTGAAGGAACCTCAGATATCACCCCTGATGGATGGTCACATGAATACCTCTAGAGATATGCAGCTTATTTATCTGTTGTGGCAGCCCATGCTAACTTGGGATAATTATTGTGATTGAAAAGCTTTTGTCCTGAGCTGGATGTGACCTGTAACCCCTTCCTGGTTTGCAGTGCTCCATCCCTCCCAGCTCAACCTTGCCTTTCTGAGTCATTTCTCATCAGGCTAAACAGCCGCACCTCCTTCACTTGTTCTTGGTGGGGTCTGCTTTAGTTCATATCCCTTCTTCTGATTGCCCTGCTCTGGCCTTTCGCTGGCTTGTTAGTTTCTTTCCTAAGATGTAGCCCATAGACTGAACACACAAAACACCCCAGAGGTGGCCTGGAGTAGGTGTTCAGCAGGATCAGAATTAGCCGCTTCCCCTGTGGGGGCCCTCGTGTTACTGTTCATGCTGCTGGAGAGCCCTGCCAGGTGGAGGGATCTCGAGTTTACAGTGCTGAAGTAGGAGGTTTGGCTTGGACTCTGGCCTCTGAGGCCCCTCCCAGATCCAGGTCTATGACCAGTTTGAGGTCCTTTTCACATGAACAATTGATTGTCTGGCCCTGTTGGTGCCATCTTGGGCCTGTGCAATTTAAGTTTTTTAAACCAACTGGAAGATTTTACATTTAACTCTACAAAGTTTAATATTAGATTCAGCTCACATCGTTCCAGCCTGCTGAGCTATTTCTGGTCCTCATTTCTGTCATCTTAGGTATTAGCTATCCCTCCTAGCTTTGGGGAAGCATCTTATCTCCTTCCATCCAAGCCAGCGATCTAAATGTTGAACTAGATGGGGCTGACTTCCCTAGAAGCTTCTCTCCAGGCTGATTTCTATCCATCATCAGTACTCTTATGATTTGCCTGGTCACCTATTTATAACCTACAGGCTGCCATCCTTCCATGTTGCCTACAAGGCTTTTGTGGGAGAACTTTTCAGATGCCTTTGCTGAAATTCACATAGACTGTGTTTATGGCGTTCACCAGGTCAGTAACCCCTTCCCTGTTTAAACAAGAGAATTAGGTTACTTTGCAGTATCTTGTTCCCAATTAACCGATGGTGGCCCCTAGTGATCACTTCCCTTTTAATCATGATTTCTAAAATTTTGTTAATCCAGCTTCCTCGGGTCTATAGTTTGAAGAATCTTCCCATTTGTTTTTTGTCTGCATTTTCATTTTCTCAGAAAATTCATGTAACTTTTGGCACCTCTCCCCATTTATTCCCTTCTTTTCTTGATGCTTTTTCATTTTACAGCCTATTCATTTATAGATCTCCCTTCCCCACCCACTCATGTTATCTTCCCTTGTAAGAGAAAAAACAATTCAGCACATCCAAGTAACCCATGGACTATGTCTGACAGTACATACAGTATTTCACAGCCATCCTCTCCCACCTCTACAATGAGAGAGGTGCATTTTCTCCATTTTTCTTGAGGGCCATTATAATTACATAAGGTTCAGTTTTATCATACTATTTTTTTCATTTACATCATTATAGTTACTGCTTCCTTCGCTCTATATCAGGTCAGGTAAATCTTACATTATTTCTGTTTGTTGTTTCTCATTGCATCATAATATTCCATTGTATTCATGTATCAGGCCATTCTCCAAGTGAGAGGTATGTACTTTTGTTTCCAGTTTGTTTGCACAAAAAATGGCGAAAGTGAATATCTAGGTGTAACTTCTACCTTCATATTTGTCGTTGACCTCCTTGGAATATTTACCTACTAATGGAATTTCTGAGTCAAAGGTATAGACATTTTAGTAACTCATTAGCAAATATCCAGATTGCTTTCCAGACTGTGCCAATTTCCTGCCCCAACAACAGTAATAGTATTACTTTTATGCCTTTCTTCCAATAATCCTTTCAACATTGTCCGTTTTCATCTTTTTCATCTTTGCCAACTTGTGGGATATGAGATGAAATCTCAGAGATGTTTTGATTTGTGTGTTCCTTATTAATTATTTGGCCCAGTCTCATGATTCAGTACTCTTAGATCCATCTATTAAGAACTGTACCCATTATATATTTGTGTTAATTCTTTGGATATCTTGGATATCATGCTCTTGTCAAAGATACGTGATACAAACTTTTTTTTCCCAGTTCAGAGTTTCCATTCTTATCCTAACTGAATTTATTTTATTCATGCAAAAAGTTTTCAATTTCATATTGAGCACAATTTTTCAGAGATGACTAAGAGTGGCTCAGCAATCATATCCACGCTTTATTTCAATGTCCTCTTGTATAATTTAGCTGAGCCTGGTGGCTCGACATAATGGAGGGTGGTCAGGTATTCTCTTTGCTAATTTTGTCTTTACCACCTCAATGGTAAGGAGCCTTTCGTTCTTCTGGGACAGCAGAACAAACAAACGAAACACTTGAGGATCTTGGATTGGATGGCCCCTCAGAGGCTATTGAGCACAGCTTCCTACCTGAACAAGAGTCTGGCCATGGAAACGGCTTCCATGCTGCCCTTCCCCTAGGTTGTATCTTCTTAAAGCTCAGCAGCCTCAGTTCCCGTCACCTTGAAGAAAGAACATCCACATATAAAGAGAGAAGAAAGATGGGGCGTCAATAAAAAAGTCAGGAAAGATGATTATGTTATTGAAGCCTTTGTCCAGGATGCTGGAGTTGATAATGCAGGTGCATTTTGCTCTGGTTACAAAAACACTGAATAACAGAGTGAGAAGGGGCCTCAGCCTCTACCCAGTTCACACTGAACTTGAAGGAGAATCCCTTACGCAATCTGCCTGACAAATGGTCATCTGACTATGGCTTGAAGATGACCACTCTTCCTGATGCAGCCAGTTCCATTTGGGGAGAGCTCTTACTGTTAAGATATTTCTGCTTATATCAAGCCTGAAGTTTCCTCTTTCAGTTTCTATTACTCTTAGTAAACAAGTGTAATCCCTCTTCCTTATGACAACCTTTCAACTGCTTGGACCCAACTATTATGTGCCTCCCCTTAAGTCTTACTTTCTTCAAGATAAATATTCCCATTTCCCTGAACTCAGCCCTAAGGGTAATGATTTTAGGAGCTTTTCCCATCCCATTTGCCCTCCTAGATTATCAGTGTCCTTTCTGAGATGTGGCACCTCAAACAGAACATGGTACACTAGATATGCTCCAACCCACGCAGAATACAAGTGGGCCTGACCTCTTCCTGGGCCTGGACACCAGGCCTGTCAATGCAGTTTAAGATTACGTGAGCTTTCTTGGATTACAAAGGACATTGTTGACTTGAGTGGAGCCAGTCTACTAATACCCCCAGATCTTTTTCATATTAATTGGAGTAGAACCTCCCCTTCTTTATTTTATATTTACGAAGCTGGTTTGCAGAAATCCAAGTATATGACTTCACTATTCAATTCCATCTTACTTGATTTGGCCCAAAGTTTGAGCCTGTCACAATCTTTCTGAGTTTTGACTCTTATCCTGTGTGGTAGCTATTTCTTCCAGCTTTGTGTCTGTTACCCTGCAGCGTCTCTGGCTTTTTCTCCATCATGTTATTATTTCATCTATCTGAAGCAGTGGTCCTTTATCGGCTTTGATCTTTCTCATATCTCAGAACATTGCTTTAAAAAGCCCTTTTTGTTGTTCTTAGAATTCTCCGCAAGCCCCTGCTCCTTCTGTGGGCTTCAAGCTTTCTGATAGCTCTTGTATCCTGGTATCTTATAGAGAATCTCCTGCTCTTTTGTATCCATTCTCAATGACCTGCTTTTACTTTTTTTGTACATGTCTTCTAAACACTTTAGTTGGTTGATACGTATCCTTGTCAGTCTTTTGAAACAAGTTCCCTTTTTTCATAATCAGAGTAAAATAATGATTTTTTCCTTCAAGAAGTTTACGATCCAGTGGAGGAAAGATGTACTTAAATAACTCTAAGACCAAATAGAACAGAAAACCTTTCAACTTCAGAGAGTTCAAAGCAAAGGAAGAAAGTCCATGTTGCACCGGGAGGGATCGAGAAGGCTGCTGCCATTTTAGCTAGGCTTTCAAGAACTATAGAAACGTCAGCTCTGAGAATGCTCTTAGAACAGCAAAGGGAAATAGTGAAACAATTACGGAGAGATTTAATTGGAGGGGGGATAGAGTGAAAGAAGAGTGGGTTTGGAGTTAAATGACCTGGGTTCAAATCCTGGCCCTGCCACTTACTGCTTGTGTTTCTCACGACCTCTTTGTGTTTCAGTTTTCCAATCTGTAAAATGAAAGGTCTGGACTAAATGACTTCTGGTCCCTTCCAACTTTATATCAGTGATCCTAGAAATGCACGGCTAAGATGTTTGGATTTTATTCAGTAGGCAGTGGAAAGTAATTGCCATTTTAACAAGGGTAGAGGGGCATAGCAGATCTGTATACTAAGAAAACAAGTTTGCCCAATGTAGGAAAGATTGATTGGAGAGAGAGCGATGGATTAAGAGACTGTTGCTGGGTTCTAGATGGGGGATGAGGGTGGCAAGAGGAAGAAATGAAAGGAGGAGGATGCATATGAGAGAGACTGAGGAGGGAAAACTGACAACTTGCCAGCCAGGGAGAAGTAGTCAAAGATGACTCGTAGTTTTTGTCCTAAGAAGAGAAATAAAGATGTCAGGAGGATTGGAGAGGGGGAGAATGAATTGGGGGGGACTTAGTGAGTTCTCAGTCCTAATGATATCACTTGGAGATGCATTTTAGGCCATTAGAACTGGACATCTGAAGGTCAAGACGGAAGGAGATTGAGCTGGAGATATGTATGGGCATCAGGGTCAGAACCTTGAACAGCGTTTGCAGTAAGGATTTAGCAGGCAGAAGAGAAGACAAAGGAGTTAAAGGAGAGATCAGAATGGGAGGAAGAAAACTAGGAGGGTTCAGGGTTTTGGAAGGGACCGGGGGGGGGGGGGCAGGGCAAAGATGCAGGATGTTGCAGAAAGGTTGGCCTGACGAGGACAAAATCATCAGCCCTTGAGTTCTGGGCCACTGCCTGGCTGTGCCACCTGGGCTGTGGTTCATCTTTTGAACTTATTTTTCTCCTCTGCACTGAATGACTTCTAAGGTCCCTCTTCCAGCTCTAACTGCATATCTTTTTTTTTTTTTAACAGAGAATACAATTTTATTGGCAACAAAGACTTCTTTCTACATAAAGTATTGCACAGGTTATAAATGGATTAACAAAATATTAACTACCCAAGTTGTTATTAGCACTTATATAACATGACTTTTTAAAGCTTTTGTGTGTGTTGTGCGTCAGGTTCCTATGAATAGGATCAAGCGAGCAGGATATAAAGACGACAATCGTATTTAAAGGAACTCAAAAGCACTTCAGTTCTGACAGTGTTAACTTCCAAATAGGAAGCATATATACCGCCACAACCAAACAAAGCATTCAATGTGTCAAATGACACCCTGCAGAATCAAGAACTAGGATATGAAATGAACAGAGAAAACTGGGGAAGAGTATGAGTTTATGTTCATTTTTAAAAGGCTATTCCTTTAATCGTCCACCAATGGAAGTTAGGATTCAGAAAATACGAAATTTCAAACTTTAGAGAAGACAAGCCAGATTTGTTGAAGGGGAGCACAGCAGCTATAGTAGTTATACTTTTTTTTTTTTTTAAAGGATTTTCAGGTTGCTCCATTACTCGCCTTCCTTGGCTTTTTAAACTTTGTACAGAGGTAAAGAATGCAATTAAAACAACTTTCTCTCCAAATTCTGTCACTTAAAGAAAACGTAGTACTCCGCTGAACTGAAAAACTAAGGAATTCAATTAACATGTCAACCATCTAAAAAGGCCACTTTGTTCTTTCCACGTCAAGACAAATACAGATCCTTCACTTCCCTCTACTGTCAGTGAGTATAGACATAGACAATCTGCATCTCTTATAAGGAGATAAAAGACATAGATCTTTAAAGAGGCATTGTGGTCCAGAGGAAAACCTGCCTGTGAGTTAAGAAACTTCAGCCTGGACCTGGCTTTGCCATTAGCTAGTTCCATGGTCTCAAGGAAATGACCCTAGGGAGGCCGCCACACCTTCTCAGGTCTTTGGGGGCTGGACTAGGTGACCTATAAAATCCCATCCTGCTCTAAAATTCTAAGTAAGTTTAGAACTCCTGCTTTAGGAAGATAGGAAGAAACAAGGAATTTAAAATGAAAGACCTGAGATATATATTTTTAGAAAGCGTTGCCACCTAGAAATTCTTTGCAGTATTCCTAAAAACTCTTATCTGCACACAATGACCATGCCTCTTACAAGTTAAGGCCTCCTGCTAAAGAAAGCTTTGATAGACATTTTAAAAGACTCTGATAAACCTGGCTAGGTGAGAGAGCGCCAGCGTCCTTTGAGAGCCAAAAATCCGTAAAAATGATGAGAACATTCCACGATTATACCCGCTTGTCAGATATTCACTAGATGCACAACTATGTGAAATGCAAGATTGAATCTAATCAGTGACACAAGGACAGTGAAAATTTGTTCTAAGAGAAGTAATAAAAGGAGATATAAGGTCAGAACAAGGATTGTTTTTTTCTTTCCAGAATAACAAAAGTACACCTCAGAAATTTTCTAGAACGCAATGTGTCACCTCAAACTCAATGGTTTTATTTGCAAAATGGATTAACTTTGTTTTCTTCATAAGGCAGCCATACATAGCAAGGCCCAGATCTTGAAAGAAACATGATTTCTTTACAAAGCCACGTGGTTGGACACAAGCATGCTTGGTGCTTGATGCCAAAGTAGTCCTGAGTTTTCAAGTGTTAAAGCTTTCTCACAGTTCAGTTACAAGTTCCTTTGGAACTTGTATTTGGGTTATTGAAAACAAATTCACTGGACAATTTGTCTTTCACAAAGGCCATTTCTGATCCTAAAAGTGTTAGCTGTGCTTTCTTTTCAATGAACACTCCATCCTGAATTATTCTTAATTCCATCCTGAATAACTTCTTCATCAGAGTCTCCTTTTGTCTTGGAATATTCTAAAATGTAAGAAAGGCCATTACAACCTCTGGTTCAGGACTCAACTTTCAGACCTACCTTTTCAGGTTTGTCTTTTGTTTTTTTTTTGTTTTTTGTTTTTTGGTTAGGCAATGGGGTTAAGTGACTTGCCCAGGGTCACACAGCTAGTAAGTATTATGTGTCTGAGGCCAGATGTGAACTCAGGTCCTCCTGAATCCAGGATCAGTGCTCTATCCACTGTGCCACCTAGCTGCCCCTAGGTTTGTCTTTAAGAAGCTGTTTTATCTTATTCACAGCTGCTGTTGTCAGGGTCAGGGCTGCCCGAGTGGGCCGTGGCTTCCTCTTGCTCAGCACCTGTACTGTGGCCTGTACCCCCAGTGAAGCAGATATCTTTCCTTCCTTCACCTCCCCCACCTCCCTTCCCCTTTCCAGCGATGTCCTGCTGCAGCTCAGCAGCTCTCCATAGACATGGTGGGCGGGTGTACTGATGCCCCTAACTGTATATCTTTGACTGAGAAGTCATTTAATTGATGGCAGTCATTCATTGGAAACTTAGGGGAGAGCAGTTTCTGTAGAATAATAGTTGTCTTCCAGCCAAGTTGGGAAGTGTTGGGAAGTGAGTAGAAAGTCTGAGCCAGATTGTTAGGTCAAAACTACAGTTTGCAGAAGTTGGTTAAGTGTTTATTATGTACCAGGCATTAGTGATCAGCAAAAAAATAAAAAGCAATCCTTCCCCTCAAGGAGTTTACATTCTAATGGTGGAGACCAGCATAAATAAATCAGTGCCTAGTAGATAGTTGGTAGGCTTAGCAGGGAAGGCAATAGCCACCAGGGAGAGGAGGAGTACTATAAGAAAAGTATCCTGGAGGAGATGGTGCTTGAGCTATTGTTATTTGTCCTTCATTCTCAAAGAGGCCCATGACATCAGGGAGGTGATGCCATGACATGCAAGTGAATTGGATTCCAGTGAGGGAGAGCTGTGCAAAGTCACCAGCCTCACTCTCTCCTCTGGAGCCATCTGAGTCCAGTGGCCAGACGTATATAGATCAAGACGACTGGATGCAGTGGGAGACCTTGGCCTTTTTAAGCTACAGTCTTTAGCAGGTCTTGCTTTGACTGAGGCCAGTGCTTCAGCTAAGTCTTAAAGGAAGCCAGGGCTTCTGATAGTTGGAGGTTGGCTAGGGAGGAGAGTGAGCATTCCAGACATGGTGGACTGCCAGCTCAATGCCACCAAGACTGGAGGTGGAGCTTCAGGTATGGAGAACAGTGGGCCAGGATGGCTGGACTGACTATCTGTAATGTGTGGGGAAATAGAGATAGGGATGGGGTTGTGAAGAACATTAAATGCCAAACAAACAGAAACGTTTCTATTTGGTCTTAGAGGCAATAGGGAGCCATTGGAGTTTATTGATCAGAGGAGTGGCACAGAGCTGCACTTAGTGCAGAAGATGCACTGGAATGGAAAGAGATTTGAAGCAGGCCTTCCAGTTAGAACTGATTCTGTTGTGGCTGCAGTTCAGCTGAGAGGTGATGAGGTGATGAGGGGCCTGCAGTTAGGGCTGGAAGACAAACAAAAGTTGTATACATTTTAAATGTCCACTAGGCAGCTGGTGATGCGGAGCTGGAGAGGGAGAGTAGGGCTGGATAAATAGATCTGGGAATCAGCAGAAAGATAATAATTGAACCCTTGGGAGTTGATGAAATCATCGAGTGAGATAGTGTAGAAAGAAAAGAGACCAGAGCCTTGGGGCACAGACACCCACAATTAGGGGGTGTGGCACACATGAAGGTCCCGCAAAGGGATCTGAGGAGTTGGTCAGACAGGTAGGAGGACAAGTCGGAGAGTTGTAAAAACCCAGAGATGAGAGGGTGTCCGGGAGGAGGAGGTGTTTACCATTGTCCAATGCTCTGGGAGGCCCAAAAGGATGAGGATTGAGAAGAGGGGAGAGAGACTGGAAGGGGGCTTGGAAATGGGGGGCGGGAGACAAAGAGTAAGTAACTAACATAGTGTCAGGGGCCCAACAATCTGATGTGTGTGCCAGAGGGAAAGTAGAGGATGCCTCAGAGGCTTATGTGTGCCAAGGATCATGTGACAGAGAGCCATGGCCACGCCTCGCCAACTTTATTTACCGCTGTTTCTCTACATTTCCCAAAGTGTGTTGCTCGGAGCTCTGGCATTCCAGGAGATGTGACTAGTCCTGCTTCTATAAGGAAACTGCTAGCAATATTGCTCCATTAAAAAAAAAATTAATAATGAATTTTTGAATAAAACATGTTACATTTGGCACTGAGGGAAGGATGAAAATAGGCTTAGTTTTATTTATTTTGTTGAAAAATTCCCCCCCCCCCCCATTAATCTCTAGGTCTTTTGTACATTCCCCAGGCACCTTGGACTAACATTTATGATTTCCACAACAAAAAAGTTTGGAAAATGCTGCCTTACTAGAATTCTCTTGTCCAACCAAATTATTAATCACTGTTCTTTGAACATGGATCTTTTGGCTTCTGCCTGGCTTGCCCTTCCTCATCTTCTCTATTTAGATTTGAGGATTCCTTTGAGGCCCAATTTAAATCTTAGACCCCCTCACCCTCTGTAGTCCCTGATTCCTTAAAGTGTACATGCAGTGTTATCTGCATTTTGTCTTTTAGAATGCTTATGCCTCTTTTCCTCATCCTTTCCCATTTAGATTGCAAACCCCTTTGAAGGCAAAGTCCATGTTTTTTGTGTCTTTGTATCCGCAGTTCTAGCCCTGAGGCCTGCACCCAGTAGTTGATGAATAAATGTTTATTGTTGAGGAGAGTGTACGGGTGTTAATAAGTGAGAATATAATCTTTTAAATTTGCTTGAATAGGGGGTATTTATTTCCTGAAGAAATCTTTCCAGTTCAGGGACTCTTGTGGATGGCTTTGGCCAAACAGTGATTTTAAATGAATTCAAAGTTTTGTGTCTGGAAGAATAACTGTAGGTTTTCATTGGAAAAAAGGAGAAAATTAACCTTAACATATTTCTGCTTTGCCCCAGGAATTGAGTGATCTGCAGCGTGACCCTCCTGCCCACTGTTCCGCGGGCCCTGTGGGAGATGACTGTAAGCTTTGCTCTGTTGCTCTGTTTTTTGCTTCTCTTAGTATTGAAGGTCTGAACACTTGCTGATGACTCAAACAATCCTTTGTCTCTTTCAGTGTTCCACTGGCAAGCAACTATTATGGGACCTGTAAGTATATGCTTCCTCTAGATAAACCTTAACCCTGGGAGCCAACCTGCTTTCTCATCCCTTTGTAGGATCTATTCTCTTAGACTGGTTTCGCTGTCCTCTGCCCTGTCACGTAAAAGGGAGTGGCCGGGTTTAATTTTCTCCCCCCACCCATACCAGATTAATCCTCGAGGGCTTGTTGGATTTCTCAGCAAATAATCTGACAAAATTGCTATGATCTCTTTGATTCTCCAAGTTACTAATCACGAAGCATTATCATTACAAATTGCCACAGTTTATAGCCAGCATTTGGTTTTTTCCTTTTTCTTTAACCCCTCCCCCCCAAAAAAGTAATTAGTATTCCTGGTGGTCTGAGTACAATCATCCTTATTCTACAAATTTTATTAGCCTAGAAATTAAGAAGATAACAATTAGAAATTAACACATTAAACCCAGTAGTAGAATTTCCCCAGCTAGCCATGGCTAGTTTGCAGTGAGTAGTTTCATTTTTTTCCTGCCCTGAATGAAGGCTGATGATTGCATATGCAGTACATCTGGCTGACATGACTTTTTCTGCACCCAGAGTTCATGACTGTTTCATGCTAGGCTTCTTTTCATGATCATTACTCTTGATCAAGAGGATTCTTTGACCTTTAATGGGTTCCTGGGGCACCCTAGAAATACTTTCTTTTTGAAGGTAATAAAACTTGAACAGTTTAAATCTGCTTGGGGTGGGGTGAGGTGTGATGTGTGGCTCTTCTAGCACCAAGTTGTGTTCCTTCCCCTCAGCTCCCCCTTGTTTCTCCTCTCCCCCACGAGCTAAATCTAATCAGTCGTGAGTAATTAAACTTTATTTTTGCCCTAAAATCCTGATTACTTAAAAGAAATGCCAAGACTGAACCCAGGATGAGAGTTTCCAATGAATCATAGAGTCATAAGTGTTAGAGCTGGAAAGGACCATAGACAAAGTATAGTAGAAAGAGCCATGGCCTTGGAAGTTATAAGATCCAGCTGGATTCTGAGTCTAACTCTCGGATGACCTTAAGCAACTCACTTCTTTTCTCTTTGTCTCAGTTTTCTTGTTTGTAAAATGGAAGTAGTGTGCCGAATGCTGTCTGACATTCTTGGCTTCTCTACATCATCTAATCATTTCATCATTTCTATTTCATTTCCAGACAATGGAGGATTAATTAGAGCTGTGAAGTAATGGTTTTCAGGTTCCTCGAGCTAGTTAGTGGAAGGAAGAGCCAAGAACCTCTGGGCATTGACCTCTAGCCAGTGCCCTTTCTACTGCACCACACTGCCTCTCCTAAAATGCCAACTTCCAGTGAACTGTTTCCTTTGGTTTATTTTTTCAGAAGGGGAGTAATATAATATATTTTCTAAGTAAATAGTCTTTCAGTAATGAGCAGATCATTTCTATTTGTTATTAGTTGCCTATTTAGAACAATTAGTACTAGAATTTTGAGGTCTATCAGTATATGCTGCATGAACAGTAACAGTTCATAACTCACTTGAGGGGTGTGACATGCAGCCCCGGGTGTCACTTAGGGCTCTTGCCTCTTCCTAATGGACAGCACCTGGAACATCAGTCACTTACCTCAGGAAAGCGGAAGATGTCACAGAAACTTAACTTTGTGGACCCTTTTTATCAATGCAATTACTCTTGATGAACTAGAACAAAGATGTATAACATGATGCATTGGGTGTACCCCAGGTTAAGCAGCATAACTGACAGCTTTGTTGATTACTGAAGCATCAATATCAGGCTCAGTAGCCTAATAAAGGCCCCTAAATGGAAGGGTCATGTGGCTTACAATGCACTTTACTACTGAACTTTATCAGCTTCTTCTTTTTTTTTTTTGAACTACATTATAAATTTTGTTAAAACACATTAAAGAGCTGGTGCTACATATTAAAGCCCACTCTGTACAATTGATAAGAAAACTGAGGATACGTGAATCCTAAACTATTGAGAAGATTGGGGGTGGGGTGCCGTGACATGGAGGGTTTCGCTCTTTGGTGAGGAAGCCACACCGAGATAGTAGCCATCATATGGGATTGGAAAGAGACTCCTTTTGTTGATAAATTGTGATTTGTTTGGTTTTTTAACTCCCCAGCCCCAACTCTGAAGCTATAGTCTTGTAGAGTTATTTTGTTACAAAGCCAAAGTTGGGTGTTTAGGTTACAAGATAGGATCCATTTCCCTTCAGCCTTTTCTAGTAGGAAGAGTTCTAGTGGTGGAATCCAGAAAGACTCAGGTTCAAGTTTCCACTTAGCCTCTACCTATTTTTCCAGTAGCAGGTGCCCTTTGTGGCTCTGAATCATCATTCTCCATCTTTAAAATGAGGGAATACCATTAATCCATTGTGCCACATCTCATTTTGGGCATAGGTGGGGATTCTTCTGTCCTGTTCCATCCTTACCCCCCCCAGTCATCAGAGCTGCTTCATAAAGATGAAAGGAAAATATTTACTCCAGCCTTTTTCTCTAGTTGATTACCACTGTAGAACATTATTTTTTCCTCACAGCCCATTTCTGTGGATATTGCAGAAATCTGTACTCACTGACGGATTTGTTTGTGGGTCATGTGATAGAGTTTTGTGTTGTCTGTTTGGAAAATCTTCCTTTACACCTGGAAAAAGAAAGTACTTTTTAAGGTAAATGATTTGGAATGTAGAGTGGGACAAAGCCCGCTTTTATAAATTGAAAGTCTATGGGGGAAATACACATCATTGGTGGTTACTGTGAACAAGTAGTGACCCCAAGGTGATGTGCATGTCTTCTTCTTTCAGCCGGACAGCGCATATCAAGGTGGAGTCTTCTTTCTCACTGTACATTTCCCAACAGACTATCCTTTTAAGCCACCAAAGGTAAATGTGTATTTTAAACTTGATGACCCTTCCTTATCTCCTGTGTTGGGAATTTTAAATCTTGACCATTTTGTCTGTAGCAGTATGAGAGTCAACATATTCAAGTTTTTATTACTTGGGTTCATTGAAGGTCTGATTTATTGATTCAGCTGTCACAAAGTGTATTTATCAAGCTTTGTGAGTGTGTTATGATAGTGGAAAGAACTCTGAAATTAGAGTTGGGAAATTTGGGATAAAATTCTGACTCTGAGACTACTACTAGCTATGTGACCTTGAACAAGTCATTTAAATTCCAAGCCTCCGTTTCTCCTTTTGTAAAAAAGGCTTACTGATTCTTGGACTGCTTACCTCATAGCGTTGTTGCAAGTAGAAGCGTGAGCTATACTTTCTTCTTTGATGTTTGTATCAATGGAGTGTTTGCTGCTTCGATTGGTTCTTTGGGTTCTTTGGGTTGATGGTCTGGCTTTTAGAAGTCTTAAGTCAATGATGATGGGTATTTGCATAGTATATAAATAAATTCAGGGCCAGGGATTTCCCTGTTCTGGCTTTTGCATGAATTTTGTCTTTTGACCTAGGCAATCATTAATTTACTTAAAGGAGAGAAAAATCCTCGTAGATGTCACTGAAAAGGCTTAACCTAAGAACTGTGGAAGAGAGAAGATGATATGGACAGTTATGAGGTGGAGGGGACAGTTTGCACACTGGAAGTTTCCTATCCATACTGAGGAAATCACGGTTCCTGACTCTCTATCCCCTCCTCCTCCCCCAAAGAACCCCAAGCCTCAAAGCTCTGACCATCAATCAACCTTCTTAGCTCTCATATATATAGAGTTAATATTGATCAGTAAAGGAAGAAGATGGAAAGAAGGAGGAGAACTGGGTGTTACCAGCCTTTACCTGGGTTCCATTTAGTCTGCTCAGTACCTTGACTGCACGCCCCTTCACTAAACATTTTTCTACTAAGGTCACTTAGCTAAGAGAAAGTTCGTCCCTAAGTGAGCTGGTTGGTACATTGGTGATGCTCTTTCACTGTCTGTGTTTTTTTTAATCACTAGGGGTTTTTTTTTTCTCCTTCTTTAGATTGCTTTCACAACAAAAATCTACCACCCAAACATAAATAGCAATGGAAGTATTTGTCTTGACATCCTGAGGTCACAGTGGTCACCAGCTCTGACTGTATCAAAAGGTAACTTCATTTGTAAGTTAATAACGTTGGAAAATGTAACCAGCCAAACCGAAGGGAAGATGAGAAATATAAAGTGGCTAATGAGTGAATCCAGGGGCCAAAGTCTCGGTCTCTCTCTGTTGCCACTCCTAATTCCTTTCAGGGTTCCAGGCTGGAAGCCTCCACTTCCCAACTCACCAATGACTTGCTTGTCTCTGGCTCTGAGGACTTTGCCAGGAAGGTGGCTAGGATGCTCTAAATAAAAGGCCAGGGTACTTTTTAGAACAGAATAGGGTGGGGTGATAGCGGGAAATTACCTGGGCAACAAACAGCCTTGGGAAGAAGATTGGGTTTTTCTGGTTTGGTGTCTCCTTGTTTTTGCCTTTAAAAAAAAAAAAAAGAGAGATTATGTGAAGAGGCTGCCATCAGTCAGCCAGTCGTCAGATGAGACTTTAGTGTGAAGTACTGCTGTTACTAAGGTGAGAAGCAAATTGTGGCCAGATCCCTAAAAGCAGAATGTTCAGATGGGACCGGTTGAAAAACCAAAGTTGTAAATGATGAATCTCCAAGTCAGAGCAATAGAGGATAAAAGCATTTTCACAATTAGGGGTGATGTAGGCAAAATGAATCCTTCCATTCAAACTTCTGGTGTTAATTATCAAACAGCAGCAGTGGCAGTTACTGATTTAAACAACTCATCACTGTAACTGATGCTGTCAATGTACCTCGACAGTAAGAGGTGATTTATTCCCTTCTCAGCTCATTGGATGTCCAGGCAGAAGCCGCAAAACACTGACTTGACCAATGTTGTTTCCCGTTTTAGAAAACCTCAAAGCCAGATCACACTCTGATATTGTTTACCTGGTCAGTTATTCTCCCCTTCCTTCCCCATACATTGCATAGGCAGGGGATACCTTCTCATAGCTTACTTGGCATTTATAAACACTCATTTCACCAGCCAGTTACTTTTTGTTATTTGTATCAGAATTTTAAAATCATACTCTGTGTTCTCTCTAGCAGTGGAATGTTGTTTCTGACCCTCTCGGTGTTGTGGCCTTCTGGGGCTGGGCATAATGGACAGGCTCCCTTGCCTTCTGTAACTCAGGCCAACCAGACTGGTGATATCAGATTTCTTTGGGTTGAAAAAACCAGCCCCTACAATTCCTGAAAACCCAAGAAAATTGGTACCCTTGTAGCATTGGTGTAAAGAATCCAGAGTCCTGTCTTCATGCTAATGTTATTTTCAAGTTGTTGCCTGACAACATCTCTATAAAAGTGATAAAATTTGACTGCTTAGGTATGCACAGCCATGACTGTTTCACGTGCTAGCTGGTCCTATATTTTCATTAGTGCAGAGTGGCAAATTTTCTCATCTAAAATGTTCAAGTGTTTGTTGCTGTCTTATTTAAAAAAAACCAAAACAAAACGAACCACCACCATCGTGTGATAGGAATACTGCATACCTTATGTATCAAAGATTGGTTGACATTAACACCCCATTTCCTGGATTGGTGGTGAGATGAGTCTCATTTTACATAAATAGCCGAGTGCGAACACTTACACAAGAGATGGCAGCCTGCCAAGAGACTGTCTTCTGACACTGCTGGCTTCATTTCAAGAATATTGAGCATCCCTGGCCTCTGGAAACTTTGTCCTTTGGATTTCAAAATGATCATGTTGTTTCTGTCATTCTCATTTGCTTTTTGAAGTGCCCTTGAGGCAAAGGGGAGTTTTTTCTGCCACTAGAGACAGGTAGTGCCATCTCTTCACACCCCACCTTTTTTTTTTTAACATGATATTAATGTTTCACTGTGTTTGTGTAAATATTTTATCTTTTCTGAATCCTAAAACTCTTACTCTGGCCCTTTTCACATAAATATGATGGAAGTGGAGTATCATTGTGGCCTAGACTTATATAAGGGGAACATTCTCGTGATATCCCAGAAGAATTATTTAGTTACTTTTTTTCCTGTGAATGGCTCGAGTCCTGGCAGGTGGGAGGGAGAAATGTCATTGGCTTCTAGCACGCCAAACTTTGTTGCCCACTTTTCCTCCCAACTGATCCCACCCTGGCCTGCTTATATCACCTGCTTTGGATTTGGGGGATAGAGAAAAAGGAAGTAGAGAAAGGAAAGATGGGGAAGAGAGGGAGGATATTTCACAGTTGTTTTCATTCACTTAGAAATGAAGGAGTGTGGTTAGTGCTGCCAGAAGAAGAAATGGCACCTTTCCCTTTGCTCCCTTCTTTTCTAGACACTAGAAATTGAGATTTAAAAGTAGAGTCCTAATTAATAAACAAATAAAATAAAAAATAAAAGTAAGAGTCCTTCATGATACCATTTGAGCACTCTAACAAGTAAAGGTAATGGTGTTACCATTCACATGATAAAGCCTCGGCACATTGTAGAAATCTTGGCAAGGTACTAGTTATTGATTCTGGATTTCACTAACTTCATATTATACCAATATGAGAGACAACAACGAAGGCTTGGCCAGTGCTTCTCTCCTTTGTATTTAACCAGAGTGAGACTGGGTGAGCCAGATGACAGACAGACTGCCCACCCGAGTTTAGAGTTTAGACTGATAACTCCCAATTAGACTGGCGTAGGTGCAGGCTTTTGGTATTCGAATGATAGTCTTAGAATATGAGGAAATGCATATTTTCTGCTATTAATATATATATATATATATATATGTATGTATATATATATATATATATAATCTACAAAACTTCTACAGTTCAGGATTCAAGTCAGCAAATAATTTAGTTAAGCACCTCCTGGATACAAGCAACAGCTTGACACAGTGGGTTGTCTGTCAGGCATTAGCACTAGTGAGATGTGGACTTTGATCCCACTGCTGATGCTAATACGTGTGATCCTGGGCAGGTCATTTAGCTTCTCTCTAGCTCCAACCAGCCCCTATGGCTTACACACAAAAGGGTCGTGACGTGTGTTGGCAGAGGGAGTTCTCCATGTGAGGAAATCGGAGGTCTTCTGGGGACCAGGTGCTGAATATCAGCCAATAGCACCAAAGTATATTCCATGGTGCCAGGGATACAGAGGTGAAGTGTGGCATGGCCCCTGCCCTCAGAAGGCAATAGAAATAATCACTGAAGAATTTTTTTTCCTATTTAATATTTTGGGGTATCATAGACAATATTCAGGATACTGTTCTCGTGTAGAGAATTTATGGAGGTCATAGCTGCTTTGAAGATAGTGTGTCTCATTCCTAAACAAATCGAATTCTCGATGTAATTTAGAGCTTTGGTGCCTGTAATCATTTAGAGAGATATGGTTGCATGTCGTTTAGAGAAATGGACTAAAAAAATCAGGAAGAAATCCCACCTCTGCCACCTGCTAGCTGTGGGACCCAGGACGAGCCCCTCGGCCTGAACCTCAGGTCTCCTGGCGAAGGAGGATGATGATAATGTCTGCCTCCCAGAGCTAGGGTGATGATCACCAAGATACTGTCTGTAAGCTCTTTGAAAGCCTTAGAGAACTAGGGTTAGATGTCTCTGGATTCCCATCTCTTGGGCTGGAGTTCTGGTAGAGCTAGTCCTGGGACAAGCAGCTGTGGTCCTCCTTTGTCGTCATCGTCATCAACATCAAGCGTAATTATGTAGATTTTATGGAACATTTTAAAATCTAAATGAGCAATTGTGCAGTTATATGAGACATCAGGTAGCTGCCTTGAACTGCCTAACATGGTCCATATGTATTTGTCTAGTACTTTGCAGCATGTGAATGAATGTTCGATACAAAATCTGTATGACCGCTTTGAAACAACAACCGGCTGATGGTGTGTTCTCCTTTCATTCTAGTTTTGTTGTCCATATGTTCACTACTTTGTGATCCAAATCCAGATGACCCCTTAGTACCAGATATTGCACAAATATATAAATCAGACAAGGAAAAGTAAGTATTTATGGCCATTTGGGTTGGATTGGGTATATCTTTGTTCCATGTGCCAAATAAAAGAAAAGAAAGGTTTTATACATGTATTTAAATGAATTAAATCATACTCAGGAAAGCAAATGTTTACTCATGGCTTGCATCTGCTTCTTCCTCATCTTCCTTTCCTTGTTTTATTGGGTACTTTTGTCTTCTTTTCTGTGTCTACTTTTTGGTCTACTTTTTTCTCCCAAAATATTCTTATTTATGTTGTGATATTTCCTAATTGCATGTAAAAAAATTTTAGTGTTCATTTTTAAAAATTTTGAGTTCCAGATTCTCTTTCTATCTTCAGCCCCTCCTTGAGAAAAGCAATTTGCTATCAATTATATATGGGGAGTCGGGCAAAACGTTTATTGGTCTGCTCTTGAGAGGCCCTGTGGTATAGGGGAGAAGAGCGTGAGGTCTGGCTCCAGAAGACCTAGGTTCTGATCCCACTCTGCCACTTGGGATCTAAGGCTAATTTCCTTATCCTGTAAAAGGGAAAGGGTTGGAGTAGATGCCAAAGTCCTTTCCAGCTCTTAAATCTATGATTTTCTAATTCCCCCTTTTTCTACCCTTCCCTTTACTATTTTTAATATACCTTTTTTATTGCTGTCTCCTATTTCTTACTTCATCATAGTTATCCCCAGTATCCTTTTCCCTTTCCCTCCTAGAGAGCCATCCCATAGAACAAATAGTATTTTCCTTCCATTTCCATGCAGTTTAGTAAAGGTTCAAGTCGGCCAGTAGCTATTGAACGTGCTCTGTGCGTGGAGGGTTACGTGTTGAAATTTTTTTCATTGCCTTGGGTTTTTTGGAGTATACATTTGTATTCACTTTCCAGAAGAAAAAATGGAATCCACATGAATTCAGATCTTTAAACAAATAAGCAAATGTCCCAGAAATGAACTTCTGTTTTGAAGTCAGTTCAGGGTTGCAAGAAGTCTGCTCTAGGGGCTGGTGTCCCTTGCACTGCCCATGGGCATGTTTCACACAATCCCTGACCTAAAAGAGACAGGCTTTCCATGTGCCTGATCTAGTAGACTGATTTCTCTCTGGAAGGTGAGTTCTTCATTCTCTTAATTGGTATCTTAACATCCTGATTTACGGTAAGGTAGTGGAGAAATCCATCTAGCTTTGGGAAAGAGTCAACTTTCAAATTTTGTAACTTCAAGGGTTGAATGATCAGACCCTGTTGTTCAGCCTTGGGTGGGTTGATGCTCGCTTCCGTTTAAGGACATTTACACATAAAGCCTTTGAACAGATACAACATATGTCCACATATTTTCACTATAACTCTTTTATATACCCACAGATACAACAGACATGCGAGAGAATGGACTCAGAAATATGCAATGTAAATTGGAAGATTTTTTTCCTATATCCCAGAGTACTGTAAATTCTAGGTTTTTTCAATATTAGAAGTAAATCGAGCACCGTTTACTGTTCCAGTGTACCCTGAAACCCTTTGATTTTTACCCATTTTAAATGTGTTTCTGGAGCAAGACAAAACAAACTTCCAAAAATAACCTTAAGACTGTGATGAGAGTATTTATCCTTTTGTATGCTTTGCAAAAGACATTTATTATGGTTTTTAAGATACTTGGACATCTGCATCTTCAGCCTACAAGATCCACAGTGCAGTTGTAAAGCAACCAAATTATTTTTTGCTGATACTAGATGTTTTTACATGAGATACTGTATGTGTTTGTCTAAGACGTCGTCAGTTTTATAAATCTGTATTCAGATTTCATTCTTTGTTAGCTCACTATATAATTTGTATTTTTTTACTGTATAGACTAAATATATTTTATTTACCATGTAAGTCAACTCATTAGACGTTCTCTTCCTGTGCACAGTATTGATAAGATACAACTGCTAGTAACGAAACGAACGCACGCTTTGCCTCCTTCTCTTGCTTAGGATATTCCGTAGACTGATTGCAGATTCTTCGAACCTAACGTGATCTTTTACACTGTAATTCTCAGTATGCTGATTATGGAGAAACACTTGTTTTGATTTTGTTGCCTACTTGACTTAATTTTATTGCAATGTGAACTGATTGCACTGCTAAGTAGGGAGACATGTACCTTTTATTTGTTGCTATTCACGTTTGATTTTTTTCGTACGTACGGGCAATATAATATTCTCACGGACCTTTTACAGATCTGACTGTAGCTTTTTCCACATAAATAAAATGCTTTTTCTACTACTTGTCATGCCTGTTTTTACAACAAGACTCATTACTAGGTCTATGAGAAAAGATCTGAATATTGTATATAGTTTTGCATGCAAATTGTTGATGAGGAGTACTCCAAATTTTGAAAATAAGGTCTGCCTTATTCAGAGTTCATGTATTTAATTTTCATTTGTTATTATTACATTTCCCGTATAAATCTTGTCTGACATTAAATTAGCATCCCGTAACAGGAAATCATTGTACTAACAAATAATTCCTGTAGCTCTCTTGTTGTAGAGCAAAGTTCAGAATACTGTGGGTCTGTGGTGGATCCTGGTGTTGAGGCGGTTTGTTTGTTTATCAGAGAACCAGAAGGAATCTCTTAGAGAAGATGATTTCACTGTTATGGCAGGCCTGTGGGATGGACCCTGAGTACAGCACTTGTAGACATGAGGCCTAGTTTAATGAATTAGTCAAACTTAATGTGTGTCTACAGGTGCATGTTTTAAAAATAAGTTTGTTCAGTAGATCTAACTTTCATTTTATCCTCAATATTTAACATAGAATTACTAATATAGTATTTTAGAAATGGATTCTCGATTTTGAATTAAACCGATTTTTTACTATAGAAGTTTTAAGAAGACACTAAAATCATGCATGTTTGAGTCTATTTTTGTGAGTAGCTTGCTTCAAAGCCCCAAATTGACTCGTGTCAAACTTTCATTATTACATAATGAAACCTTTGAAGACAATAAATTTTCTAATCATTTGACTTTAAAAACTAGTAATGACTTAACATTTGTCTAGTGAGTGACAGTTTTGAAAGCACTGCATCCATAATCTCATTTGGTCCTCATGACAAAGCCCATGAGGGGAAGCGGGCCAAGTGGTAGTGAGTGCTCCCCTTGGACAGATGAGGAAACAGAGGTTCAGAGAGGACTGCTAGCTTGCACACGGTCACACAGTAAGGAAATGACAGAGCCAGAATTTGAACCCAGGTCTTCTGATTCTCGGGCCAGTGCTATTTCCCCTATACCAAGGTGCTATTATTATTATTATTGTTATTATTATTATTGTTGGTGTTGTTTTCTTTTTCACCGCCTAATGTCTTTAACACAGTCATTTTTCCTGTAGTATTGCAGTGGTTCTATAAATGTACACCTATTTGTGATGGGTTTATGACAATAATTTAAATCGGTTGGCTATCTTCTGGATAGAAAGTTACAGCACAAATAAGCTTATGAAAAAAATAGAGATGTCATGTGTTTTATAAATGTATGTAAAATATTTAAATGAATTGTGAAATGGAAACTTAAAATGTGATTGTTTAAAAAAAAAACCACCTCATCCTTTGAGTATTCATGGTAGAGTCATCCGAAAGATACTTTATGTTCTGGGCTACTTTCTCACTGAATTTGAAATGGGGTTGAGGTAGCTAGAAAGAAACTCTTGGCCTCACTGGGGTGGGTTAATTAATCTGCTTTGGTAGTAAAGGACTTTGTTGGCTGGAATATCCTTAGAGCTTTTGTTTTGTGACATTCATTTATGGAAGTATCATTTTTTTCTTGCATTAAAGTTTCGAAACTTGACAAAATAGTGTTTTCCTTTGCTTTACTCAATTAAATTCTCTTGCTTTGCTTTGCTAGTTCTGAGTTATACAGGAAAAAAGTCACCAACTTGTCTGTCTAATGGAGACAGATGAAAAAGTCTTCACAGCCCAGCAGTGGTATAATGTTGGGTCACATAATCAGTCTTCCAAACAGCAGCTTTCCAAGTGCAAGGGACCCCTTTGCAATTGGGTGGAACAGAAGGGAAATGACCCTGATGGCTTTTTTTTGGCGGGGGGGGGGGGGGGGGCAATTTGGGTTAAGTGACTTGCCCAGGATCACACAGCTAGTAAGTGTCAAGTGTTTGTTCTGAGGCTGGATTTGAACTCAGGTCCTTCTGACTTGAAGGCTGGTGCTCTATCCACTGAGCCACCTAGCTGCCCCCACTGATGGCTTTTTAAAACCACATGGTGCTGGGACTCACTTCTCCCAAGTCTTTATTTTTTTTTTAATTATTTATTGAGTGTTTATTTTTCCCCAATTACATGTAAAAACAATTTTAGACTCCTGAGGCTCGATCCCCCTGGTATTGAGTTGGAAGTCATATTGGCATGGTGAGAAGAGAGAGTGCCCCTTTGGTCCCATGGCTAGGGATGTAATATCTAAAGATTTAGGTTCCAAGCAACTGCCTAGATCACTGTTTTCTGATGCGCTGAGATTTCTGTTACTTTCTTTAGCACTGAACATATAATAAATGTTAGGATTCCAAGTTTTGTTTTGTTCTGTCACAAATGTTTCCTGGCAGAGTTTCAAAATGAAACTTGTCTGAATTCCACTACTTAGCAACACTGAGGACCCACATTGATTAGGTGATGTATATAAATATGCAGAAAGCAAGGAGCTGAGCTTCAGATGAATTTATCCCCTTTCTTAGAACTCAACCAGTCATGAAAACAATAATAATTTCTTTACATTTTACTGGTTTCTCTTCATGCTTGATGAAATCCTTGGCTTTTAACAGGAGACTAGTCTTAATTTTATATTTTAAAATGTAAGAGGTATTGCAAAATTAATTTTCCTTGTGGACCAAGACAATCTGTGGCCAATATGGACTTGATTTGAAAGTCAGCTCAATTTACTCTGGACAGCTTATGAGCTTAATCCAAGGACCTAAAATCACTAGTTGTGTAATGTTTGTAGGAAATTGAAGTTGAATATTGGTAAATCTGAATGATCAACTCTTTGATTGTTGTCATGATGCAATCTGAACATATTTCCAAGTTCTCATAGTTAATTTACAAATATACCAGAAGGCCCTAGTTATTTTAAAAGTAAAGTATTGTCATTTTTTAAAAATATACATACATTTTGAGGAATCTTAATACATTAAACCACAACTCCAAATTATTTACAGTTTGTAAAAAAATATGTGTGTGTATACACACACACACACATACACACACATACATACAAAGGGAGAGGCAGCTAGGTAGCACCTTGGATAGAAAGAGTACCCAGCTTAGAGTCGGGAAGACTCATCCTTGTGAGTTCAAATCTTCCCCTCAGACAAAACTAGCTGTGTGACCCTGGGCAAGTCACCTAACCTTGTTTGCCTTGGTTCCTCATCTGTAAAATGAGCTGGAGAAGGAAATGGCAAACCACTCTAGTATCTTTGCCAAGAAAACCCCGAATGGGGTCCCAAAAGTCAGATGCAAATGAAATGACTAAACAAAATATATATTTATAAAACATTTGTTCTCTTTTTAACTTTAAAGAGTCCTAAAATATTCTGTATACTTAAAGCCTTTTTTCTTTTAGTAAGAGTTATTGATGTCAACAGTTTTCATATTACAGCTATTTTTGAATATGCTCCCATGTTCCTCCATCCCCCGATTTCTCCTCCCCAAGAATTGAACTCTGACTTCTAACAAAGAACAAGAGATAATACTTTGTATTCAACAGTGTATGAAATATTCTGCCCCTGCATTCCCTCACCTCTGCCTTGAGAATTTTCAGTTCTCTGGGAAGAAGATGGCATACTATGCTTGTATGATAAAACAGAATTAACCAAATAGACCACAACAATGAACCACATTTGTTCTTTGTCTACTTCGAGCCTGCCCTAAGCTCTGTGCCCTTTGATTTCCCCCTGTGATGTGTACGGTTCTATTTTGTGTGTTCTTGCTATGCATTCCTTTGGGTTTATGCCTTTCTGTGTTTCCTTGTGTTCTTTATTTCCATTTTTTGCAAGCTTGGCGGTATGTGAATCTTGGAACATCAAAGAATCAGAGTTGCAGATGATCTAAGGGACGACAGATGCAGAGTGGGTAAAAGGTTCACTGTTTCCTGGCGATGACCGAGGCCTAAGAAGTGCCATGAGGGACATCATCCAATAAATGTCTGATTGAAACAGGCCGGTTCTGCAGCTCGTGAGGGGCGGCATGTGGCCAGCCCAGGTGCTCTTCTTAGACCCATGAAATCTGCAAACAAAAACACCCTAGCTAAATCCCTGAAGTATGTGGGAGAACAGGAAGAAAATCACATACAATGAGAAAGAATAGGGGCAGCTAGGTGGTGCAGTGGATAGAGCACCGGTCCTGGAGTCAGGACGACCTGAGTTCAAATGTGGCCTCAGACACTTAACACTTAAACTAGCTGTGTAACCATGGGCAAGTCACGTAACCCCATCGCCTAGCAAAAAAACAAAACAAAACAAAAAACACCAAAAAAACTTTCCAAAACAAAAAAGGAAGTACAGGTGGGTTGTGCTGAGTACCTTGAAGGGAGCACCCATCACTGATCCACTAACCCTGCTATAAGACCATTTCCCAGTGATTGGACAAAGTTGTTTTTTTTTAATTTCTTGTTATTACATATAAAACTGCTATAAATATTTTTGTGCAGTTGCTGTCCATCCCTCACCCCTCTTTCATGATACTTTTAGAATAAAAGTGGTGGAATCACTGGGTTGAAGGGTAGGGATATTTTTGGAATATTTCCAAATTGCTTTCCAAAAAAGTTTGTATCGAGTTTTTCTACTAACAATAAAAAATGCTAATAGAATGCCTATTTCCATTTGTTACACTCCACTACAAATAATATATATATGCACACACACACACACACACACATAAATGTGATTTTGCCTTCCATCTGAATTCCAAGAAAACAAAGAAATGTGGAAGAGAATGACAGTAAATTACAAGTTCATGCAACTGAGGGAAAAAGTAAAAAGTTTTTTTCACTTGTGGTTTCAATTGGTATGGAGAACTAAGTTCAGGAAACGCCTTGTGCCAACACAGAAACATAGTTTCCAAGTCTTGGTCTTAGTTCTGTGGGGCAGTGAAAGCAAATGGTTTGCCCAGGGTCCCACAGCCTCAGAGGCAGGCCTTGACCCCAGGCCTTCTGGATGTTGAGGCCCACCCCTCCATCCCCTAGCCAGGATGCTTCCCCTATTTCCTGGAAACCATCATTTTCCCTGTTTGACGTGTTTTGTGTTCCCACTGATGAGGGTAAAAATGTACTTTGTGTTCTACATATGCCATTTTTATAACACAACGTTCACATACCGCCATTTGCCCATCCCAAAGTTCTTTGATCCACCGGTTATTACTCATACAGGCCTGATGCATAGTTTTATGTGAATAGGGTTTTTCCCTCCTTAACATCTTTAGAATTATAGTCCTCTTAGTGAACCCCCTGAGTAATGGGTGCAGATCAGTTTGGTAACTTCGTGTTGCCAGATTGTTCTCCAAAATGTTCTCATTCACAGCTGTGCCTATGACTTTTTTTTTTTTAATTTTTATTGGAAGCAATTGGGGTTAAGTGACTTACCCAGGATCACTCAGCTAGTGTCTGAAAGCAGGTCTGAACTCAGTTCCTCTTGACTCCAGGGTCAGTGCTCTATCCACTGCACTGCCTAGCTGCCCCCCTGCCTGTAATTTGTCTTCATTCCGCCCAATGCCGTGTCTTCGCTTTTTTGTCTATCTTTACCAATTTGATGCGTGTAGGAGGCACCTCAAAGTTTTCATTTGCATCCCGTTGATTGTTAGCTTAATTCTTAAAATAACGATTCTTGTTTCCCCCTTTAGGAATTGTCTTCAT
This sequence comes from Vombatus ursinus, assembly GCF_900497805.2. Taxonomy (NCBI): domain Eukaryota; kingdom Metazoa; phylum Chordata; class Mammalia; order Diprotodontia; family Vombatidae; genus Vombatus; species Vombatus ursinus. Next base: position 16,321,793 of record NW_020954625.1, on the reverse strand, counting down.
CTCTAACCATCTAGCCACTGGTATTCTTGTGAAAAGACAATAAAGCATAGTGAATGAAAGGTTACCTTTGAGTCAGGAAGCCCTCACCCAGGTATAGGGGGTTTCAATATGAATCCAGCCCCCTTCACCAATAAAATCACAGGTCTGGAGCCCTTTCCTTCAAATAAAGGTTCTTAATACAAATTTCTTAATATAAAATATTTTAAGAGCTTATTCTCAAATATTCGGTTGATATGCTTTAGCTAGGTGGTATAGTGGATAGAGGGCTAGGCCAGAAGTCAGAAAGACCTGAGTTCAAATCTAGCCTCAGACACTAGCTGTGTGACCCTGAGCAAGTCACTTCACTCTGTTTGCGCCTCAGTTTCTGTATCTATGAAATAAGCTGGAAAAGGAAATGGCAAACCACTCCAGGATCTCTGCCAAGAAAACCCCAAATGGGGTCACAAAGAGTAAGATGTGACTGAAATGACAAAACAATGACAAAAATGCTTTGGCTCACAGTCCTAAAATGGGTTATGGACTAGTTATCATTCAGCTAAGTCCTCAGGTTTGAAATACTTCCCTTTACTGCTGTGACAAGCCTATGTCATCAGTGAGGCATTAGATAAAAACTCATCTCTTTCTATTTGTAAAAAAGTTACCCACTCATCACTTTCTGATGCCTTGGGGTGTACTTAAGTATTTACAGGTCCTAAAAGACTTAGGCTGTGGGCCTGGAAACAGTGTGTCTCATGATAACCACATCTGCTAAGTTCCTAGAGGCTGGCCACTGCATGATGACTTTGGCTGCAGTATATTGCATCTCTCAAAGACTCTGTGTGTGTGTGTGTGTCTGTATGTGTGTGTCCAGCATAAGCTCTTTGAGGAAAAGCACTTTCATTTTTGGTTTTAAATCCCCAGCACCTGGCTGTGAGTCCATCACGGTCACTTCAAAGCTTATTGGCAGTTGATTCTTGATAATGAATGAATTTAAAAAAAAAAAAAAGCATTCCTGTTCCAAGCCCTGTGCTAAGCCCTGGGGATAAAATTCAAAAGTAAAGATTGTCCGTGCCTTCAAGGAAGTCACATTCTAATGAAGGTGGTAGCCTGGAAAAGGCACTTTTGTCTGAAAAGTTGACTAGATTGTTCATAGAACCTTAGGGAAATAGACTGACATGCCCCGTCGTCCCCCCTCCCCCCACCAAGAGCAATGACAGGTGGCTTAATCTTACATAGTTTGTGGTTTTACAATTGGAGAAGAGAGGAAGGAAAGGACATCCTTTTTTTTTTTAAACCTGTGTCTTTTCAGGCATTCTCATGACTGTTATGAACATTTTCTTTTTTTTTATATTAATTTATTTTGATTTATCAACAATCACTTCCATAAGCTTTTGAGTTTAAAATTTTTCTCCCCCTTCCTCCCCACCACCCTCCCCAAGACGGCGCACAATCTAATATAGGCTATACATATACATTGCTATTAAACATATTTTCACATTAGTCATGATGTAAGGAAGAATTAGAACCAATAGGAGGAACCACCAGAAAGAGAAAACAAAACAAAACAGAAGAAGAAAAAATAGCAAATAGTATGCTTTGATCTGCATTCAAACTTCATAGTTCTTTCTTTGGATGCGGATAGCATTTTCCATCATGAGACTTTTGGAGATGTCTTAGATCCTTGCATTGCTGAGAAGGGTTAAGTCTATCAATATTAGTCATCACACAACATGGCTGTTACTGTGTACAATGTTCTCCTGGTTCTGCTCACTTCACTCAGCATCAGACCATACAAGTCTTTCCAGATTTTTCTGAAATCTGCCTGCTCATCATTTCTTATGGAACAATAGTATTCCATTATATTCATATACCACGACTTGCTCAGCCATTTGATGAACAACCCCTCAGTTTTCAATTCTTTGTCACCACAAAAAGAGTTGCTATAAATATTTTTGTACACATAGGTCCTTTTCCCTTTTTTTGTGATCTCTTTGGGATACAGACCTAGTAGTGGTATTGCTGGATCAAAGGGTATGCACAGTTTTATAGCCTTTGGGGCATAATTCCAAATTGCTCTCCTTAGTGATTGGATCAGTTCACAACTCCACCAACAATGCATTAGTGTCCCAATTTCCCCACATCTCCAACATTTATCATTTTCCTTTTTTGTCATGTTAGACAATATCATAAGTGTAAGATAGTACTTCAAAGTTGTTTTAATGTGCATTTCTCTAAAAAATGGTGATTTGGAGCATTTTTTTTCATATGACTATAGATGGCTTTAATTTCTTCATCTGAAAAATACCTGTTTATATCCTTTGACTATTTATCAGTTGGGGAATGACTTGTATTCTTATAAATTTGCCTCAGTTCTCTATGTATTTTAGAAATGAGGTCTTTATCAGAGACATTGGATGTAAAAATATGCTTCCCAACTTTCTGATTCCCTTCTAATCTTGGTTGCATTGGCTTTGTTTGTAATAGTGGCTTCTTGTTCATGACTGTATAGCTAGTAAGGTGGGAGATCAGCTCGATTCAAAAGCTGCTGCTTGCTTTTCCCACAGTTCTGCAGCTGGTGTTTCAAACACTGTCCAGAGAATGTATGTAAGTGTGCATGAATGTATATGTATTCATGCATGCATGTAAGGGCATGATTTGCTTCTAATTGATTTGATCACAGAGCCACCACTACCAGAGATCTGAAGAGAGGTATGAGTTTAGAGACTTCGTGGTGTGGAAAGAGCAGTCGATGTATGGGGGGGTCAAGTCCAACATCCGGCACCTCCCATGGGAACATGGGCAAGCAAGTAACTCTTTTTTGAGCTCTAGCTTCCCCATGTGTAAGAAAGCTGTAACAATACCTGTGGCACAGAGCCATTGGGAAACTCCAAGGGGAGGGTATCTGAAACACTCTGCCAGCCCCAAAGCACTGCCTTAAGGTAGTGGAGGATGAGAGGGAGAGGCCAGAATAGTAAAGCTGGCAGCTGGTGGTGCTGTAGAGAAGGTGCTAGACCTCGAGTCAGGAAGGCTTGGGTTCAAACCCAGCCTCACATACTTCCCAGCTGTGTGACCCTGAACAAATAGTGTAACCTCCATCTGCCTCAGTTTCTTCAACTGTAAAATGTGGATAATAACAGCACCTTCCTCCTAGGGTTGTTTTAAGGATCAAATAAGGTAACATTTGTAAAGTACTTAGCTTGGTGTCTGTCAGATAGCTGGTGTGTAGAAATGCTTATTCCCTCTGCCCTCCTCCTGGCCTTCTATACATGCTTGCTCCTTTCTCCTGGGAGGTCTGGGAGAGAGCCTTAGTTCTAGCTTTTATCTGCATCTGGGGTAAACACGCTCACACCCATTAATCCAGCTTTGTGATACATCAGCTTGGGCAATTTTGAAAGCTGCATTTAATCTTTGCAGGTCACTGAATCAAAGCAGCATGCATACAGTAATTTACAAGAAAGGTCCCTTGTGACTTGGAAGAATTGATAGCTTTTTCAAGTGATTCTGTGCTCTCATTTCCAGTATGGATGAACAGTGTCTGTGCTGGCCCAAACTATGCACAGGGGAAGCTTAAGTCCTGTACAACTAGAACCCCAAAGTATTTGGTGACTGGCCTTTCTTTCTAAGAACAGGGTATGTAGGGGTGTGCTGGTAGGTGTTTAACAATCGAATCTCAAAAAAAAAGGAGAGAGAGCAAATGACACACTTTTAAGTTTCTTCTGCATTGATAAAATTTTCTACATGATCTTTTTTTCAGGCAATTGGGTTAAAGTGACTTACTCAGGGTCACACAGCTAGTAAGTGTTTGGTCTGAGGCCAGATTTGAACTCAGGTCCTCCTGACTTCAGGGTTCATGCTCTATCCACTGCACCACCTAGCAGCCCCTTCTACATGATCTTCTTAAATCTAAACAATCAATCAAACAATAAGTCAAGCCTTGATTTATAGCATTTGCTGAACTCCAAGGTGAAAATGATCACATTGAGAATTTAATTATCAGCTCTCCCAGGCAGTTCCAGCTGCCTCCAGCTCACCCCTACTTGTTTGTCACTGTTAATAGAAACTCAGATAAAACTGGCACATATTTTTATCCCAGACTTTGGAACTACCAAATTCCATTTCTGTTAAGCTTTTCCAAGCCCTCTTGGCTAGTTAAGGAAATTCAGATCTGAGTTTCTTTAGTATGAGATGTTTTTCAATTCAGACATTACGTGATCTCACAAATTCTAGCATAACTAGAGGGGGCTGCTAGGTGGCACTGTGGCCTGGAGTCAAGAAGACCTGAGTTCAAATCTGGCCTCAGACATTACTAACTAGTTGGGTGATTCTGGGCAAGTCACTTAACCCTCTTTGCCTCAGTTTCCTCATCTGTAGAATGATGGGGAGAAGGAAATGTAAAACCACTCCAGTATCTCTGCCAAGAAAACCCCCAATGGGGTCACAAAGGCTCAGACACGACTGAAAAATGACTGAAGAACAACACAAAAAACTAAGAAAAGAGTTTTCTCAAAGAGCTTGCAAACCTTGCTGGGAAGGCAAGATGTAAGCCCATAAAACAACGAGACCAAAATACAGACATTTCATCATTACTGGCAAGAATTCTGGATCTGGAGTCCGAAGATCTGGGTTCCAATCCTAACTGTCACTTGCTATCTCTGTGTCCTTGAACACATCACTTGACCTCTAGACCTCAATTTCCTCTTATGTAAAATGGGGATAATAACAGCATCCACTTTATAGGGTTGTTGTGAGGATCAAATAAGATAACATGAAAAGTACTTTATAAGCCACAAAATGCTATAGAGATGCTACCTGTTATTATAGTTATTATTACTATATCTATGGCCTTGAACAAATAAATGGCTTTACCTCATTAGGTCTCAGCTCTTCATCCATAAAATGAAAGAGTTGGATGAGCTGACCTCAAAAGTCCCTTCCAGCTGTAATTCTTGGATTCACTGATTGGGGTGAGTCAGAGAAGATTTCATGGAGGCAGCAGGGAATTTGGGTTGTTGGCTAAAAATAACAGCTCCCATTTACCTAGAGATTAAAGGTTTGTAAAGAGCTCGATGCATATTACATTATTTGGTCCTCACAACAAACTGTGAAACATTTTTCTCTGGCTGTCCCCCATGCCTGGAATGCTGTCCCTCCTCATTTTTCCCTCTGGGCTTCCTTTAAGTCCTAGCTAAAACCCCCCCTTCTACAGGAAACCTTTCCCAAACCCTCTTAATCCTAGTGCATTCGCTTTGTAAATTATTTCCTATTTATTCTCTCTGTCACTTGTTTGTACATAGTTGTTTGCATATCATCACCCCATCAGATTAATAATACATAGCTAGTATTTATATAGCACCCATTATGTGTCAGGCATTGTGCTAAGTACTTTACAGATATTGTCTCATTTGATTCTCACAACAATCCTGGAGGTAGATGCTATTATTAGCCTCATATTACAGATGAGTCAACAGAGGCAATCAGAGATTAAATGTCTTGCCTAGGGTGACAGAGTATATATCTGAGGCTGGATTTGAACTCAGGTCTTCTGACACTAGGTCCAGCTCTCTATGCCCTGTGCCACCTAGCTGCCTGTAAATGGGAGGTCATCAAGGACAATGACTATTTTTGCCTTTCTTTGTATCCCCAGTGATTAGCATAGTCTCTGGCACATAGTAGCCATTTAACAAATGTTTATTGTCTGACTAAGTGTTATCATTATCCCCATATAACAGGGTGAGTTGCCCAGGGTCACAAAGCTATTAAGTATCTAAGGTTGGATTGGAATCGAGATCTCCTTAATTTCATGTCTTTTGCTCTTTCCAGGTCACCATACTGGCTCTACTAGCTAGAAAAGGGGAGGACACCCCAGAAAAGGGAAATAGCATGAGGTGAGAATCGTGGTGTGTGCCTATCATGATGAATTTAAGAATGGTCTAACTGGAAACAAGGCTCTGTATTGGGAGTAGTGAGAGCGAAGGTTGATCTGGCAAGGTGGAACCACTTGATGGAAACCCTGGATTGTCAACCTGGACAATCTCATAGTCTCCTAGTCAATACTGGTGGTGATTTAGGAGGGGAGTGGCATGATGAAAAATGAATCAATCTAATGAGGGCATGCAAAGTAACTGGGCGAGAGGGAGACCTAGGCTCCCCAAACACTCGCGATCATCCCTTTCTGAATCAGAGGGCTGACATCCATGGGGTAGCAACCGAAATAAAAGACAAGCTGAAGGAATAATGCTGGGATGTGGTTACTGGTGATATATGGATAGTGAAGTAGAGTTGAAGTGCTAAGCTGGTGAGAAGGCAATTTGAATCTACCAAGCCGTACTAAGGAGAAAGGAAGATGATCCCAAGTATAGGGAGCATCCTTAATACTCAGTGTAGGAGGCATTCAGCATGGCTTAGAAAAGAAAACAACTCAAGGGTGCTGTTTTTCTCAAGGCGTAATTCTCTTTCACATTCTAAAAGATGATTTTTCTAACATTTGGGTGCTCCTGCAAGCTTTGGGTAAATGTTTTGCCTAGCTACATGCCAGCTGATGTCCCAGATCCATCTGTCTGATTGTTCCAAAGCACTGGAGGTTTGCTAAGGAGCTCAGATTGTCTGCTGGTCAGTATTCTCAGCATGTGATGTCTCTTGCAAGGAACATTTTTTTTTTGCCAGACTTTTATTATTTATCAGGGTTGGAAACATAATTCACATTTTAAAAGCTGTTTCCTCCCTATTTTTCTAGTCTAACCTGTCATTAGATTGTAACCTCCTTGAGGGCAGCGATTATTTTTGCCTTTCTTTGTATCCCTAGAACTCTGCACAGTGCTGGCACATAGTAGGTGCTTAATAAATGCATTTTTCAGACTTGACCTTTTTGTGAATATTTCTGCTCTGGTAGAACGTAAGTTCCCCTAGGTATGTTCGCATGTCGTCTCCCCATTAGACTGTGAGCTACTTGAGAGCGAGGCCTGTCTTTTGGCTTTCTTTGTATCCCACCCCCATATAGCACAGTGCCTGGCACATAGTAGGCACTTAATAAATACATGTTTACTGACTATAAGTTTTTCATCTTGGTCTGCTTCTCCTTCACCTAACATGGTGCTTTGCATGTATTAGGCACTTAACTGCTTATTGAATTGAATTGAATAATTCAACATACTGAATTGAAATATCCATGTTCACTGATGCAGTTCTAGTAGATAGTGTGATGGTGTGATAGAAATAGCCCCGATTTACAGTCAGAGAGGCCGGGACTTGAATCTCAGATCTTCTACTTGCTAGCCATGTGACCTTGGAACCCTTTCTTACACTCTTTGGCCCTCAGTTGTCTCATGTGACTTAGACCATACAAATCCTTTCCAAAATATATCCTGTGGTTCTAACCCTAGCCTATAACCCACTCAGGTCTGCATTCAGATCTATACTATGGCTGGAAAGTCAGTGAGCCTAAGAGTTTTTCATACCTTTCCATAAAATTACAGCTAACCTTTTGTCTATCCTGGCTTTCTGCTGACTCATAGAATTGGCTTGAAATCTTTTAAAAGGCTATATTTATTTTGTATAATGCTGCTACAGCTGTATCTAAAAATACCCACAATGTGCTTCTCATTAGGATTGCATGGAAGCTTTGCCTAAATTGAGAAATAGTTCATAAGCTAATTTAGACTGCTGGGAACTATTAACTATCTATAACCTATTTTTTTGGCATAGTCATTTTGAAAAACATTCCCCTGGGCATAAAGTTCATTCAACAGAAGCCAAGGCCATGAAATGGCTTAGAGACCAAAAAATTAAAAATTAAAAAAAATGCTATTCTTGTGTGCCTTGCTCTATAGAAACTCAATCAATATATGAAAATCCAGACTTACACAAGAGACAAAGTAAAGTGATTTTTCACCTTGCAGACAAGTTCTTTGATATATGAAGGATTTCACTTAAAGACAAAGGATTCATGAATATGTGTTCATTAGGTGATTATTTTTCATGTGAAGTCAAACATTGTATAAATATTTATTAAGCACCTACTATGGGCCAGGCACTGTGCTAAGTGCTGGGGATACAAAAGGAGAACAAAATACCTTCAAAGAACTTCCAATCTAAAAAGGGAGACAACGTACAGATACATATATACACATATAAAGTAAGCTAAGGATAAGTAAGAAGTAATTAACAGAGGAAAGGCACTAGAATGAAGAGGGGTTGGGGGAAGCTTCTGGTACGACTTGGCTAGGGTTTTAGTTAGGACTTAAAGGAAGCCAGGAAGGTCAGTAGTTGGAGTGGAGGAGGGAAAGCATTCAAGGCATGGGGAGCAGCCAGAGAGGATGCTGGGAGCTGAGAGATGGAGTATCTTGTAAGTAGAACAGCCAGGAGGCCAGTGTCGTTGGATGGAAGAGTACATATTGGGAGTACGATGTAAGAAGACTGGGAAGTAGGAGAAGGCTAGCTTATAAAGGGCTTTGAATGCTAAATGGAGCATTTTTGTATTTGATCCTAAAGGTAATAGGAAGCCACTGGAGTTTATTGAGTAGGGGGTGACATGTTTGGACCTGCATTTTAGGAAAATCACTTTAGTGGCTGAATGGAGGATGGATTGGAGTGTGGAAAGACTTGATGGAGGCAGGCTATTACAATAATCCAGGTATGAGGTGATGAGGGACTGCACCAGGGAGATGGCAATATCAGAGGAGAGAAAGGGGTATATTCAAGGAATACTGCAAAGGTGAAATTGACCAGCTTGGGCACCATATTGGATATGGAGGGTGAGAGATAGTGAGGAATCCAGGATGGTTCTGAGGTTGTGAGCCTGAGGGACTGTGACGATGGTGGTACCCTCTGTAGTAACAGGGAAAATGGAGGGGGCAGGGGAGGAAGAAGAGTTTGGAAAGAAAGATAATGAATTTTGTTTTGGACATGTTAAGTTAAAGGTAAACCTCTTATCATTAAAATTTAAAAAGTATTATTTTATGACTAGAGCTGTACTATTGAATAATATGTATAGCATCTGGAGTCATTCCTACTATTTGCATGTAGATTTCCCCCAGACAAGTTCTCTCAGGTTCAAGGGACTATGTGGGTATTCATCTGCTTCATAGTAGCTATCTTACAGATTGTTGTGAGGATCAAGGGAGATAATATTTGTGAAGGCTTAGCACAATGCTTGGCACACAATAGATGCTTAATAAATACTTATTTCCTTATTCTCACTCAAAAACCATAGCATTTAAGATCCCATCTATGTGAAACACTCTGATCCAGTGACACTGACCCCCTTGGTGGTCCTCATACAAGACCCGCCATATCCAGATTCTGAGCATTTTCACTGGCTGCCTCCCACATCTGGAATCTTCTCTCTTCCCCTCTGCCTCTTCTTTTCCCTGGCTTCCTTCAAGTCTCGGCTAAAATCCCACCTTCTGCAAGGAGCCTTTTCTGCTGCCCCTCTGTCATCTGTCAGTCATCTTCAACTTCTCCTGTCCTTGGCTTGTTTGTGGATAGTTGTTTGCACTTTGTCTCCTCGTTAGACTGGGAGCTCCTTGAGAGCAGGGACTGTCTTTTGTCCTTCTTTGTATTTCTCCCATATAGCGCAGTGCCTGGCACATAGTAGCCATTATATGTTTACTGACCATAAGTTCACCTGTACTCATGAGGCAGAGGAGGTGGCCACTAGGTGACACAATGCATTGAGGATTGAATTTAGGAAGACGGAGCTATAATGTGTATCAGACATTTCCTAGTTGTGTGAGTCTAGGCATGTCACTGGCCCTGTTTTCTCAGTTTCCTCATCTGCAAAATGGAAATTGTAATAATAGCACTTAGCTCATGTGTTGTTATGAGGATCAAATGAGATAGCATATCAAAAGCCCTTGGCGATCGTGGAAATGCAAGTTGTTGTTATTGTTCCTTTTCTTCTTCCTCTTCTTCCTCACAGCTCAAAGCTAAGACATTTAACAGATCATTCCCCACCCCACCCCTGAAGCTGGGCCACACTCTTCTCCAAGCACACACAGCAGCCACAGGGTCAGCGCAGGAAACAAGTGTGATCAGGCCACATGAGCAGAGAAGCACACACAGGTAACACCTGCAGAGCACATGTTGGGTGCCCACATGGGCGGCCAGTGATTGAAAGAGATGTAGCAAGCCACACTTCCACAGCAGTCGGCTGCCGCTATCTTCTGAGGCATCCCACTGCCTCTCTTGGGCTCACATGACACACAGTCTTAGCCAAGTGGCGTTCCCTGCTGCTCACGGGATCAGAAAGAGCTGGGAGGAACAAAGCAGGGCCTTTGGCCCAGGGCACGCCTCCTCCTGCTGCAGCTGCACCCCAGGTGAACCTCAGCCTCCCTCCTCCTGCTCTTCCTCCACCCATGGGTGCAAAATTGCCAGTTAGTACTTGACTGTCGTCTTAATTTGTTAATTATCCCAAATCCCCAGTGAAAGCTACAGATTACAGGAGGCACAGGAGTTCAGAGGCAGTAGGGATCAATAACCTTGTCTGAAGTGGGGCTCGAGCAGGGCCTTCCAGGTGAGACCCAGAAGGGCTCGAGGCCCAAGTAGGTGGGCATCAGCAGGCAGGGGCAAATGGTGTGGTATAACCAGAGGTATGGAAACGAGCATCAATGTCCACTCTATTCATCTCCCCACAGGTGCCACCTCCCATTGGAAGTCTTTCTTGATCCCTCCAATTATTCATACTTTCTTCCTCTTGAAGTGGCCTTACTACTTTAGGCATATGTTCATAGAATAATAGACATAGAGTTGAAAGGACCCTTGAAGCAATTGAGCTTATCCTACTCATTTTATAAATAAGGAAACTGAGGAACAAAGTGGTTAAGTGACTTGCTGAAGTCACACAGCTACTGTCTGAAGCAAGATTGGAAACCAGGTCTTGCTAGGTGTGGTGGCACACACCTATACTCCCTACTTCCGGGAAGGCTGAGGCTGGATGACTTGAGCCTGGGAATTCAGAACAGCATTAGGGATAAAGGTAATTGCTAATTGAGTGTGTACACCAAATCTGGCACCAATATGGTGATCCCCCGAAGGAACAGGGGCCACTAGGCTGCCTAGAAGGGGGCAAATTAGTCCAGATTAGTCCAGAAGGGGGTTCAGATTAGAATGGAGTAGGCCAAAGCTCGTGTGGCAGTCAGCAGTGGGAATGGGCCCATGAGTGGCTGATGCCCTTCTAACCTGCTCAAGCAAGGGAGATTTGGTCTCGAAAATACACAAAACCAGATCTTCCTCACTCTACACCCAGTGCTCTAATTACCACAACACCTGGCCTCACACCTGGCCTCACACCTGGGTTTGCTCATCTTTAAAATGAGAGGGTTAAATTTGATCAAGGTGGCATAGTAGATAGAGTACCAGAGTCTGGAGTTATGAAGACTTGAGTTCAAATTTGGCCTTAGACATTTACTAGTTGTGTGACCTTGTTCAAGTCACTTAACCCTGTTTGCCTTAGTTCCCTCACCTGTAAAATGAGCTGGAGAAGGAAATGACAAACCACTCCAGTATCTTTGCCAAGAAAACCCCAAATGGGGTCATAAAGATGACTGAAATGATTGAAGAACAACAAAAAAAGCTGATTCACCTGGGTTCTATGAACTTGTTTGTAAAAATATTTGAAAATTGTATTTCAATATGATCGCTTTCCTTTCTAGTCCTATGTATTTTATTTTATGCATTTAAAAGCCCTGTTCTGATGAGTGGTCCATAGGTTTCAACAGACTGCCCAAAGGGTCCATGATATGCAAAAAAAAAAAAAAAGAGTTAAGAACTCTTGGACTAGATAGTATTTGAGGTCTCTTCTAGCTTTCCCTCTCTGATCTCAGAAAGATTAGGACGCACAGATAGGGAGAGTTAGTATTTTAACACAGGTCCCACATCTCCAAATGTAGCCATTTTGTTGCTGTACCATGTTCCTTCCTAATTTGGACCCAGAGGTCATTGCAATCCACTGATGCCAAGTTCTGTTCTGTTTCCCACACCATGCTGCCTTTCCTAGAAGAACTGAGTATTGAAATATGAAATGATTCCAGTTCCAAGTATAATTAACTGTTCAGCCAATGATTGTTCCCCTATTGCTCTGAGGCTAAAATATCTCAAGACTGACAGCTTTTGTCTAAGTTAATAATTACCAGATGGGGTATGTGTTGGCCCTTCTGCAACAAAAGAAGTCTCTTGCAACCACTAATAGAAGTGGAAAATATGGGAAGCCTGTCTAGCAAAGTAAATTGGGATAGCCATTTAATTTTCATTCTGGAGTGATTTGAATGAATGCTTAGAGAAATGTGTTGATCTCTCCCTAATTATGAAATATCACAACCTTTCTGCCCTCAAAGAGTTATATTCTACTAAATGTATGGTATTTTAAATAAATTGAAGATGGTACAGTCATTTTCCCACTGATTCTGTGAACAATCTAGGGAAAGCCACAGTAATGTCAAAAGAGGTTTACAAATATAACTAATCACATGAAGGAGCTAGGAAGCAAGACAGCATAAGGCAAAAATGGCAACCTTTTTGAGAATGCAGGTAAGATCCCACAATGCCTAGTTCTGTGGAGAGGGGAGCTACCATATTGTTTTGTCCTTCTGGGATTTTGTGAAGAATACTGTCTTGTGCTAAGAATCACTTTCTTAGTCAGTAGGACCCTACAGGAAACTTGTATGAGATTAGGGACATCTTTTTTTGGGGAGGGGGGTATTTTTTGGCTAGGCAATGGGATTAAGTGACTTGCCCAAGGTCACACAGCTAGTAAGTGTTATATGTCTGAGGCTGGATTTGAACTCAGGTCCTCCTGAATCCAGGGCTGGTGCTCTATCCACTGCACCACCTAGATGCCCCTAGGGACATCTTCTGTAAGAAACATTTGGAATCATGCTAGAAAACAACTGGCAATTACAATATGTGAAAAAAGCTACTAAAATATTCATAACCTTTAATCTAATGATCTTCTTCCTAGGTCTATATCCAAGGTCAAAGAAAGAAATAAAGGTCCAATAATATAGACAATATCCACAGCAGCATTTTTTTTTGTGATCAGAAAAAAACAACAACTGGGAAACAGTTCTATTCTACAAGCATTATTTATTTATTTATTAAGTACTTAATATGTGTCAGGCATTGTGGTAGGTGCTGGGGATATGAAGGCAAAAGAATTCATCCTCCGAGGAGCTTATATTTTATAGAAAATGTTAGAGCAAACTATGGTAAATCAAGGTAACAAAATACGATTGTACCCTAAGAAATGATTAGATTGTAAGCTCCTTATGGGTTGGAACTGTCACTTTTGAATGAGGCCTCCTTCTCCTCCTTCTCTTCTCTTCCCCCACCTCTGTAATTTTTGATCACTTTGCAAGGTATCTTGGGGTTTGGGAACTAGATTTCCCCCCCTATTTAGTTATTTTATCATTTTTTTTTCAAAAAGCTGGGACAATTAACTTTTCATCTCTCATAGTTTTCATTTGTGATTTCTTGAAATATAGCTCTGGAAAAAACAGGCTTTGAAAAGGCCCATTGTGATTCCAATCAAGCCACTTGACTATGCCTTTAAATCCCAATCTGGCTTTCATTAATTGGCCAATAATAGGTCCCAGCCTAAGACTTTCTAGCTCACTGTTTGGTGCTGGGTGAGTATAAATAATAATTGTTTTCAGTTCTGGCCAGAAACTCTGAGGTTCTTTCCTTTCCAAGTTGTCTCCTCCATGAAACTGCGAACTCTTTGAGAACAGGAACTGTTATTTGCCTTTCTTGTATTTTCAACTTTTAGTACAGTACTTAGCACATAGTAGGTACTTAAGAAGTGCTTGCAGGAAGCTTGAAGTACTAGTGGATAATAGAGCCATCTAGTTCCATTCTTAAGAGCAGAGTCTGTGGTTTTCCTTATAAGGAGTGACTGCAGCAAGATTAGATAAGGCATTCATTGTATAGGCTTCTTATGTAGGACCAGTTTAACAATCTATGGTTACTATGTTTCTGCCAAGGAATGGAAATGGCTTCATTATTTAGAGTCCTTTTTTTGTGATAGTGTTTGTTAAAATGGAAACACATCTCCACAAAGAACTGATGATTTGGTCTGAGGATACATGTGTATCTTTCCAGAACCTAGCACAAGGTGGTGAATGTTAAGTCAATAAAATCATAAACATACAACATGTCAAAATGTTACATACACAATGTGTCAAAATGTTATACCGGTACCATCATTAAAGTGGTTAGAACGGATTTGGGGAAGATGAGATGTTTAATGGAACATTGTTATGGGGAGGACAGTTAATGATGTCACAAGTGCAACATTAGAAATGTTACAAATTAGCTGGATGATAATCATCCTCATCCTCACACCTTACATTTGTAGAGGGTTTTAGAGTTAAAAAGACCTTTCTATATATTATTTCATTTGATAAGAATATTTCTACTTCAGTTTACAATGTACATTTTTCACAGCAACTCTTTAAAGTAGGTAGTACAGACACTATATCCCCATTTTACCCAGGAGGAAACTGAGTCTCTGGGAGTTGAAAGCAATTTGCCTAAGGTCCCATGGCTGGGCTTGGTAGATCAAGGACAGGAACTGAGGTCCTTTAACTCCAAATCCCTGGAGTATTCTTCCCATTACACAACAGAGTTGGTTTTTGTGACTGATGATAGGGGCGACATTATACAGGGGAAAGCCTGTGACGTCTTTAGTTTGTATCTAGCTTTTCAAAACACTCACCCTGGAGGCAGAGGGCAGAACTTGGAGCTGATGTGGTTTAGGGGTTCAGGGGTCCTGGGACCCCAAAATCACAACATGCGGGTTCTGCCTGAAAGAATTCAACCCAAGCCTTCTTTCAGCCAAAGACAGTTTATTAGAACATCTATCATATTGGGCAGACTCTTAAGGAATCTGAACATGGGTAAGCAGTGGCTAGATTATAAGAATCTCAGTAGTTTAATGGAGACAAGATGGACCTTATATACAGAATGGAGAAATGGCCTGGGGCTATAGGGAAGTCCACAATGAAAGGCCAGTTGATGGGATTATAGCCTCAGGAGAATGCCAGACATTTGGCCATATGGGAAAGTCCAGGGTTTTCCTTTCTGGGGCCCAGATCCCAACCCCATCAGAGCCAGGAAGAGCTGCCCATCAAATTCTACCTCTGATGAAGTTTAATAGTTGTGTGACCTTGGGCAAATTTGAACCCTTTGGGAATCAGTTTATTCATCTGTAAAATAGGGATGATGATAGTGGTGGTGATGGTGGTGGTGGTAGTGATAGGTGATGATAACTATAGAATTTAGCTCAGTGAGTTGTTGTAAGGCTCAAAAGAGATAATGCCTGTGAAACACTTTGCAAATGGTATTATATAAAGCCATGACCTTCTTATTTCACATCTCTGATCTCATCTTGTCCTCATAACAGTCCTTTGAAGTAGGTGGGACAATTTTCATTTTTATTTGACAAACTAGGATATTTAATACAGAGAAACAAACTGAATTGGGAGTAGAAAGGTGGGGCAGCTAGGTGGCACAGTGGATAGAGCACCAGCCCTGGAGTCAGGAGGACCTGAGTTCAAATCTGGCCTCAGACACATAACACTTACTAGCTGTATGACTCTGGGCAAGTCACTTAACCCCAACTGCCCTCATAAAAAAAAAAGGGAGTAGAAAGGCCTGTGTCCTACTCTCAGGTAATATAATAATAATAATAGTTTGCATTTATATCATACTTTTGTTGTTGTTCAGTTGTGTCCAACTATTCATGACTCCATTTGGGATTTTCTTGGCAGAGATACTAGAGTAGTTTGCCATTTCTTTCTCCAGCTCATTTTACAGATGAGTCAACTGAGACAAACAGGGTGAAGTGACTTGCCCAGAGTCACACAGCTAGTAAGTGTCTGAAGCCACATTTGAAGATGAATTTTCCAGATTCCAGGCAGAGTGCTCTATCCACTGCACCACCTAGCTGTCCCATATGGATAATGATGAGGATAGGATCTAGACCCCAAAAAGGAAAAACCCTACACTTTCCCACTTGGCTAAATCTTTGGCATTTGCCTGAGGCTATAATCCTATCAACTGGCCTTTCACTGTGCCTACACCCAATCTCCCAATTCTGTTACCCTTTACCTAGCCTAGCCCTCTGTTATCTTACTTCCCTATGGCCCCGGCCATTTCTCACCTTTAGTCCTATCTAGGCTCCATTCTCCCTCAGCCACATGGTCCAGGTCCCCGGAGTTCTATTACTTCATAAACTACTTGGCCACTCCTAGATCCCTCCCATAGTCTTTCTGTATATAAGGTCCATCTTGTCTCCAGTAAGATTCCTGGATTCTTATAGTCTAGCCACTGCTTACCCATGTTCAGATTCCTTAAGAGTCTGGCCAATATGTCGGATCTTTAATAAACGTTGTCTTTGGCTGAATGAAGGCTTGGGCCGAATTCTTTCAGGCAGGACCCGTGGTTCTGATGTTGGGGTCCCAGCACCCCTAAACTTCAATAATACTTTAAGATTTACAAAGTGCTTTACAAGTATTGTCTCATTTTATCCTCACAACAACCCTATGAACCATATTCTACAATTATCATCATCATCCCTACTTTACATATGAGGAAACTGAGTCCCAAAATGTTGAAATTGGTCCAAACCATCAATTCTTTATGGAAACATGTTTCTACTTTGAGAACACCTAAGAGATAGGTACTATCATTTATCTCCAGTTTACAGATGAAGAAACTGAGGCAGACAGAGGTTGAGCGACTTGCATAGGTTTATGTAGCTAGTAAGTATCTGAGGGAGGATTTGAAATCAGGTCTTCCTGACTTAAGTGCAATGCTCTATCCACAATACCACCAATGTCCTTGAGACCTTATAGAAATCCTTTATCCTTCTGGGGCTTTGTTTCTTCATCTGCAAATGAGGCAGTTAGACTTTATAATTTCTATTGTCTATCCTTTCCAGAATCAAAAATCCCATGTGTCAGAGTAAGTAGAAAGTAATGTTCCCCAAGGCTAAGCCCCTCCTTTATCTCATTCTTTCTTTTCTTACCTCCTCCTGAACTTTGCTTTGTCTGTGGTAGTTTTAATCTCTCCCTCTCTACCCATCTTTTTCCTCATATACAACCATACTCTGATCTCCTAATACTTAAAGATTTGCCTCAGTCCAGATGCCTGATCATGCTACCAGCCCATGTCACCTTCTGCTTCTTTTTACCATGTATCATTAAAAAAATTTTTTAATCTTATTTTTATGATAAAAAAAATCTATTTTCTCTCTGTCCCATCTTCTCCTCCCCATTGGAAAGAAAATTAAAATTCTTGTAACAAATATGCATTTGCTGCCCTTCACATCTGGATTCTATTCCCACCATTCTATTGAAATTAATTATTCAAATGTTAATCTATCAACAAGCATTTTTAAAGCACCTACTATGAGTCAGGTACTGTGCCAGGTGCTGGGAATACATGTATATGGAATGAAATCGTCTCTACTCATGAAGAAATTACATCCCAACAAGGAAGACAACAGAATAAGTGTAAATATTTACAGAATAACCCTAAACCTAATAAGTACAATTATATTGAAAATAGTTAAATATACTGCAGGCTGGGAGGTGACCGTTATTAGAAGGAGAGAAGTTGGAGGGAAGAGTAGGTTTAGGGGGTGAGTTTTTGGGGCATTTTAGGTAGGAGATGCCAGTGGCACATTCAAACAGAGATATCTAGCAACCTGGTGAAAATATGTCTGGAATCCTGGGGAGAAGTTGCAGACAATGACAAAGAGTTAAGCGTTCTCTGCATTGAGTGACCTTTGTGGGAAAATTCAACACTAAGAGACCTAGAGGAACCTCAGTAATATCACCATAACGGCCAGAATGAGGAAGGTGATTGTCCTATTCTCTTGTGCCTTAGTCTTTTCATTACAGAATATCATTGCCTCCCCTTTGTTCTCGCAATGACATAATGAGGGTGATGTCTTGACTCTCTGAGGAAATTGGATTTAAGTGAAGCAGAGTGGTGCAAAGTCATCAACCTCACTCTCTCCTCCAGTCATTGGAGTGCAGTGGCAAGACATAAGTCAAGATGACCAGCGATGGCCTCTACAGAATCTTAGAGTTGGAAGAAATCAGAGACATCAAATAGCCCAGTTCTGAGGAAAACAAGAATCCTCTCCACAGCTTATCTGTCAAGTGGTCTCCTGGCCTTTGTTTAAAGACCTCCAAGGAGGGGGAAGGCACCTCATCCCAGGCAGACCTTTCAGCTTTGCGAGAGCTCTGATGGTGAGCAAGTTTTTCTCCTGACATCAAACCTAAACTGGCTTCTTTGCAACTTCTATCCACTGCCCCTGCGTCTATGCTCTGGGAACACACAAATCAAGCCTAATCTTTTCTCCAATCTTTTCAGCCCTTCAAATCAGCCAGTCAGTCATTAATCAACCAATCAATCAAACAACCATTCACTAAGCACTTGCCAGCACAGTTCCAGGTGTAGAAGATATAAATACAAAAGTGGGACTCACAGGAGTCAGTGTGTTCACAACTAAGTAAATATGGGAGATATATATCATAGGGACACAATCTTTTTTTTTTTTTGAGGAGGGAGAGGAAACATAAACAATTGGGGGGGATCCAGGAGTGTCTCTTGAAGGAGGTGACACCTTAGCTGAACCACAAAAGCAGACAGGGGTGTTCAGAGGTGAGAAGGGAACACACTCCAGTCATGAGAGACACATTGTGCAGAGACACAGAGGGGGAATGCTGTCTACAGGGGAGAGCCCAAGGGTCAGTTTGGACGGACCTTAGAGGATACTAGGAGGGGTAATATGTAACACAGGCCACAACCAGATTGGGAAGGGCTTTAATTGTCAAACAAAAATCAGTTATGGGTGATCCTTAGATCAAGCCAAAATTTGCCTCCTCCCTCCCATTGTTCCTAGTCCTATCCCCCTCAGGGCATAAAGAAGGAGTCTAATCTTCTTTCATGTGACAGCCCTTCCCCTACTTGGAGCACTATCATGCCTTTTTCCTCCTCTGCCCCTCAGTGTTCTCTTCTCTGGGCTAACCATTCTCACCAGTGGCCCTCTTGTCCCATCAATACAGAAAAGAGTCTCCACCAGAACAGATTGGAAAAGTAGTTCTCCAAACTTTGCACGGAAGACATAAGATGATGGGAAGCCCATTGTTTCTGGGGCATCCCATGCCAAAGGAATGAGGTGCCCATTTCATCTATTTGGCCTCTCTATACTCCCCTGCATACTCTGGAGTCCTCTTCTGTAATCCTTTGTCTTCAGATCAAATCATTTTCCTTCTTTCTCTCCAGCCCAGGGCGGTGGTCCTCTAGGTGCTCGAGTGCTGTGTTTTGACCAAGTGCAAGTTTTACAGAACAAATCCTTTTATGAAGGGGATTTGTTCTGTGAAGTTTGGATTCAGTCCAAGGGCTGAACTTGAGGACCTAGAAGGCCACATGTGGCTACAGGGCTGCAGGCTCCCCACCCCAGCTCTAGCCCCTTTCCTTGGATTGCTTCCCAAGGTCTTTTGAATATTTTCTCTGCATATTCACTCTCTGGCCCTTAGTTACCATTCTAATCTCTTCCAAAATCACCTTCTCATATACCTTTCTCCTTCCCCTTGTTCATCACCACCTTATTGGGAAGCTGGAAGTTGGAATGTTAGCGAAGCATGCCCGACTTCCTTTCCTCGGTGGCTTGTTTCACCTCTCCTACCCCCAGTAGCCCCTGCTCCTGACTTCCCCTTTTTAGTTAACCCTAGACCCATTCTCTTTATCATCCAAGCTTAGAAGCTCTGATCAGTCATTGATTCCCCAGGTTCTCCTTCCTCTTTGTTAATCAATCTCCAGATCCTGGGAGGTAGTCTTGGGTTTTGAGCTGGTAGAGCACTGGGCTTGGAATGAGGAAGTCTTTCATCGAAGCCACTCACCAGCTGGGTGACCCTGGGTATTTAACTTCCTTGTGCCTTAGCTTCCCTATACGTAAAATGAAGGGAGTGTATTTGATGACCTCTGAAGTCCTTCCATCCCAGAATCCTATAGATTCTTCCACACAGCCTCCTCTGTCTCTTTTGCTTCCTAATCCTACTGCACCATTGTGACACTATGTCCAACCTCTTACCTAATCTCCCAGCCTTCAAGCTCTCCTCATACTTCTTCCATACCATTATCAGATTCTTTTCCTGAAAATAGTTCTTTGGAGGTTGGCAATCAAGGCCATCCTTCTATAATTGGTTCTATTTATCTTTCTGGCCTCATCTTGGACTTTAGCGGGGTTGTCTTTGAGTCATTTTTCAGTCCTGACTCTCTGTGACCCCATTTGGGATTTTCTTGGCAGAGACACTGGAGAGGTTTGCCATTTCCTTCTCCATTTCATTTTACAGATGAGGTAAATGAGGCAAACAAGGTGAAGTGACTTACCCAGGGTCACACAACTAGTGTGACATTTGTCTGAGGCCAAATCTGAGCTTAGGAAGATGAGTCTTCCCAACTCCAGGCTAGATACTCTAACCATTGTACCACCTAGCTCCCCACTTTTAGGGAAACCTGGCTTCAATTCCCACCTTGGTTACTTCCTAGCTATGAAAACTTGGACAAGTGACTTAATAGTTTGAACCTCAATTTCATTCTTTGTCAAATGAAGATGATATTTCTATCTCTTGCCTTCATAGCTGTAACTAGGAATCCTGGCACTTGAGGCAGATTTATTTGAGCTAAGGAGAAGAGCATCAATTAGGAGAAAGTCAGAGTGTAGCTGGGGCGGACTGGAAAGAAATCACAGGAGACAGAGTGGCCAGGGTGTTTGAAAGGTGCTGCAACTGGTGGTAGAAAAGAATGAGCCAGGTACCGAATTTAGTGGGGAGAGTGACCTGGAGGGTTACAGATGATAGCCTCAAGGCCCTGGGCAGACTGGAATGAACTTTTTTTTTTTTTTGCTTTTTGATGAGGCAATTGGGGTTAATTGACTTGCCCAGGGTCACACAGCTAGTAAGTGCCAAGTGTCTGAGGCCACATTTGAACTCGGGTCCTCCTGACTTCAGGGCCAGTGCTCTATCCACTGCGCCACCTAGTTGCCCCTTGGAATGAACTTTCAAAGATGAGAAAGGCTGCTCCCCACCTCCTGAGAAACAGGTGATAGTCTCAGGATGCAGAATAAGACACACGATTTTGGACATAACCAAAGCTGGGATTTGTTTTGCTTGAGTAAAATACGCATATATTTGTTACAAAGGTTTGTTTTTTTCTTTTGCATTGGATAAGGGGGAGAAGAGAGAAAATAAAAGCTTGTTAACTAAAAAAAAGGTTAAGGGAAAGCAAGATTAAAATAAGGTTGGTGAAGGAAAGTATCTCAGCACTCTAGTCAATAAATATTTATCAAGTCCCTTCTGTGAACCAGGCAAAGTGCTAAGTGCTGGGGACATAAAGACAGGCCCAGAGCAGTTCCTGCTTTGAAGGACCTCAGAGTCTAATGGGGAAGACAACTACATACAAATGCAACACAGTGGAGATTTTACAAAGGAATATTTCCTTCCAAAGGTCACAAATTACAAATATATGTGCACCCCAACACATGGGAGGCTTAAGCCCCCTCTCTGCTGCAGCCCCTCCATCTCTGAGAAGAGAAGGGGATTAGGTTCATCGACTCCATTTCCAAAGAGCACACTCCTAGGCCCAAGCCCAAGACCCCTGGGGCTCCGGTTGGAGGCCCCCCAGCTTCTCAGATGGTAGGCTGCTGCACCAGCCCACCTGTGATCCTGGCTCCTGGCTCCCCATCCAATGCAGATCCCCACTGGCACCAGAAACTCAGGACAAATCACACAAAGCAGAAGCAAACACCCCAGGAAAAGAGGGGAGGGAGGGAAGGGCTCAGTGCATGGCATCTAAGCTGAGGGCTAGAAGCATTGCTGAAGATGGCAGAAAGAGTCAGCCCTGGTGGTAGGGGACAGAGCAGGCTCCCTGCCAGGCAATTCGAGCATACTCAAAGTCTGGTGACATGAGAAAGGGTACCCGATAAATTGGGGCAGTGCATAGGCGGTGCAGTGGACAGAGCACTAAGCCTGGAGGCTGGAAGACTCCTCTTCCTGGGTTCAAATCCGTCCTCAGTTACGAGCTGTGTGACCCTAGGCAAGTCACTGCACCCTGTCTGCCTCAGTTCCTCATCTGTAAAAACGAGCTGGCAATGGCAAACCATTCCAGTGTTTTTGACAAGACCACCTCAAATGGGGTCACAAAGAGTCGGACACGATGGAATAAGATTCCTGCAGCAGGTAGGGCTTTGGCTGAGATATGAGGGAAGCCTGAAGCCCGGCGGCTGAGATGAGGAGGGAGGGCATTCCAGGCGAGGGAAACGGCTAGGGAAAAAGCTCGGAGTCGGGAGAGGGATGCTCTTGTTCGTGGAACAGCCAGGAGCCACACTCAGCAGTACACGCTGCACTAGGATGCGTTAAATCTCCTGTTTCACTGATGAGTAAACCGAGGCTGAGAGGTTGAGTCACTTCCCAAGGCCACAAAGCTTCTAGGAGATAGATGGACCAAGATTGCAGCCCGGCTCCTCCTCACTCCTGGGGAACAGAGCCCGCGTTTGCTCTCCGAGTACGCCCGGAGAAGGGCAGGCAGCCTTACACACGTGCCGCTTGCCCGAGGACTCTCAAGTGCGCAGGCGCGGCTGGAAGGTCCGTGCCCCCACCCCCTCCGGGAGCCTCGCCGGCCTTCTCTTCCGGGGTGGCGCATGCGCCCTCGCCGCGTCTGTGGCCGCGCGGCTCCCCTACCGGAAGTGGTCCTTTCCTCCCTCCCACAATGCCCCGCGTGTGGCGGGGACCGGAGGCTCCTCACGCGCGGACACAAACCCGCTCGGGACTCGCCGCCACCGCCGCCGCCTCTGCGGGCTGAGGGAGGACGGGACCGGGCCGAGGCATGGCGCTGCTGCGGGGAAGCTGGGGGGCGCTGAGGGTCCTGGGCCGGCCCGCCGCCCTCCGGGCCCCCGCCGCCGCAGCCGACCGAGGGCTGCTGGAGCCGCCCCCGCCGAGGTGAGAGACAGGCCTCCGGGGCCCGGGGGCGCCGCATGCAGCAGGCGCCCACTCCATGCGGGCCTCGGCCGGGCCGGCCCGCTTGCTCCGTGCGGGAGGGAGGAAGGTCCGAGCACGGCGCCGGACGGGACCGACCCCCGGGTGCGGCCTCCGAGGCTTTTTGGGGCTTGGACCCGCGGCCGCCTGCTCTCGGCCTCAGTTTCCCCATTTGTAAAGCGGCTGAGCGTTTCCATCGCGGGGCGCCGTGGAGGTGGGGGCGGGCCGGCTCCCTCCGTGCGAGGACGGGGCTCGGGGTTTGAATCCTGCTTCTGCCCGGGAAACCGGGGCCGGGCCCTTCCCCCTGGGCTCCGCTCCTTCCGTTCTCCTCGGTTCTGCGAGCCTTTATCGAGCGCCTGCTGTGTGCGGGGCGCGGGGCCGGGTGTCGGGGACACGGAGGAGTTTAAAGTGCCCGCCGTGGGGCGCCCGCGTGGATCCGATGCGGAGGTTGGAGCAGCCGCGGGGCCCTTCGAGTCGCGCCGATCCCTCGTGGGAGCCCCGGCCTCCGGGGGTCCGAGGCGCCCCCCAAAACGGATCCTGGAGGAAACGCTAGGACGGTAACAAATATAGTTTCCAAAATGCCAAAAACGCCCCAAAACGTTTGCAGACCCCAAGGTGAGGCGCCCCGACCCAGAGCTGGGGGCGCATCCTCATCCGACCGGGGAGGAGAATGACACCCAGAGAAGGGAGGGGGCGCTTGTCCACCCCCCCACCCCCTTCCGTGTGACGTTTACAGACTTCTTAGTATCTCCACATCGTATGCACATAGATATCTGTGTACACAGCCGTACTAATGTAAGCATCTCGAGGGCCAGGACAGCTTCATTTTCTGTCTAAGGATCCCCAGTGATGAGCATATTGTAAATCTTAGTCAGCTTTTTGATCAGTAGAACACCAGTAGCGATCTTTGCACTACCTACCTCAGAGACTTGTGTGATTAAGCACCTTAAGGCTAGTGCTGTTTAAGTGTGGACACGTGTTTATTCTAAGAGATCATTAACAAACACCTGCATCTAAACGCAACTTTTATTTACAGCAGTTCTGTCTGTGGATTGGAGTGGTTTATGAAAGACTGTACTTTATCTAATGCTCCAAAGAAACCTTGGTCTTCATACATTCGTTTTTCAATGGAACATCGACCCATACTCAAAGAACAAAATCCAGGTAAGTTACTTCTGATGGAAGTCTGCTTCTCCATGGCGCCTCATGGAAATAGCACAGAAAAGAAAGCGTGAAACTTTTATTGCTGATCTGGAGCTGCCATTGACGGTTGTGTCACTTGACCTTTTTATGTTTCCTCATTTGTAACAAGGAGACAAGCTGTTGAATCCATGCCCCTCTCTATCAAGGCAGGGTGCTGTGATGATACCCAGAGAGTAAGTGAAAGGCTTTGAGTTTTTTAGAAGCTATATAACTTCGAAAATAAATGCTTTTCACAAGGTTCTGAAAAGAGGCTCCTTGAGGAGTAATTAGGTGAGTTGTCGGGCTACATCTTCAAGAAGATGCCAGGTGACCTCCGGGCTAGAAGCCAGCCGTGGTTCCGTTTGATATCTTGGTTCCTGCCAGTTTTATGGCGCTGCAGTCATTTGAAATAGTGACCCTTAACTCAAAAGGAACAGCCGAAAGATTGGCATAGTGAAGGGAGAGGATCCACAGAGAGTGGCCGTTCCTTCCATTTATAAGGTTTTATGTGAAGCTTTTGTGGCTCTGGTGAAGTCTCTTCTGAAGCTTTCTTGTGCCATCGGTGACCTTGGACATTTAAAGACTATGCCAGTGGAGTATAAGTGCTTCAAGTTTGGGTCCAGAACGGAATTGTGGTGTGTTTGTTGTCCAAGGACCATGGTGGCCAAGTTCAGAGGGACTTTATCACAGGGTGACGAAGTTTATGGTCATCGTGTTTCTCAAGGACGGTATCAATCAATCTGGAAGCTTTTATTAAGTGCCTGCTGTGCTCCATGTGCCATGCTAGGTGCCCTGGGTTGTAGTCTATGTATGTTGTGGGGGGCACCTATATGGATGAAATAACAGGTGTTTGAGGTGTTGCAGCGTTGAGGTTGGAAGCACCAGGTGGTGGTAAGAGCAAGTGAGTAGGATCGCATGCTCCCCCAAAACAAGATACACCAGGGCGTTTGCCTGCTAGTCTGACAGCATTTTAAGGAAGCAGTAACCTATTTTTAAGACTGTTAGAGATCACTGAAGTTCTGAAAGACTGAGGACACTCATCCGTTTGATCTCATTTCTCTTCTTCAACCGTAAAGATGACAAAATCATGGCAATGTGTGCTAAGAAAGGAGTAGCAAGTAGCATGTTCTTTTAAACTAGGTCATATTCCCCTAACTTTATTGTGGCCGGGGTGGGGGGAAAATATCCTTTTTAAAAACCTGCATCTCGCTCTTGCAGTTGAGGAAAGAAACATGAGAGTAGTGGATGAATTTGAGGATAATGCAGTATGTTTCAGATATTTTCATGAAGAAATACAAAGTAGTAGTATCTAAAATGAGACCATTGGGTTATTTTTTTTCAAGGTGCTCAATATAAAACTTCAAATGATTTGGAGCCCAGCAAGATCTGCTCTTCTGAGGTTCATCACGGATGTCATGTCAATTTAGCTTGTCCTAGGAATTAATTTGTGTGTGGTAACTGTCAACTAAAAGTCAGTAAAGATTAGAGAGGACTTTGAAGCTGTTTAGGAGATCTTTGTTTTGGATCATTTGACTCAAGTTCAGATAGTGCTTAGGTTATTGGCATAAGGATTTTGTAATATAAATTAGGAGAAGATACCAGTGAATTAGACTTTTTTAGAAATCTTTAGTCATGAGGAAAGTAAAATTGAAATGTTCTTTAATTTCATTCTTATCTTCAGATTTGAAAAACACAGAGATAATTAAGAAGCTTGCTGAAGCTTGGAGGGAGCTTCCAGAATCACAGAAGAAAGTGAGTGTAGTTCCTTGCCACCATCCTGGGCTATTGCTAGTGCCATGAATTTTAGAGGTCGTTAAGCCAGTGTTCATGGATAATGAAAAAACTCAATCTTATAACCTATATTTTTTACTCACTCTGTAGCATACTCGGAAAGAATACTTACCTCCAGTCTGAAAAGCTTAGGTCCATGCACCAATATTTGTTAGCTCTCAGTCTGTGTTAGTCATGTTACCCTCCTCAGCCTTTATTGGAATGAGAGAGTGCTCACTTTTGTACAGTCTGCCTTACAAGGTAGATTAAGGAAAATGTCTTGTGTTCTTTAACTATTCTATAGAAATATGAGCACTCAGGACCATTAAGTCCTTATGTAGATAGAATAGAGATGGTAAAGCAAGTGTATGCATTGAGGCAGCTATAATGGGTTTTAGGAAAGAATGTACCCTGCTTTTTAAAAAATTTTAATTTTTTTCAGTGACCAAAAATTCGTTTTCTCTCTTTACCTTTCTCTCTTAGAGGAAACCCCCCCCCCCCAACTCTTAAAACAATTATGTATAGTCTATGTATGCCTTATTCAGTATGAAAAGACGACTTTAAGATTTTTTGTGCTTATAAAAATTCTGTTTCAGTGAAGCTATTGAATCTCATTAGTGAGTGGTATTTGCATTCTTGAAGTATAGTTTAATTTTCAGTAAAAATGTCTTTTAAATAGTTCCCTATAGTTGGAAAAATAGTTGTACACGATGCCAGCATGTTTAGCTGCCTCCCCAGTAACTAAAGTTTCCTATGTCTAAAGCTTTGTGGTTTGCTTTCCCTACCAAGTTTGGTGTAATGTACTTAGCTGCAACAGCTTAGTGATAATAACTCTTGGTTTTTGTGCTTTTTGTATGTTTAGGTATATAAAGAGGCTACCAACGCAGCTTTAAAAATATACAAAGAAGAGGCCTTGAAATACAGATCACAGCTCGATCCTAATCAGAAAAAAATTTTAAGAGAAGAGAGCCGTCGAAAAAAGGCTAGAAGGGAATTAATAAAGAAAAAAAGAGTGAGTTTGAACCTGATTTCTCATCTGACAAAGGACCAAATTTGACATAAATATCTAACTGTTTGTACTTCTGTTAGTGTTTTTTTAAAAAGTTTTCCTTATTATAAATTTGAAAAACATGAACATTTCTCTATATAAAGAACAGAAAAAAAATGCATTTGAACCATGGCTCCACTGTGCACAATTTGTATTTTGTTTTTGGCTTTGTATATTTCAAATTTCACATGGTAATTTCAATACTGTCTTAGTTACTTGTGTGTATTGGGGGTGGGGGGGGGCGATGTTTCTTAATTTGCCATTTAGAGTAGGGCCTCATTGATTTGGTCTACTTAGGTCTGAGAACAATCGAATTAGGCATAGCTCTCTATCTAGTTCACTGGACCATTTATTGCCAACCTTTATCAGCCTTTGGCCAGTGGCCTCATTGCATTTGACCCTATAAGCAGTGATGAATAAGACCTCAGGTGGCACACTTGGTTGGAGAAGTTCATCAGCTTTGTATGTTGGTTTCATGATGGCATGCTTGCCCGGGGTTCTGGATACTGGACAACGCTCTTGTGCTTTCCCAGTCAGCAGTGGAGTGAAACAAGGCTGTGTGCTTGCTCCCATGCTTTTTAGCATGATATTTTCAGCGATGTTGTCAAATGCTTTCAATGAGGATGAATATGGCATCAAGGTCAGCTACCACGCTGATGGTAAATTTTTCAACTTGAAAAGACTATAAGCCGAAACCAAAGTGGAGGTAGTGTTGGTGCTGTGGTTTTCTGCTTGCAGAGGATTGTGCACTCAGTGCAGCTTCTGAAGCTGAGAGGCAACAAAGTATGGATCAGTTCTCTGTTGCTTGTGCTAATTTTGGTCTAACAATTGACTATAAGAAAACACAGATGCTCCATCAGCCACCACCACACCATCCCTACGTGGAACTATTGGTTACAGCAAATGGAGAAGTTTTGAATACTGTGGATAAGTTCACTTACCTTTGTAGTGTACTTTTCAGGGATGTACACATTGATAAAAGAGGTTGACACATGCATTGGCAGAGCTAGCTCAGTGTCTGAGAGGCTCCAGAGGAAGGTATGGGAGAGAAGACGTATTAGACTGATTACCAAACTGAAGGTCTATAGAGCTGTTGTACTGACCTCATTGTTGTATGCCTGTGAGACCTGGACAGTACACCAGTGCCATGCTAGGAAACTGAATCGCTTCCATTTGAATTGTCTTAGGAAGATTCTGAAGATCACCTGGCAGGATGAGATACCAGACACTGAGGTCCTTCCTTGAGCTAAACTGCCAAGCGTTCAAGCTCTGCTGCAGAGAGCACAGCTCTGATGGGCTGGCCGTGTTGTCGGACTGCAAAATGAAAAGACTTTTATGGGGAACTCACACAGCACAAACGTTCACATGCTGGTCAGAAAAAGCAACAAGGACACTCTCAAGGTCTCTCTTAAGAACTTTGGAATTGATCGTGTGACGTGGGAGACACTGGCACAAGACTGCTCGGCATGGCGTGCCCACATCAGAAAAAGGGCTGTGCTTTATGAGCAAAGCAGAATTGAGATAGCTTGAGAGAGATGCAAGATACTCAAACTTAGAGAATCCCGAAGATTCCCAAGGACTATTTGTGCCCGACCTGTGGTAGAGCATTCCGAGCTGGTGTTGGTCTGATCAGCCAGTCGGATGCACTAAAACTTGACTCTGACCTAGGGATGCCATTTTGGTCCTCTTCTAAAACGGAAGACACCAACATCGTCTACCAGCCTCAGGATCATTCTTCCACTTGTCTCCATGACTAGTACCTGATCCATTTTTTCATGACTAGCACCTGATCCATTTTTTTTTGGTCTCTATCTCCTGTTATCAAAGCGAGTTGTATGTTTATGTTGACAACAACTTGATACCCACTTCTTGTAGCCAGTGATACTTGATTTTTATGTGGCACTTTAAGTTTTACTGAGTGTTCAGAATTGCAGATACCTTATTTATTTTTGTCACCAAAATATGAGATAGTTCCTGATGATGCCCAGATTGACTTTTTTCTTTTAAAGCACCGAGCAAAGAAGAAACTAGGTAAGTGAGTTGATGAACTCGTTTAAAAACAGTGTGACTTTGAGTTCAGCTGCCTTACTTGGTTTGACTTTCTTTTTAATATCATGCCTCTCCTTTAAAAAGTTTTATATGTAACGCAAACATTTTCTTCATCCAATTATATTTCATGGTGAAATTGATCATAATTTTGGAGACTTGTTCATGGATAGAACATTCGTGTCAAAGAACATTTGTCAGTGCATCATTGGAAAGACCTTGATACTGGAATTGCATCTAACTCCTTTAAAATTTAATTTAATTTTTCTTAATGAATGAAAATCTTATTTTCTTTCATGGATATAAAAAGAAAAAATCTTTGCAACAAATATGCATAGTCAAGCAAAATGAAACTCCTACATTGTCCATGCTAAACAGAAGTGTCTTAATCTTTCCCTGGAGTCAATTACCTTTCAGAAGGTGTGTGGAGCATGTTTTATCATTCATCTTTAAATCATAAGTGGTCATTGTAGTGATCAGAATTAATTTTTGCCCTTGTGATATTTTTGTATTAATTATTCTGCTGGTTCTGCTAACTTCACTCTACATTAGTTCCTCAAAGTCTTCCTAGGTTTCTATGAAGACTTCATTTTTTTTTTTTGTGACTATTGTTAAGATTTGGTTTCTTCCTCTGAAAACTGCCTTTTCTCATCTTTTGATAATGTTTCAATTGGAGAATGACTGTAAATATGAATCAGTTCCTTGTACATCATGGAAATGAGACCTTTTGTTAGAGAAGCTTCCTAGAAGATTTTTTCCCCATTTATCTACAATTCTAGTGGTTTCTAATTCTAAAATGGTTTTATTTGTGTAAAAACTTGATTTTATATAATCAAAGTCATTTATTATATCTTTTGTGATTCTTACTATCCTTTGTTTGGTCATGAACTGCCCCCCTCTCCATAGGTCTGACAGGTAATTTTTTCCTTGCTCCACTAACTTGTTAATACCATCCTTTATGTCTTAAGTTGTGTCCCCATTTGGAGGTTTTCTTGGTGTGCAATATGAGATGTTGGTCTGTATCTAATTTCTGTCAGACCATTTTCCTATTTTCCCAGAAATTTCTAACTTTTTTTTTTTTAATTCAGGAATTAACCATCTTTGGAAAGCCCAAAAAACCTCGCTCAGGTTATAACATTTTTATTTCTGAACACTTTAAAGAAGCAAAAGGGACTTCAGCACAGGTAAAGCAAAATAATATTTGATAATTACATAGTGTTACATGCATTACCTTGTTGATCCTCAAGCTCAATAATCAAGTATTATCATCATCATTTTATAGATAATCTTTAAAGCCTCATTTTCTTAAGTGATATATCTAGGGTCATGAGCTAAGTGATAGGCCCTAAGATAAATTCAGAATTTTCTCACCCTAGGCTCTACTGTAGAGCCATATCAGTTACATTTGAACCTTAAATCTGAAGGTCATTAAAGGCCCTTGTTTAAGGGTGTCATTCACTAGACAGATCTGTGCTACATCTCAGGTGCTGAGGACAGTGCCAAGTCTTGAACGTAAGAAGCATTCAGGATTTTCATGTAAAGATTTCATTTTTTGACCATATTTTCCTGTCACTCCATTCCATATGGTCTAATTGGTCAGCATTTCAGAAATCCTTACCTTTTTTTTTAACTTTTACTTAGAAACTTGTATTAGAGATAATCTAGTTGATATGATCATAGATTTAGACCTTGGAGGTCATCTAGTTTAACCCCCTTATTTTGCAGACAAGGAAATGAAGGCTCTTGGAAAGGAAGTGGAAATAAATGACCCACTAGGTTTTGAACCCAAGCCTTCTGACTAGATCCATCAGTATTTTACAGGTGACGCAATTATGACTTAGATGAAATGACTTTTCCAGGGCCAATTGACCAGTAAGAGTGAGCCTTAGAGATTTGTGAACCTGTAGATACTTTGACGCAGAGGTTTCAGAATGAGCCATAGAACTGAGAAGAAATGAAAAATCCTGTAGCTTTTGCAGTTGGGGTGATTATATGTGCCTGATTTTGAGCCGCCTTTCTGCAAATTGATAGCTACACACATATATTTAGTTGAGAGTATTTTTAAGTTTAGAGTAGAATGATGTTAGAAATTGGTCAGGTGTTAACTGTTGCTTTTACAAAATATCTGGATTTCTTGAGTTCCAAGAGAAACCATAAAATGAGTTATTTTTCTTTTGTTTCTTCTATCTCCCTCCCCCTCCCCCAAAAGGAACTAAACAAAAATATGTTATTTTTTAGCAAATGATGAAGATTTTAAATGAAGAGTGGAAACATCTGTCATCATCTCGGAAGCAGGTACCATCATAGGATCCTAGATTTAGATCTAGAATGCAGTTTTTATTGCTTGAAGAGACCTTGGAGGTTATTCAGTCAGTCCCCTCAATTTACACATGAGGAAATTGAGGCCTAAAGAAATTAAATGACTTAACCAGGGCCACAGAGCTTGTAGGATTTGAACCAAGTTTTCTAGATTCCATATCCTGTAAATCTTTGCACTGAATCACAATTTCAGGTAAAATTTTTAGTCTCAAATGCTCAAGTAGAATATTCATTCAAAGCTTGGTGTACAGAGAACTTGATGCTGCTAACAAGACAGTTAAAATATTTTGAAAGGATTTTTGTATTTGTTCTGGGCCTGGACTCATGATTTTATCGGTATAGGGCACTCCCAGGGGAGGAAAATCCCTCTACCACTGCAGGACAGCACTTCCTCTGCCTTTTATACTTTGTAGATATTTGCCCAGAGCACTGGGGCCATGCAGCCAGTAGGTGTCAGAGGTGGGACTTAGGAAGATCTGAGGTCTTCCTGGCTTTGAGGCCGGCTCTCTAGACAGAAGAGCGTGTTGCTTTTCTTTTACAGATTCCTGTAAAATGATTTGGGGGGGGGGCATCAAACCCAAGGTTTTTTTCTCCCCATTGCTCAAAACTATGAAGTTGTTCCTTAACTGAGTTTAAATTTCACCTTTATATACAAGCTGCACAAGGTTTCCCCTGTCTCTGCCCCGGGGTAATGAATTTTCTTCTTTAGAAAGGTTTTATTGGAACATAAAGGTCATCATTTCACAAATCCCTCCCTTCTAACAAAAAAAAAATACAATTAAGCAAAACAAATGAGCCATGTCTGATAACATATTTTTGTAATTCACTGCCTTTTCTCTGGGCTTCACTAATGTCATAGTTATCACTGCTTCAGTCAGGTGTCTGATGTCTTTGAGGGTTGTCCTTTGTATTCTTGTCATCATACAAAATTGCCCTTCCGTTTCTGCTTGCTTCCTTATTTATCAGTTCATACAAGTCTTCTTAAGTTTCTGTGAATTCCTCATGCTTTTCATTTCTTATGGCACTGTAATATTCTGTTACCTTCATATAGCACAGTTTATCCACATTCCTCAAAGGATTGAGCATCAGCTTTCTTGTGCTGACATGTTTCCTCCCTGCCAAAAAAAGTGCTGCTGTGACTTTTTTGTACATGTGGGACAGTAGCCTGGGGGTCATTATTGTTTCATAGGCTGTGCATCCTTTAGTGGCTTTGTGATTAACTCTTTCACATGTAGATGTGTATCCTTGTCGGTCCTCTTCTTTCCTCTCCCTTTTTCCACGATCATCTGCTCTCTCTCCTAGAGGTGGTTAAGTTCCACCTATATTTGTAAGATAGTATAGATTTAGCTGTTTCGGAGAGAAAAAGGAGATTTGCTCTAAGAAGTTACTGAACAACTGTATATTCCTTCCTCAGGTATATCTGCAACTTGCCGAAGATGATAAAATTCGTTATGAAAATGAAATTAAATCGTGGGAAGAAAAAATGCTTGAAATTGGACGAGATGATCTTTTACGTTTTAGGAAGCTAAAAGCCAAAATTGGAAAACACCTTGAAGACATCTATTGATGTTTGCTTCTTCGTAGTGAATATGATAAATACTCACGAACCAATCAGGTCTCTGTCTATGCAGGACTGTGGCAAACTTTCTAAGAATGATGTTGGCGAACATTTTGTATTAATTTACTTTTTGTTAACATATGGACTTCAGACAGTATGCTGACATATTTTGGATTAGCTCCTAGCTATGGATACTCCACTGGCATAGACTCAGACTGAATTTAGACATATTTGCTTTTGGAACTACTGAATACCAAAAAAATTCATGTAAGTGTAGGAGGGATTAATGTTACCTTTAGATAAAAGTAAATCAAACTGTGAAATATTTTTGATACTGGATGATGACAAGAAAGTATTCTTGTTTCCTAATGAGGAAACAAGCATTTGCTTTTCTCCAATTGTCTTAAATTATAGAAGCCACAGTGGTCTAAGCTATCACTGTTGTGGATTTTTAAAGAATGAGAAACTGACCTAGGTAAATTTCAGTACCTAGGCAGGTTCTAATTCCTAGGTAATACTAGCTCATAGAGTATTCAGAGGTGATGAGTGGACACACATACAATTGCTGATTTCATTTATGACTTTTTTAAAAACTACTGAAGGATTTGTAAATGTTTCCATCCATCCTTTTCTTTGTAAAGTAAAAAGATTATGTCAACTCTGTGCACATTGGTGTTTATATCACAGAGAATAAAATCTTCTAATGTATTCTACCTAATTTACATACTTAAATATGTCCTAAAAACAATGTTATAGTTTTTTCTTTTAGTGGGTATTAGGTTTTTTACAAAAATCAATAAGTGTCGTGTGCCAGGCACTGGGCTTGGGCATTGGGTATACAAGTTTCAAGTATGAAATGTTATACTTGAAATGAGTTCAAAATTATTTTCAAATGTTTTCTACTCCTAAATAGAACAGTTCTCCATCCAGTATCAATTTTTATTGTGATGTGTAAAGGTATGCTGTAGGTATTCTACAGAATATTTAGAAACTTACCAAGTATTCTGTAAGAAGAGGAAGAATTGTTAAGTCCTGCCTCAGGAGATGTCCATTGTTACTAGGATGCTTTTACCGTCAAGGGGCTGAAAAGCCAAGCCTGACGTGGTGAAGCCTTTAAACTGTAGAATCTAAGACGCTGAAAAAAAATTGCAGATATTTTTGTTTCTTATAGGTAGAGTGGTTATGATTAAGTTAAGGCTGAAGCTGGGGAGTATTGACCTTTGAACACTGACTTTGGAGTTGGTGAGCATCCTAAGGGGGTAAAGTGGGGATAAATCGGTAAGGTAGTGGGTGTATGTAATATTTCTGTGAGAGTGTAAAAAACATCCTGTAACCAGAATTATACCTAAGGTAGGTCTGGAGCCTGCTAATGCTAGGAAGAAATAGAAGCTCTAAGCCTCATATTCTTCATATTATCAAAATACTCCAAACAACTTCTGTCATTGATCCATTTGTCTCTTTACCACCAAGACAAATATTTTTGATGATGATTCCAAAGGAGTAAGTATAAAGCATTTAAAAAAGAAAGATAAGAATGTATCACGTATTCTTGTGGTTCTCTTTCTGTTTCAAAATGTCATTATCAGTTTTTGAAATTTAAATTGTTTAAGTCTTTTTAAGGATCACAGATGAGAAGGTGCACCCTGTTAGTGACTAATAATACTAATGACAGCCGACATCTATTTAGTGCTCTTTGATTTGCAAAGTGATATGTGTACATTGTTTCATTTGAGCTGCATGAACAACACATGTGTGTTGTTATGCTTATTTTGAATGTCAGGAAACTAAGGACCAGGAATGGGAGAGGGAATTGATGACACAGATTTAAGCAGTCAGCAAAGATTTTTAGGTTTCTGCCATGTGCCAGGCACTACAAGATCCTCTGAATACAAAGCCAAAAGAAATAGTCTACGTTCTATTGAGAAAGACAGTGGCTGGCACAGTACCTGGAACATCATAAGAGGTTAATAGACACTTACTGATTGACATGTACATATGTATGTTGTTTTGTTGTTGTGGTTAGTAGTAGTAGTAGTAGCAGCAGCAGCAGCAGCAGCAGTGGCTGGGGAAATTAGAAAATACTTAATGTAGAAAGTGTTGGGATAACTGAGCCTTGAGGGATTTCTGAAAGAAGTGAGGAGACAGTGAAATTCATGTGTGGAGAATAGGTGTGGAGGTATGGAGATGAGAAATGAAGAGTGGCATATGAGGAGCATAAGGTGTAGACAGCATCACAGAAGAATTCGAAGGCAGGTCTTCTTGATTTCAAGTACAATATCCACTGTGAGATGCTGCTGCTTTGTAGCATGCAGTAAATACATCTCCTACAGTATGGCACTAAAATAAAATCACTCTGATTTCTCATGGTTAAGCATGAAAACCAGAGTGCCTTGTAATTAATTCTGTTGCCTCTGTCCACACGTGGCTGATGCTTGGAGCCTTCACTCATATGATTGCACAGAGTGGATATGGAAGAACAGCAGATAGTGAAGAATTAGAAGTGGGTGAAACAGCAGTTAGAAAGGAAGAGTAATTTCCTAAGCGCATAGAGGCATGTTTTCTGATGAGAAAAAATAATAGTAACTTGGAAAATTGAGATTGTTCCATGGGGTCAGATGCAGTGACCTTTTTCCTTTCTGTAAGTAATTTAATAACTCTAGAACATTTTTTGAAGTTCAATCATGATTGCAAGTATTTTGATATTAGAACTTACAGGTTAACTTTGCTACAGTATTATATGGGGAAGCATATCAGCTGACATGAGCATTTTATTGATAGCCTCCTGTACATGTCTGAGACCTGTCATTTCACATACCAGGCTGTGCTGTAGGCTTTGGGCTCAGACAGAAAGCTAGTAGTTGTTTTCATTACAGTCTCTTCAGTTTTTTAAGATATACTTAAAGATGAACAAATATTGCTTCCTTACAAGTAGACCCCTTTCCCTGATGTTGTAACTAAACTTAGGTTGTGAATAATTATTGCAATAGCTTTAAAATTAAACTTTGGAAATGTATTGGGCTCATCCAATGAGTATAGAGAGCATTTGGTATATTTTTCATTGTTAGTGCTATCATTCTGCTTTGAGATTTTTTTAACTGGAAAATCTCGTAGAATATTAGAATATTTACCATTAACAAACACAATTTGTCAAAATCTAAAAGTTTTCTAAGAAAAGGTAGAACTTTTAAGAAAGTAAGTATCCTAAGAGATGCCCTTAATAACCTTGTTTTTCAAAATCACTTGAGAAGAGTAGTTTGAATTAATCACTGCAGGAAAGTATCTCATGAAGAATAGAGATAAAAGAATGTTATCTAATTAGTCAAAGCCTCAGACTTTAGAGGAAAACCAAAGTTATAATGGAAATCGCTTTGAGTTGCTTGCTTAACTGTTTTTTTAATTTTTAAAAATATTTTAATTAATGTATTTTTAGTTTCCAACATTCACTTCCACACGATTTTGAGTTCCAAATTTTCTCCCCATCTCGTCCCTCTTCCCACCCCAAAATGGCATGCATTCTGAATACCCTTAATCTGCCCTTCCTTTGCTTAACTGTTTTTAAAAAATACTTTTATTAATATCTTTTGATTTTACGTTGCCTAAATTTGCCTCTGTGGCCTCCTCTACCTAGACCCATCCAATTAACAGACTTTTTAAAAGAGAAACGAGAGAAAAGGATCAGAAAAAACTCAATATTTTGAAAAAAATCTGACAGTAGACACCGACACTTGTGCAAAGATGTGGGGGAAGGTGTTTCTGAAGCCATTCTGGCTCTGTAATTTTGCAACATTTTGTGTATTTGTGGTCATTCTTTACATTTGCATTTTTGTACTTATTCTATATATTTTTTTGACTCTTTCACTTTTTATCAGTTCATATTTTTCTCTATATTTGTCATATTTATCATTTTTTACATTCCAGTAATGCATTATATTCAGATAACCACCATTTGTTTAGCTGTTCCCCATTTGTTGAGTATCCATTTTTTTCTCTAGTTCTTTATCATACAGAAAAAATATTTTGGGGTATTTGAGGCCTTTTTTTTTCTTTTAAATCACTGATTTTCTTTGGATGTTTACCTAGCAATGGGTTTCTGGGTTAAAGAGTATGAACATTTTAGCCCCCTTTTTTGCATAAATCCAAATTGCTTCTAAAATGATTTTGCTAATTCATACCATACCATAATTAATTCTGCCAAGACTATCTTATGATATCTTTGCCAATTTGCTGGATGTGTGTTGTTTCGATTGCTTTAATTGTATTTAATTATATTTTTCGTTAATGATTTGGAGCGTTCTTTCATGTGGCTTTTAAAAATAAATTTTTATTGATATCTTTTGTTTTTACATAGCCAAAATTTTTCCTAGTATCCTTCTTCCCTTCTAAGAGAACCATGCCATATACAAAATAACATTTTTTAATTAAAAAAAGAAAGAGAAAAATTAAGCAAAACCGATCAATACATCAGAGTCTGAATATGCATGTAGTATTCTACACCTGTAGACTTCCCACCACTGTAAAGGAATAGGGTGGTGGTATCTTTTTATATCTTTGGGCCATGCTTGTTCTTTGTCATTTTGTAGCTTTCACTTTTTTTAAAATTCAGTTTTATTTTCAGGTCTGACTTTTCTCTCTCTCACTTTTCCCCCCTCCATCTAAGAAAGCAAGAAAAACAAAACCTATTAAAAATTTGTATAATTAACCAAAACAAATTCTTGCGTTAGCCATAGTAACATTGACTTTTTATTGTTTTGTGGATCTTTCCATTTTTTATTGTTGCAGCTGAGTATATTTTTTTTTGCAGATTGTAACTTCACTCCGCATTGGTTCATGTAAGTTTTCCTGTGTACTACATTCTTTCTATTGTTTCTTTAGGGGAAGTACTATTTCATTATGTTCATGTATGTTTCGCTTAGCCATTCCCGAACGAGGGGCATCTCTTTTGTTTCCACTTCTTTGCTACCACCAAAAGTCCTGCTATAAACATTTTGACTTATAAGGGGATTTTCTTACCAATGACCTCTTTGTCATATATGCCTAATAGTGGGATATCTCTGTCAAATAGTATGATGTTTTAATCACTCCATTTACATAATTCAAATTGCTTTCAGTAGTAGTTGTCCTGATTTCACAGCTTCACTAGCTGTGTATTGGAGTGCTTGTCTTTCCCACAGTCACCCCAACATTGTCTGTAATAATGACAGCTCGCAATTATCTGGTGCTTTAAGCTTTGCAAAGCACTTCATAAATATTTCATTTGCTACTCACGACAACCTTAGGAGTAAGTTACTGTTATTGTCCTATTTGATAAATAAACAAAGGTTCATAAGTATCTGAGGTTAGTTTTGAACTCTGGTCTTCCTGTCTCAAGATCTGGCTCTAACTTTTCACTACCTAGCCCCCCCTTCATGTTTTCTGATTAGCTGGACGTGAGGTGAAACAATAGGGATGCTTTGAGTTGCATCTCAGTAATTGTTAGTGATTTTGAGCATTCTTTTTTTTTTTAATTTAAATTTATTTTTAGTTTTCAACATTCACTTCCATAAGATTTTAAGTTTTAAACTTTCTCCCCTTCCCATTTCTTTGCCCCTACCCTGAGACGGCATACAATCTGATATAGGCTCTACATATACATTCATGTTAAGCATGTTTTCCCATTAGTCATGATGTAAAGAACAATTAGAACTAATGGGAGGAACACGAGAATGAAGCAATAAAACAAAACAATAAGGAAAAGGAGAACAAATAGTATGCTTCCATCTGCATTCAGACTCCATAGCTCTTTTTCTGGGTGTGGATAGCGTTTTACATCATGAGGCTTTGGAGATGTCTTAGATCCTTGCATTGCTGAGAAGGGCTCAGTCTACCAAAGTCAGTCGTCTCACAACGTGATTGTTACTGTGTACGACATTCTCCTGGTTCTGCTCACTTCACTCTGCATCAGACCATACAAATCTTTGTTTTTCTGAAGGTTTTTCTGAAGTCAGCTTGCTCATCAATTCTTGTGATGAGCATTCTTTAATATGGTTATTGATGGTTTGCCCTTCCTTTGAGAATTGCTCACAAAATTTGACCATTTAACTGGGAAATGGCTTGATCTTATATTTGTTAGTTGTCTATCTCATGTCTCAGACCCATATCATATTTGATGTAAAGATTCTTCCTAGTTGATCCACATGCTGTATTTTAAAAATTTGACCAAATTTTAATCAGCTGTGTTGTCATTGATGCTAGCTTCTAATGAGAAAGCTCTCTCTCCACCAATGCAAACCACCTTTCCTCAAATTAAGAGTCGTAGAGAGTTGTCTGAGGACTGGACCAAGGACCACGAGCCTGTCTGAACTGGGGCACCTTGGTATCACTGCTTTCCTCATGGTGGTCTCCATTGTGCCTCCTTGTTTCCCATGGTGTATCTTATTCACGTTTTAAGTATTCTTGTCTCCTTATCTTCTTTGAGTCCCTCCTTTCCTCTGTTCCTTCTGCATTTTTCTTTTTCTTTTAAGAGGCAATGGGGGTTAAATGACTTGCCCAGGGTCGCACAGCTAGCTAGTAAGTGTCTGAGGCCAGATTTGAGCTCAGGTCCTCCTGACTCCAGGGCCCGTGCTCTATCCACAACGCCACCCAGCTTCTCCTTGTGTTTTTTCACTTTAAATGTTGCATTGTAGTTCTAGGTTCACATGAAGTTCATGTGAAGATAAAACTTGGTCTAGTTGATGTTAGCAGCTAGACAGCTAACTAATCACAACACAACCTATCAGTTAAAGCAGAATGGTTAGCCCATTTCATTTGATGCCTGGTGCTGTGCCATTCTTCCTAAGTGCTTGGAAGATGGTGATAAGGGACATAATACATTCTAAACAAGTCTTCATCTTGGAAAGCCCTGTTCTCCTTCTCGTCCCCAACCTACTATAACCAAAAACGTTACCTTTTCAACTTATTTACCGCTTTAGTCTCATCCCTTTCGTATATCCTTTGCCTTTTTTCTTCATTTTCTGCATTCAATTTTCTATTCCTTTTTTTTTGTCTTTCCCCTTGTCCTCAATTGTTCCTTCTTGTACATTTTAGGTAGCACAGTGAGTAGACCAATGGGACTGGAACCAGGAAGACCTGAGTTCAAATCCAGCCCCAGACCCTTGCTAGCTGTGTAACCCTGGTCATGTTACTTAGCTGCTATCTGTCTCAGTTACCTCAACCATAAAATGATAATTCCCAGGGTGGTTGTGAGGATCAAATGAGATAATCTTTGTAAAATGTTAGAGTGCCTGACATACAGTAAGTGCTCAATAAGTACTTGTTTCCTTCCTTCCTCTAAACTAGTGGATTAGAATGTTGGACTCGGAGTTACAAAGATAGGTTTGAAAGGTGCTGTAGACTTTTGTTGGTAGGGATGCTTGTTAAATGAATGTGACCTTGGGCACTTCAGCTGACTTTGGGAAGGCCATGTTACTCTCCTGCAAAACGGGTTTACTGATAACATCTCAAAAGGTTGTGGGAAGCAAACGAGACTGTTACGTGCCTTTCAGACCTATAGATGCCAGCAGTCATTAAGTGAGAGAGTTAGGCCTGGTCCTTTTCTAGGCTTTTTTAGCCTTAGGTCTGATTTTTGAGGTTCAGGTAGATGAAATCAAATGGATTTTGGCTTATGCTTCACAGTCTTTGCAGTTGAGCTGACCTCACATGTCCACTTGATATTTATCCAGGTCAGCTTCTGAGTGAGATCAAAGGAAACTGTTTTGTTGGTTCTCTGGCTCTGCTTGTACTTGTTGAATTTCTAGTATTCAGTCATATTGATTTAAAACTTGAGTGAATGAAGAGGCATGGATGATAGTATCCTGTGAAAATCTCAGTAGGTGTCTTTTTTCAGGAAACTCACAGCCTTGGTTTTATTATCTTTATTAAAAGCAAACATTTTATGTGAGCAGTTATATCAAGTTATGTAAGGAAAGACTCATAAGATCATAGTTCTGGAGCTGGAAGGAAACTCGGAGGCCGTCGTGCAGTTTAATTCACTTTTCAGAAGAGGAAACGGCCCCGTGGAGGTCGTGACTGACTCCAGGTTGAAAGGTGATAAGCACCAGAGACAGGGTCTTGAGCTGGAGTCAGAGAAACTGGGTTCAAATCTTGCCTCTGCTACTTATGCCTAGTGGGTAAGTCACTTTACTTCTGTGGGCCTCAGTTTCTTCATGTGAAAAATGAAGGAGTAGTACTAAATGGTCTCTGAGCCCCTTTCCTTTAATGCTTTGAACCTGTGGTGTCTTAGCCCTCAAGACCACACTTAGATTTGGAGATAGTGGCCAGTCTTTGGAATAGAATTAAAAATTAGAATATTCTGAAGACATGGGAAAGGGAAAACTGGGGAGAACCAGTGGAGAGAGGGATGGCGCTAGTGTGGAAGAACAGATTGTTAGAGATGGCCTAAAGATTAAGAGGCATGGCGAGGTAGGGGGAGTCTGCGTCTGCCTGACTTAGATCCAAAAAAACTTTCAGCAGGCAGATCTGAAAATTAATGCTATTCAACATGTGTGAAGTGCTTACTCTCTAGAACCCTGTGCTGGATGCTGAAAAAATAGGAGGTTGAGTTCAGACTGGGCTTCTCACTTTGTGGAGCTTTACAGCTTAACAAGGAGATTTAACAGCCAGAGATGTGGAATAGTAGAAAGTACATTGAATTGTTCAGTCAGTAAGTACTTAAGTGCCTGCTGTGAGCAGTGCGCACGCGTGCGCGCACACACACACACACCAGAATTAGATTGAGAAAGGCTTTTTGCAGAAGGTGGGATCTTAGCTGGGACTTCAAGGAAGCCAGGAGGCGGTGATGAGGAGGGAGAGCATTCCAGATGTAGGGAACCAGAGGCAAGAGATGGAGTATTCTGTTTGGCGGCCAGTGTTGCTGAAT
The DNA here is from genome assembly GCF_900497805.2 of Vombatus ursinus. Lineage (NCBI taxonomy): Eukaryota > Metazoa > Chordata > Mammalia > Diprotodontia > Vombatidae > Vombatus > Vombatus ursinus. Next base: position 16,279,959 of record NW_020954625.1, on the reverse strand, counting down.
CTGAGTACACGTTGGGGGCGGGGTGTGAGGTGTAAGAGGACTGGAGAGGTGGGGACAGGCAAGTTATGAAGGGCCTTGAACACTAAATAGAGGAGTTCATGTTTGGTCCTGGAGGTGATAGGGAGCCACTGGAGTTTATTGAGTGGAGGGGTTGACGTGGTGAGAACTGCTTAGAAAAACCACGTTGGTGGCTGAGAAGAGAAAGGGTTGGTATGGCGAGACACTTGCGGAAGGTAGACCAGCTGGCAGCTGTTGTAGCAGTCCAGGCATGGGGAGATAAGCAATGTCAGAGCAGAGAAGGGGCAGAGTAGAGAGTGTTCCAAAGGCGACATCGTCATTCCTCGGTGGCAGATTGTATGTGGGGGGTGGGGGGGAAGAGGGGCTATGAGACGGTGAGGAGTCAAGGATTAGGGAGACTGGGAGGATGGTGTAATAGGGAACTGAAAGAGGAGAGGGTTTGGAGGAAAGAATTTCGTTTTTGACTCGTTGAGTGTAAAATGTCTGCTGAACATCCAGCCCAGATGTCTAAAAGACGCTTGGAGATGGGAGTCTGGAGGTAAGCAGAAAGTTTAGGGGTAGATAGGTGTAGTTGAGAATCATCAACATATATGTGATATTATGGGAGCTGATGAGATCACTAAGTGTAGAGGGAGAAGAGAAGAAGACAGGTGTCCCTGTGGGATACCCGCGGTTAGTGGGTGTGACTTGGATGAAGATCCAGCGAAAGGGACCAAGGCCCAATCATCAGGAGGATGGCATCCTGAAAACCTGGAGAAGAGAGGATCATTGATGGTGTCAAAGGCTGACAAGAAATCAAGGATGGGGATTGAGAAAAGAAAGATAGTTTTGGTAACTCTGGAGAGCACAATTTTGGTCACAAAGGTCACAAGTCAGATTGTAAGAGTTAAGAGGGTGAGAGGAGAGGAAGTGCGGGCATCTCTTGGAGGTGGCTTTTCCAAGAAGTCTAGGCACAAAAAGGAGAAGAGATAGGATGGAAAAATCAAATGAGAGTTTTCAGGCTATCGGACACACGGTCGAGTTTGTAGGTGGTAGGGAATGAGCCGTTAGACAAAGATTGCAGATTAGAGAGTGAGGATGCTCTAAGAGGCAGTCTGCTGGAGAAATGGGATGGAATGGGATCGCTTGTGCAGGTACAGGGGCTTGTTTGCCAAGGACTAGGGCTACCTCTTCATATGAAATAGAGTGAAGGAGGAGAGAGTAGCAGAAGGCATGTGAGGGATGTGAGATGAAGAGGGAGCTCATAATAATTTTATAAAAATATCTACCTTCCAACATTCCCGAGAGGTAGGTGCTGTTATTCTCCCTGTTTTACAGATGAGGAAACTGAGGCAGATAGGGATTAAGCAGTTTGCCCAGAATCACAGTCTTATATAAAACAAGGCAGGATGGAGGGCAAAGGGGAAGATTTACAGACTAAAGAACAGATAGCAAAAGGGGAAGATTTACATTGGATGAGCTTGTAGATTGATCAGTAAACACTAGGCGATCTGTTGTGGACTTAACAGCTAGTCAAGAAATAATTCATCATGAGTAAATAAAGCTGAGCCAGAAATTCTTTGATCACTAACCAGTTCATCACCTAGGTTAGAGTTTTGGAGGTCTCAGCTAAGTTCCACAAGAAGAAAAAAAACTTCAGCTAGTCATGTGACTTAGCTATACTGGAGTGAAAAGTTTTCTTATGACATGTCCAAAAGTATGGCTAGCTGAGTCTCACATGAGCCTTCTCAAACCTGATCACAAGGAAAGGCCAAATTATCATTGAATCCTTCAACAAACCTTTCAACTATAATCTCAATTTTTCTCTTCTCTTCCCCCACTCTCCCATCATGCATACGGAGTCATATCTCCTAGATAAAGGGAGAAACCAGGTGATTTGAGACTGATTCATTGACTGACATTTTAAGGACATTAGTTCAAGTCTCTCTTTTTTTAAAAAAGCGATAATATTGCATTCCTGCTAATAAGCAGAATAAGAGAGTAAGAATAAGAGAAACTACATCTACTCCCAATAAGAACCAGATCTGGACAATTCATGCTTGTGCTGGTAGTAATGTTCTCTAGCCGACAGTCTTGGTTGGCAAGCATCTGTTAAGTGCTTACTATGTTCCAGGCAACATGCTAAGCCCTGGGGATACTGGGAAAATTAAGAGCAGCCCCTGTCTTCAAGGAGCTCACATTTTACTGGGGGGAGACGTGTAAATACTTGGGTACATATGAACCATATACAGAGTGGATGGAAGGCAATCTGAGAGAAGGCATTAGCAGCTGGGGTGGCTGGGACCAACTTCTTGCAGAGGGTGGAATTTGAGCTGAGTCTTGAAGGAAGAAGCCAAGGAAATGGAGGAAGTGCAGATGAGGGAGAGCGTTCTAGGTAGGCGGCAGCCTGTGAAAAGGCACAATGGGGTAGATGAAATGTCATGTTCTTGGGGTTTGGGGTAAGCTAAGGTAGCTCGATAGAATCCATGAGGAGGGCTAAAGTAGGAAGTGACTGGAAAAGTAGGATGGGGCTAGGTTATGAAGAGCTTTTAATGCCCCAGACTACTTTTTATTTGATCTTGGAGGAAATTGGGAGTCACTAGAATTCACCAAACAGGAAGGGGAGTGTGATCTGATCTGTGCTTGAGAAAATTCACATTGTTAACTGACTAGAGGATGGATTGGAGTGAAAGGGACGGGGGAGATGTAAAAATGAGCAGGTTTGGCAGCCACGGGGACATATGGAGGAGTGAGAGGGGTGTAAGATGTTACAACTACATTTTGACTGGAAGAATGGTTGTTGCTTTGGCAATAATAGGGACATTTGGAAGAGGACTGTTAGGAGTGAAAGATAATGAGTTCCCTTTTGGACATGTTGAGTTTGAGATGCTTGCAGGTCATCCATCAAGATGTCCAAAAGGCAATTGTTGATATGTGACTAGCGCAGGAGTGAGACTAAGTCAGGGTATTTACATCTGGGAATCAAGATACTGTATAGAGAAAGTGATGCCAAATGGGGTTCCCTGAAAGCGACAAGGGTACTATAGTCCTTAGGAGGGTGCAACCTTCTAACTCCCAACTCTCTCTCTCTGGGGGACCACATAAATCTTGTTAGTGTGAGTTGTGATTATTGTGGATTTACCCAGTTTCAATAGTTCTTTCCCCTCTGTCTTTATCCCAATGGAAAACCCATTGGTTTTTGAATCAACTATGTGTCACTGATCTCTAGTCATGCGACCACGTCATAATGGTACCCATCCCTGAAGAAAGTGAAGGTGCTTGCCTGCACATTTGGAATCAACACAAAGGAATAATAAACTTTTAAGCAAACATGCGGAAGACTATGTGCCTTTTTCTATACTTAACTATGATTTAGCCTAAAGATGCACTCTGAACCCCGGAGATCTTAGACTGTTCAGTGTGTTAAGCCCTACCAATTGCTTCCCATTCCCCAAACTGCAGGAGTAGGTAAAGGGGGTTCATGCAATAAAATTAAAGGCAGCTAGATGGAGTAATGGATGAGTGCCAGGCCTGGAGTCCAGAAGACCTGAGTTTAAACTCAACCTCAGACACTGTGTGACTCTGGGCAAATCACTTAACCTTTCTGCTTCAGTTACCTCTTCTGTAAAATGGGGAGAATTAGCACCCATCTCCCAGGGTGGTTGTGAGGATCAAATAAGGTAATATTTGTAAAACAGCACATACTAGGTGCTATATAAATGTTAGCTATTATTTTTATGGTGTAGTTCCCAAATGCTAACTCACTCATCGCCTTCACTGACCTAGCTCCTGATCTTCCTCTTTTTTCTGCTTCATGCTGTCAACAATCTGTTCTGCCATTGCCTCTTGACTTACAGACTGGGCTGAATAGGGTTCTGGCTGTTTCTCTCAGCTGGTTCATTATAGCAGAACATTGAAGCATAGTCAGTGGCGTAATCAATGGCAGATTCTCTCTTGTCTTCTCTGTCCCTTAGTATCCTTGAATTTCTTTTCTCCTGCGTTCAAGTTTCACATGACTGAGAACTATATAATTTTCCTGTTTGCTTAGCTCTTCTGGGTCACCGGGCTTTATGGGCAAGACCAACCTGAGACATGGAACCCAGTTCACCATTATTTAATATATACTGTTTGATCCTTGGGGAAATAAGGAGCCAGAGGGGATTATTGAGTAGGGGAATGATATGGTCATGCCTATACTTTAGGCATATCATTTTAGCAACTTGATGGAGCATGAATTGAAGAGGGAGAGATCAAACTGAAAGACTTAATTAGGAAGCTCTTCTAGATGAGAGGGGTCAAGGATCTGCAATAAGTTGGTGGCTGAGTGAGTGGAGGGGAAGAGGTATAAGTAAAATGACAAGATTTTGTAACTGATTGCCTATATGTGATGAGTTACACCAAAGTCACCTGAGTGACTAGGGTGATCTTTTTACAAGAAAGTTATACCTCTAGTATGTCAGTCCTTTGTGAATAAGGTGAGTTTTTCATCATTTAGAATGTTTTTTCTACATTCATCATTAATCCTGAAATGTAGTATTATAGCATTTGATGTCATTTCCATTGAACCATTACCCTGTGAGTTGCCTATTGCTGTATTTTGCTAGGTGAACTTTACCCCACCTCCTCCTAAGAGTGCTATAGAGCACATATTTGGCTTTTTGAAGTTAAAGTTAATTTTATTTAGAAAAGTTGTGGCTGTGAATTCCTATGCCCCTTGAGATCACTGGATTCTTCAGGAGAGGTTGCTAAACCACAAAAGTATGAGAACTAAGGACAGAAAAAATGCAATTAGAATGAGAGAAAACTAATCTGAATTAATGAGAAGACTGCATTATATATTTTAATAGGCTGACAGTTTTGTTGCTCTCAAGAAATAGTAATTGGAATAAAGTTACTTGTTGCCTAGTAGAGTTGGCACAGGGATCTGCTTTAATTCTTAGATCATGATGCTTATACCTCAACAACTTAGCATAACAGAGCATATAGATTAGGTTTCAAAACTTTAAAAGGTCTGTTTATTTTCATCCATGTGGAATGCCCATTACCAAGGCAGATTGCAACCCTTCCATGCTTTGAACATGTGATTTTATGAGTGATTGTAGCCAAAAATTTCACTGTCTAGTAGCTAACCTTTTGGTGGTGAACCTTTCAGACTAAAGTCTTCAATTGGACATAGCCACTGGGGGCTTATTCAGACCTTTTTAGTTTGGTTGAGCATGCATGACCTTCAGACTAGAAGCTCACCTCTGGCACAATTGGTCATCAGAAGAGGATTTTAGTTGGGGCACTGTCCTTGCTGTGGCTTGATACATGTTTGGATGAATGAATGAGTATCTGAAAGGTCATTGGTTCTTACTTATCTAAGAATCACAGAATCTTAAAGTCAGAAGGACCTGCAGAGGCCATCTATGTGTGCCCAAACCTGAACAAGAACCTTCTCCCGAACATCCCCACCTTTGCTTGAAGACCTCCCACCTTCTGTTACAACCATTCCACTTGTAGATACCTCTTCTGGAAAGGCCTTTTTTCCTCTTACAGCATACTCTTACTCTCTTTGATTTCTACCCAGGGCAACCAGTGCCCTGTGAGGCTAAGTAGAACAAATCTAAGCCATCATATGGCTTAAAGCTAAAAGCCATCATACAGCTGGAAGACAGCAATCATGTTTCCTTTCAGATTTCTAATTCCTTCAGTGTGTTCTCTCTCATGTGACATGCTCATGAGACCCTTGGCCATTCTGGTTGCCCCCTGCCAGATGGTCTCCAGCTAACTGACATCCTTCCTAAAATGAAGTGCCCCAAATGGAATACAATACATCATAGAATCATGTGTTTGGAACTAGCAGGGACCATAAAGGTCATCTAGTTCACCCCCCTCATTTTATAGGTAAAAGCAAAACCCCTAGAGTTCAATGTCAGACAGGTAGTTAATAGTAGGCAGGCTACTAAATGCTCGATCTCTAAATGCTTTTCACAGCACCAGTGGGTACAGAGTTCAGTGGGACTCTGATTTCCTTAGTCCTGGAAAGCCTTTTACTTGGCTCCCCAACCATCTCTGCATTATTGCCAAGCTGCCCTGCCTACTCTTGTCCTCTGCTCTCCCATCCCTTTCTAATTCTGGCACCATAGCAAAATCAAGTCTGTCATTGCTCCTGAAAAGAATGTGTCACTGTACTCCCCCCCCCCCCGCCATGGTCCTACTAGCCATCCCTGTAACTTTCCAAACCAAAAATATTCTTCCCTAGCCACCATTCCTCTTCATGTGTTGTTTTCCCATGTTAGAAATAAGCTTCTTGAGGGCAGGGATGGTCTTCACTTTTGTGTTTGTATCCCCAACTCTTAGCATATTTATTAAGCATATTATATGAGCTTAATAAATGTTTTTTCATTCATTCATTAGCTTTTTTCACTGCCAAAGTAGTTTAAACCCTATTCAACCTTTATTTTAATTTGCATCGCAAATCCCTTTATTTAGATGTTGCTGGTATAAATGTCAACTTAGCCCTGTGCAAATTCTCACAAGTTCTGAACGAGTGGATTCTAAATTCATGAGGCCTTTACCATCTAGGCAACATCCTAAATTGACTGGAGAGATCAGTGAATGATAAGAAAAAATCTGTAGTCCATTACAGTATATTGCTGATGGCAGCTTATGAAAGTACATCATTCACCTGGATGATGACATCATTATTAAGACAGTGTTTTATTCTCCCTCTGGTATGGTTAAAGCCAATGGTCATGTTTTCAGCTAACACTATGTTAAGTAGTCCAAATGTATTTATATTTTGCCCTATCCAGGATACAATGTATGTCAAAGGATTATATATATCTCTAATGCTTTCAAGATGTTTATTGCTTTCCTCATTATACAAATAAATGTTCCTCTTCCTTAAAAAGTTTACTATATGTGTATGTGTGTGTGTATGTATATATATTATATATAATATATATTATATGTATATATATATTATATATATATATATATATATTTTGAGGTGTCTCCAAAGAAACTCCACTAAGTTATCAACATTCTACCTGATTTCTCTTTCATCTTTTCCTGTTTCTGTTTTCTAAAAGTTTTTTATTGATGTTTTTAAAAAAAATTTTTTTTTAATTCTATGCTTAGACACACACAGAAAATAATTTCCATTCATGTAGAACACAAAAAAGAAGATTCACTATGAAACTATAAACCTTCATTTCGTATCATTTTTGTTTGTTTTTATGTTTTGTCTAGGGTCTCCCTCTTTTTCTCAGTGTGGAAGTACAGTGGCCACTCACAACCCAGCCTCATTATAGATTGACTTGGAAGCTTAGACCTGCTCTGTTTCTGACTTGGTTGATTCACCTCTCCTTAATTTAGCTAGTGGTTTCCTGATCTCAGGGGGTCACCATATTGGTGCATGACTTAGTATGAACACCTGATAGGCTTCAGACCTACTGTAGAGATCAATGACCTCAGAACTCCTGAGCTCATGTGGTGCACCAGACTTTGCCTATCTATCTGTCTTGTCTCTAGTGTGTATGTATATATTATATATAGACAATTCTACACATTACTTTCAAAACTTTACTGCTTGTAGGTCTTTCCTTCTCAACTTCCTTCTCTTCTGTTCATTAAAAAAAAAAGTCACAATAGCCACCTTCTTTGGGCATCATTATTGCTAACTATTCTCCTTTGACAACTCTTTCTCTTCCAATTAACAGAGAAAGAAAGGGAAAAGAAAAACCTTTGCCACAAATAAGCATGGTCAAACAAAGCAGATCTATGCGGTGACCATGTCCAAAAAGGTTCCTCTCTGTACCTTTTAACTGTCACCTTCCTGTCAGCAATTGGATGACCTGCTTCCTTAAAGGTCCTCTGAAAATGTGGTGGGTCAATGCTTTGATCAGAGTTCTCATGTCTTTCAAAGCTGCTTCTCTTTGTAATGGATTGACCTTATAGAAATTGTTCTCTTTGTTTTGACTACCCTGGAGTCTCTAAAAGTATCTCTTTTTGTCATTTGTTACAGGGCAATATTATACTTATATTCATATATTCCAATTTGTTCAGCCAACCCCTGATTCTTTTCTCCCCCACCTCCCATCCCTCCTTTGGGTTCAGGAAGTTTATTTTGCTTGTGACTATTACTTCCTTGGTATTATTGCCCCTTTAACTTCCTTCCTCCATCCCCACATGTTTCACAATTGAATTTGATATATTTCTAAACCAAACTCACTCTGTCTGTCTGTCTCTCTCTCTCTGTCTTGTGTTTTCATCTCTCTTTTGGTTCAAATAAGAGTAAAGTTCTTCTGTTACCCACTCTCCCAACTCCTTCCTCCATCTTTGTATATTCTTCTCATGCACACCAATTATGAGAAATACCAAGTTCTACCATCTTCTTCCTCCTTTCTACGCTAGTATTTTCTTCATTTTATTCTTCCCTCTCTCCCCTCTTAAAACCGTGAGAACAGGGGCAGTTAGGTGGTGCAGTGGATAGAGCACCGGCCCTGAAGTGAGGAGGACCTGAGTTCAAATCTGGCCTCAGACCAAACACTTGACACTTATTAGGTGTGTGACATTGGGCAAGTCACTTAACCCCAATTGCCTAAAAAAAAAACCAAAAAAAAAAACCCTGAGAACAGAAGCAAGCCACCCCTAGAATCTCTGTTTTGCATGCTGAACTCCCTCGATATCCTTTGAAAACCTTTAAATTCTGAAGAAACAATTGTTTCTTCCCTTCCAATCAGAATGTTAGCACTACATCATTATCATACAGCTCCTTCCAACTGCTCAAATAAATTTACCCTTTTAGGTCTCTCTGTATTCTTATGTTTGTACTTCAAGGTGCCTACTCAGGCTGTTTTTTTTTTTCATCAGGAATTCTTGAAACTCTTCTTTTTCATTAAAAGTCATTTTCTCCCCTGTGGGATTTTTTCTTCTTTAGGAAAACGAAATTTATTTTTTTCATAATCATTTTTTAAATTAAAATTTCTTTTTTCTTCTTTTAATTTCTGTTTTTTCTTTTTAGTCAAAATTTCTTATTAATTTGTTTATTTTTAATTTTTAACATTCACTTCCATAAGATTTTGAGTTTCAAATTTTCTCCTCATCTCATCCCTCCCCCCACCCCAAGACATGGTGTGCATTATGAATACCCCTTCCCCTAATCTGCCCTCCCTTCTATCCCACCCCTTCTCTTATCCCTCTTCCCCTTCTATAAAATTTCTTTTTTTAAATTATTTTGATTTATCAGCAATCACTTCCATATGCTTTTGAATTTAAAATTTTTCTCCCTCTTCCTCCCTCTCAAGATGGCGTACAATCTGATATAGGCTATACATATACATTCCTATTAAACACATTTTCACATTAGCGATGTTTTAAGTAAGAATTAGAACCAATAGGAGGAACCACCAGAAAGAGGAAACAAAATACAACAGAAGAAAAAAAATAGCAAATAGTATGCTTCGATCTGCATTCAAACTCCATAGTTGTTTCTTTGGATGTGGATGGCATTTTCCATCACGAGGGCTTTGGAGATGTCTTGGATCCTTGTATGGCTGGGAAGGGTTAAGTTTATCAATATTAGTCATCACACAACGTGGCTGTTACTGTGTACAACGTTCTCCTGGTTCTGCTCACTTCACTCAGCATCAGACCACACAAGTCTTTCCAGGTTTTTCTGAAGTCAGCCTGTTCACCATTTCTTATAGCACAGTGGTATTTCATCACAATCATATACCACAATTTGTTCATTCATTCCCCAATTGATGGGCATCCTCTCAATTTCCAATTCTTGGCCACCACCAAAAGAGCTGCTATAAATATTTTTGTACATGTGGGTCCTTTTCCCATTTGTATGATCTCTTTGGGATATAGCCCTAGAATAAAATTTCTTTTTTCAAGCAACAGTAATTAATTTTCTCCCTTCTACCCCCACCACTGGAAAAAAAAAAAAGAAAAAGAAAACTCTCATAAAATACGCATAGTTAAACAAAACACATTTCTGCATTGACAAAGCTTATTTTGAAAATTGTTCATACCCTTTGACCACTCACCTGTTGGGGAATGGCTCTTTGTTGTTGTATGTATGCATCAATTTACTGTATATTTTGGATATCAGACTTTTATCAGTGATATTTGATGCAAATATTTTCCCCCACTCTACCATTTCTCTTCTAATTCTTTGTTGATTTCATTCATGCAAATCTTTTTGTAGTTAAACTTGTTTATATTATCTTCTCTAAATCTTGTTAGCTACAGTTTTGAAAAGTATTTGTTCTCATTCTCTTCTAATTATTTTTAATGGTTGACCTTTTTGTATTCAGTTGTATATCCATTTTGAGCTTATTGTGGTATGTGCTGTAAAATGACAGTCTAATATTGATTTCTGCCAAATTGCTTTCCAGTTTAGCTAACGCTCTTGTCAAAAAGGGACTTTTCCCTCCAATTAATTGTCCTATGACTCTAATCACTGTCCCCGTGACTTCCCCTATCCAAAACACTCTTCCCTGGACACCACTACTCTGTCCATGTGGTGTCCCCTATTCAAATGTGAGCTCCTTGAAAGCAAGTGATGCCTGGTTTGCTTTTATTTGCATTTCCAGTATTTAGCACAACATAGAAAGTGCCTAATCAATGCTTTGACATTCATTTCTTTAGCTGTGTTCTGGGGTTTATCAAACACTTCTGTTTAAGTCATGTATTGACTTAATAAGCATTGGTTAAGCATCCACTTAGGGTCTGGGGATATAAAGACAAAAGCAATAACAGTCCCTGTTGTCAAGGAGCTTACATTTGAGCCCAGGGACACAGCATATAGATATATAGACTGTAGGACCATAGATCTGAATTGAAAGAGACCTCAGAAGTCGTCTAGTTCAACCCCCTCCATTTTACAGATTAGAAAACTGAGGCTCAGTAAGATTAAGGCTCAGGGACGTCGAGGTGATGCAGTGGATGGAACACCAGGCCTGGAGTCAGGAAGACCTGAGTTCAAATCCAGCCTCAGATTCTTCCTAGTTGTGTGACTCTGGGCAAGTCACTTAACCTCTACTAGCCTCAGTTTCAGCAACTACAAAATGGGGAAAATAGTAGCATCTACCTTCCTGGATTGTTGTGATGATCAAATGAGATAATATTTGTAAAGTACCTGATGCCATATAAATGCTTATTCCCTTCACCTTCCCTTCTCCCACCATTCCATCTCATTTCCTTTGTGTGGAGTTGGATTTTATGACCATTCTCCAATACTGTAGGTACATCCACGTAGACTTTCTTTTTTTCTTTTCTTTTTTTGTTCCATTTTGTTTTTGTTTTTGCTTTTTGGTGAGGCAATTGGGTTAAGTGACTTGCCCAGGGTCACACAGCTAGTAAGTGTCAAGTATCTGAGGTTGGATTTGAACTCAGATCCTCCTGATTCCACGGCCAGAGCTCTATCCATGGTCCATGTAGACTTTCTAAGAGAATTTTAAAATCAGCTGGCCAGTCCATCATTCCAAAGAATCCTAGGATAGTGGGACAAGTAAAAAACTAAAACACCATCTGTTACAACGTCCTGCCAAATTATAAAAGGTTAATAATCTAAACATAAAAATGTTAAGTGGAGGAAACACTGACTCTTTGACTTGGGTAGTGGAGGAAAGAGCACTTCACTGAGTAAGTAGTACAGAGGGAGAAGAGAGCCCAGGACAGAACCCTGAGGGACACCCATGGTTAGAGGGTGCAGTGTGGAGGAGGATCCAGCAAAGGAGACAGGAGCAGGGGTCCGAGAGGGAGGAAGAAAATCAGCTGAGAGGGGTGTCCTGAAAACCTAGAGAGAAGAGAGCATCGAGGAGGAGAGGGTGATCAAGAGTGTCCGAGGCTGCGGAGAGGTTATAGAGAATGAGGATGGAGACGAGACCATTGGGTTTGGCAACTGAGAGGTCATTAGCAATTTGGAGAGAGCCGTTTTGGTGGAATGATAAGGTCAGAAGCTAGATCGTAAGGGGTTAAGAGAAACAAGGAGAGACAGAGGAAGCACCTACTGTAGGTTAGCAAGAATGGAAGGATCAATGAGGCTTTTTTTCAGGATAGGGAAGGCACGGCATGTTTGTAGGTGGTGGGAAATGAGGTCGTAGAGAGATTGAAAATAAACAGAAAAAGTGGGGATGACAGAAGGGGCAATCTATTGGAGGAGATGAGATGGAATGGGACCACTTGACAAGTAGAGGGATTAGCCTTGGTAAGGAGTAAGGTCACTTCATCGTGTGAGACAGCAGTGAAGGAAGGGAAAATGTAAGAAGGTACCTGAGTGATAGGAGATGAGAAGAGGGAAAAGAAAGGCTCATAGGGAATCGCCTCAATTTTTTCTGTGCCATATGAGGTCATTCTCAGCTGTGAAAGTGGTGGGGGGTGAAGGTTTAAGGAGGGATGAAAAGGTTTGGAAGAGCTGCTGTGGAGAGTGGGATAGGGAGTTGATAAGGGAGGTATAGTAGGATTGCCTAGCAGCAGTGAGGGCCCTTGAGGGAGCTAGGTAGCTCAGTGGATAGAGCGTTGGACCTGGAGTCAGGAAGACCTGAGTTCAAATCTGGCCCCAGACACTTACTGACTGGTAACCCTGGTCACTTCACCCTGTTTGCCTCAGTTGCTGGCCAACCTTTCCAGTATCTTTGCCAAGAAAACCCCAAATGGGGTCATGAAGAGTTGGACAGGACTGAAATGACCGAACAAGTGAGGGTCCAGTTGAGGTTAGATAACCAACCATCTTCGTATGTGACTGAGGTGGGGTGGAGGAGTAGCTGGCGGGAGGGGGCTAGGTTGAAGAACTGAGTGGTTCAGGTATTTGGGACAGCATCAATATATATGCTGCAGTCTCCCAGTATGAGGACAGAAGTTGGAGAGGAGAGAAAAATTGTGAGCTGAGTGCTGAACTCTCTGAGGAAGGAAAGGGAGTGGCTGTAGATGACAGCTCTGTCGAACCAAGTTATCCCTCCCACCTTTCTTCTCCTTCCTCTGCCTAGGGAGTCAACCCTTTGGAACAAATGATTTTGTTTTTTAAATGGGAAAGAGGAGCTCAGAAAAATCAACCAATGCATTGACCGAGTTTAATGGAATTGTTCATTTTCAGAGCTCTCACCTGTACCCTCAGATCATGTCCCACCTCAGTCTTCCCTTTCTTCTTCCCACATTGGGATGTCATTTTAAAATCTTTTCCTCCAAAACCAGCTCCCTTCTCCATCATAAAAAGAAGGAAACTGAGTCACAAAGGTATTTCTCTGAGTCTCTCCCAGGAATCTAGGGATGGGGGCTAATGAATCCACCTTCAGCTCCAGTTCATCATGCATGATTCCATGGACATTTAATTTCTTGCCCCTTATGATTAAAGAGGGGAGAGATACTTTGAAATGCATGTCATTCTAACATCTTCGTCCAGATTAAGAGACTGGTTATGGGATACCCAAGGTCACACAGGAAATTAGTAACAAAGCTAGGCTTAGATTTCACCATTCTCAGGTTACTCATCAACTCAGTGGCTTCTGACTGCCTTTGTTGAATCAGAGTGATTTCCTTCTCAAGGAATTTGTAGCTAAACCCCCAGGCCTTCCAGTTTCAGGGTAAAAAAAAAAAAAAGCCTAGGGAACTTCAGAAAAAAAAAAAACAAAACATTTTATTTTAACCATAGTTCCTTAGCTTGTTTGTTAAAATATTTAGGAATATATCATTAAATAAGATTCTTCCTTCAATTAGAGTTATCAACACTTGAGTGACTCTTTGGTTCATAACAATTCAATAAGCATTAATTAAGCACCTACTATATTTAAGATGGTGTGATGGTGCTGAGGATACCAGTCTCATGCCTTCAAGGTGCTTACATTTTGCAGGGCGTGGGAGGGGAGAAGGATACAACCTCTACAGACACCCCTCAGATATTGTAGGTTCCGTTCCAGACCACCACAATAAAGCAAATAGGGCAATAAAGCAAGTTGCATGAAGTTTTTGGTTTCACAGTGCATATAAAAGTTATGTTTACACTATATTGTAGGTTTTTTGTTTGTTTGTTTGTTTTTGGTGAGGCAGTTGGGGTTAAGTGACTTGTCCAGAGTCACACAACTAGTGAGTGTTATGTCTGAGGTCGAATTTGAACTCAGGTCCTCCTAACTTCAGGGCCATTATTCTATCCACTGTGCCACCTAGCTGCCCCTATATTGTAGTCTATTAAGTGCACAATAGTATTAGGTCTAAGAAAATATTGTATATGCCTTAATTAAAAATATTTTATTGCTAAAAGTTTCTAACCATCACCTGAGTCTTCAGTGAGTTGTAATCTTTTTGCTGAGGGAGGGTCTTGCCTCAACATTGATGGCTGATGAGTGATGAGGATGGTGGTTGCTGAAGGCTGGGCTGCTGGGGCAATTTCTTAAAATAAGACAACAATGGTGTTTGCCACATCTATTGACGCTTCCTTTCACTTGAACCCTTAGAGGCCATTGTAGGGTTATTAAATGGCCTAATTTCAATATTGTGTCTCCGGAATAGGGAGGCCCAAGGAGAGGGAGAGAGATAGGGGAATGGCTGGTCAGTGGACAGTCAGAATACACACTTTTATCAATTAGTTTATAAATTAACATTTATCAGTCAAGTTCACCTTCTTATATGGGTGCGACTTATTATGCCCCAAACCAATTACAATAGTAACATCAAAGATCACTGACTACAGATCACCATAACAGGTATAATAGGTATGAAATAGTTTGAAATAATGAGAGAATTACCAAAATGGGACACAGACACATGAGGTGAATACACGCTTTTGGGAAAATGGCGCCATAGAGTTGCTAGATGTAGGGTTGCCACAAACCTTCAATTTGTAAAAAAACAAAACAAAAAAACCCAAAAACCCAAACCAAACCAAGTAATTTGAGCAGAGAGAAGGTTCAGGGAGATCAGTGAAGGTTTCTTGGTGGAGGTGGCAGGACAGCTGAGTTCAGGGACAGCTAACAGTATGGTGTGACTGAATTGTATAGCACGCAAAGGGATTAATATAAATAAGACTGGAAAGGTAGGTTTGTGCCAGGTTGTGGGAGACTTTAAATGCCAGGCTGAGGAGTTTGTGTTCCATCCTGGAGGTAATAGGGAGCTACTGATAGTATTTGAGCAGGAGAGTGACGTGGTCAAATCTTTGCTTTGAGCAGAGTCCTAGCCAGTGAGAGATTTGTTCCAGGTACTGACATCTGGAAAGGCTCCATTGGGTAGAGGGTCTAGAGAGGGGAACCATTCATCCTGGCTTTTGAAATAGAGCCTGGGAAAAATCAGGCATTGGTAAGGCCCATTGGGATTCAGATGGAGCTGCTTGAGTATGCCTTAAACCCAGATCATTCTGGCTTTCACTGACTGGCCAATAAGTCCCAGCCCAAGTCTCTGTTGGTCATGATTTGGGTTTTGATGGCTCAGAGTGAATAGCAATTATTTCTGTCCTAGCCAAAAACCCGAAGGGTCTTCCCCTCCCAGATTAGGTTTTAGGCAATTGGGGTTAAGTGACTTGCCCAGTGTCACACAGCTAGTAAGTGTCAAGTGTTTGGTCTGAGGCCGGATTTGATAATTTTTTTTTTTTAAGTAAGTAAAAGAGGCCTTTTTTGCCTCATTTCTTACCTACCTTTAACCGCTGAATGGGTGTAGCCTCAGACAAACAGAGCTGGGAAAAGACCTTAGCTTAAAAAAGCCAAGGCCTCCCACTGCATCCCGGCCCATCTCCAATGGTCTTGATCTATATCTTGCCTCTGGACCCAGATGACTCTGGAGGAGAGAGTGAGTGGTGACTTTGCCCAGCCCTGCCTCACTTAAATCCAATTCATATGCAAGTCAAGACATCACCTTCCAGATGTCATTAGTTCTCTTTGAGAATGAAGGACGCAATAACAATTCTTCCTGGCTGTGGTCTTCTGATGGCCCGCGCCCCTTTAGGGGGTTTGTGGAGAAGGCAGTCCAGAAGAGAGTGAGGGAGCAGGGCATCTGATTGTGGTGAGGGGTGGGGAGGAGGGAGTTAATATGAGCTTCCTCTGTCCCCTCCCTAACTTTACCCGCAGTACAATAATTTTTCCTGTCCCTCTTACCTTGCTGCCTCTCCCCGCACTCTAATCTCTATGTGATTTAGCCCTACCTTTCCCACTCTTCATATTTCTTTGCCCTCTGGAGCTTTCCTCTATGGTTAACAAATTCCCTTTTATTCTATATCTCATTCTCTCGTCTTTCCTATCTTCTGGTTCTCGCTGAAACTTGGCTTTGTCTTGGAGACACACATTTCTTGCTTGTTCATTCTTCATTCCAGAAGAGGATCAATGACATTCCGTACCCTCCTAGGCTTCTTGCTCTTTCTGCACCCTGACCAGCGCCAGCCCCATCTCTGACACACAGGCCAGCAATACTTGTTGGCACACTCTTTCCTCACTGCCACTTTCAGATCCTCGTTCTGCACCCACCACTGAGCCACCGCTTCTCCCTTCAAGTTCATGCCATTCTGCCTAGATCCTTGTGGCCACCCTTTATAGACCTCCAGATCTCCTTTATTGTTTCTTTTCATGAGAAAGTAAGTTTCAGTTAAGTGGTGGAGTCAAAAGCCAGGCTGAGAAGTGAGTAGAAAACTGGGCTGTTGTCCCTACCGTGCAAATGGCTCTAGGGTTTTAGCAGTAAAAGAGAAGAGATGCGTGGAAGTAGTTTAAGAGATTAGCCAAGGGCAGCTAGGTGGCGCAGTGGATAAAGCTCTGGCCCTGGAGTCAGGAGGACCTGAGTTCAAATCTTACCTCAGACACAGGACACTTATTAGCTGTGTGACCCTGGGCAAGTCACTTAATCCCGATTGCCTCACCAAATTAAAAAAGGAAAAGAGATTAGCAACTTTTAAACAAAGGATTTTGAAAGGTGGAGGAGGCTTTATAGAGATCAGAAAAGGGGCCAGTGAGTAGCTAGCAATTGAACATATGAGAAAGAGAGGGAGGAAATGACCAATGAAGTGATTTCCTGGATACAATGAGAAGGTTTGGGATCAAGGGCACAAGTAGAAGGGTTAGTATTGGCAATGAGAAGGGCCACCTCAGCAGAGGACAAGTGAAAATGTCAAAGGGCAAGTTCTAGTCAATGGAAGGAAGAACCCTCAACTTTCTGTGCCGACTTCTAGCCACCAGATATTTGGCTCTGCTAGTATAATCAACCCAGCAACTAATCAATAAGTATTTATGAAGTGCCTACTAAGGGCCTTCCTAGGCCAGGAACTGTACTACAAATACCATGAATGAAACAGTTCCTACTTGAAATTTCCATTCTGATGGGAGAAGCAAGAAGGGATGACATAAGCACATTCAGAAGAAATATAAAAAGAAATACAAATAAATGTAAGGTGGTGCTTGTACTTTGTCTTGATGGAAGAGGATTCTCTGAGACAGAAATGAGGAGTGAGAACAATCCAGACACGAGAGGCAACCAATGCCAAAGCATGGAGGTATGTAAGGAACAGAGAGGCGAGACGGGCTTGATGTTGAGCGTGGGAGGGGGAGTAATGTCCAGTGAGGCTGGAAAGAGAGGGCGGGATAAGACTGTGGACAGTTCTAAAGCTGAACAGAGAAGTTTATAGTTTATTCTAGAGGCACTTGGGAGCCATTGGGCTTTATCAAAAACCCTGGCTTTATGGAAAATCCCTTTGGCAGCAGCGGCAGGGGGGACATGCTTAAGTGGGGAGAGACTCAAGGCTGACCAGCGATCATTGCCGCTGGAACGGCCAAATGAACTGTCTCAGAGTTCACCTGTTTGGTGCTATCTTTTAAAACTTGTCTTTGGGACTCGTAGGAAAGATAGAACAGAACAGACTTTCCATTTTATGTGCCATGTAGGAGGATGGGAGACAGGCAGGTGGGCAGTTGATCTGACCTCTGGATGCTGGCTCCCCAGTCCCCCTTCCTCCGGGATGCTGGTAGACTTTGGCTTCAAGATGGCAGCATTCAGAACTGTAGGACATTTGCTTTTTGCTCCATTTGATTCCCAGTTCAGTCAGGGAGGAAAAGAAAGGCGAGGCAGACGTCTGACCCTCTAGCTGCTACTGCTCACCCCTTGAACATGTCCCCTCACAACATGAATGTCCATGGGGATTACTATGAACATAAACCCTTTGGCTACCAGTCTCCCTGTTTGTATGATTAATGTCTGTGTGGAAAAAGATTTGAGAAGAGGTTTGGATCCTTTTTTTTTTGGCTAGGCAATGGGGTTAAGTGACTTGCCCAGGGTCACACAGCTAGTAAGTGTCAAGTATTTGGTGTGAGACCAGATCTGAACTCAGGTCCTCCTGACTTCAGGGCCGGTGCTCTATCCACCACGCCATCTAGCTGCCCCAGGATCCTTTTTAAAAGACAGGAGGTACCACCATTCTTCCACTGATAGTTGAGGCTTAGGGGAGGGGTGTGTGTGAATCTCATTCGGATTTCCCTCGAACAGGGAGATTTACTATGATCATATCCCCTAGGCCAACAAAAGTTTCTCTTCATTATTCTTGTAATTGGTTTCTCATAATTAGGAGATCATATTATCATGGCCATGATTTATATGCCTTTAGAGTTAATCCACATATGTCCTTGGGACAAACCGGAGTCTAAGAAGGGGAAGGAAGCTTTATGAAGGTGGGTTCTTGTACCAACCTCTCTTTGACCAGCCTCAGATGGGGTGACTAGAAATCTGGGGGTTGCCTTCCCTGCCCATTCCACATGACATCAATGATACTAAGCTGACCTATGAAGCCCAACTTCATCTCCTTTGTTCTCAAGCAATTTGTCCTTTTAGCTTACACTTCTTATGCTAAATCAGCATCAGGACATTCACAATGGTGGCCCCAAGTAGTCTATTTTGCACTAATTCCTGAGAGACTGTAAAAGAAGAAAGTTTCGATGGTCTGCATACTATGATGTACGATGTTTCTATTCTATCACCTTGCACCTTGAGGTTTTCCCCTAATATTCTTCATGTATCTTGTGTGTACCCAGTTCTCTACATATTGACTCTTTCATTGGAATTCAAGTTCTGTGATGGCAATGACTGTTTTTGACTTTATTTGTCTCTCCGGCACTTAGCCCAGTGCCTGGTACAAGGTAAAGACTCAATAAATGCGTATTGACTGACTGACTGATTGACTGGCTGGTGGTACGGTATTTCCATTGAACTGAATCATTCACTTCTCTCTTATCAGGCCTTCCTTCATGACTAAGGAGCAAAAGTCCAGTCATAGAATTATACACTTAAAGCTGAAAGGAAGGAAACAAGTATTTACCATCATGTACCAGGCACTATGCTCAGCACTTACAAATGTGATCTCATTTGACCATCCCAACAACCCGCCCTGTGAATTAGGTGCTGTTATTATCTCCATTTTATGGTTGAGGAAATAAGAAAGACACAAGTTCAGTGACTTGCCAAGGGTCACACAACCAGTAAGTGTCTGAGGTCACATTTGAACTTGGGACTTGCTGACTCCAGGCTCAGCCATTGGGACTTTAGAAACTATGAGGAAACTGAGGCAAGTTCCATGAAGATCTTGGATATACAGGAAAAACACAAAACTGCTGTGCCAAAATCCCATGGGCCAGTCTGGGGGCCAGATGCCAGTGAGTAATCAGATTTCTCTACCTTGTGGCACCCTGTCCCCTTTGGTGGGGACCGTGCAGGACGGGCCTGTAGAAGGATTCCTTTCTCCAAGTCAGTGGAACTGCAGCAGCCAACAGAGTGTCTTACACACAGCAGATATTTCAGTCCGTTTGCTAATGACAGCATCTTCTCAAAGAGCTGTTTGCCACACGGAGGGCATTCCTGAGCTGGTGAGAACCAAAGATGCTGTTTTCTATTCCGCGGCTCTCCATGCCCTTCCTGAGAGCAAACATTTCTGTGGGCTGGAAAATTGCTGGTTCATTTTGGAAGGAGCTGATTTCACAATCCAGACTGTTGTCTCTACTGAAACAACCGATTGGACGTGACGTCTGGGATTTCAAAAGTTTCCAAGAGTGAATCTCCCAAATAAGCCGGTTCAGTAAGGCTCTAATGAAGAGATTTTAATGCAATTTCTGCTTGCCATCTCTCTTCATCCTGCCTGTTGTTCTGTGAATAGACAAAGGCTCTTGGCCATGTCCCCTGTCCTTTATAATTAACAGCTCACTGGTTTTCCTTTCTTATAGAATTCACTCTATGCATAGGATAAAAGGCAATATGATATAATGGATAGAGGGCTGGTCTTGGCATCAGTAAGACCTGCCTATGAAGCTAGTTGTGCCATCTTGGGCAATTCACTTAACCTTTCACACCCCGGGCAACTCTCTCAGACTAAAAGTTACCGAGTAGTTGTTGATTTGCATTGGTGGAGGGAATTTCCATATTGGAAATTGCATTGGTGGAGGAAGTTTCCATATTGGAAGTTTCCACATTGGAAGCTACACCCACAAGAAGAGGCCTTACCATCTGCTTTGCTGTGCTGCACCCTAAAGACCATGGGGCCTTTCAATCTGACTTGGGGCCGGCGCTTTTCAGCTGTGTTGTCTCTGTTCTTAGAATGTGAGCTTCTTGAGAAGCGGGGAGCTTACTTTTTAAATTTGTATCCTCAGTGCTTTGCAGTGTTTTGTATATAGTAAACACTTATAAACTTAATATTTATTTATTCATTCATAAAATCACAGATTTGAACACTAGCCCCTCCCCCTAAATAGTCACGATAGTTTCATTATGTCTGTTTTGAAAGGGAACAAGGGTATGATGGGGAAAAAACACAACAGTGATTATACTCCGAGGCTTAGCTTTTTGTGTTAGAGGTCAGCTGCTGACACTGGGCATGCTTTGGGGAACGCTTCCTTCTGTGGCTCATTGCCACTACATTCATGGGAATGTGCGTATCTGGCCCTCCCCAAGGGTAACCACAAGTTCCCCTTAAAAGCACATGTGGTTTCACAAGGTTCAGAATATGAATGGTTTTATTTTCGGGTCAGTGAAACACCCAGGACTCCCATCTGAGCTTGTCAAAATGAAAGTTTCTGAAAAGTAACTCACCCTGGTGCGCACCCCTCCCCCAGAGACGTGCGTATGGGTCGAGCCACAGTGGCGGACTACTGCTTTTTGTTTCTTGACTGGGAGCTCTCCCCTCCATCACTCCTCCATTCATGCCTTGTGGCTTGTTTCCTGCAGCTCTCCCCCAAGGCCAGCAGGGGGCAGTGCTCCCTTGGTGCTCCCAAGAAGACTTGGCGTCAAAGATCCCGAGTTCAGGTTCCAGCTTGGTCACTGAATGGCTGGATGACCTTGCACAAGTCATTTCACCCCCTGAGCCTCAGCTTCCTCATCTGTAAAGTGAGAGGGTTGGACTGGTTGACCCCTAAAGACCCTCGTAGCTCTAAATCCATGATTGCTCTTCTCTCCTGCGGTCCTCTTTGCTACCTCCTGCAGTTCACCTCTCTTCCAGCAGATGGTGCCCGTTTCCCATCTCAGCCAGCTCCTCATTCTACACTTCCCTGCTTTCTCGCAGATGCTCATTCTTTTCCCCAGAGGTCCAACTCACTGACCTGGCCTGGTGTGGATCTGGTATCTGAGCATTGCTTTGCAGCTCAAAAGGACACAACTGCAATAGTCTTAAGCTATTTGGGGGCATGGCCCCCCACGGGGAAAAGATGGGGGACCCCTGCATTCCACACTTGCCAGGTGATTTGTATCTCCAGACCTTTTGAGCAGTACTCATGAGAGTGGATTTGGGGGTCCTGGGGAACATCCCTTGCTCCCTCCCAGCTTGTCTTTCTGTCCCCCATATTCTTTTGGGGGCCTCTAGGCTCAGTTATTCAAATCATCGTGGGGCTGCTTTGTGAAAGATCTCCAGAAGAGAGGGTAGGGGGTAGATCTGGCTGCCCCCCATGGCGCTTAATAAATACTTGTTGATTGATTGCTAACCGCATGGAGGCTTTCATTCAACTGAGGGGGGGCAAATGCCTGCTACAGCCACAGGACTGTATTAGGTATAATGTGTGACTCTTGCTTCAAAGGGGCTTCGTGTTCCCATCCATCGAATTCATAGATCCACACCTGTGCCATCTCTCCTCTGATTGGCAGCTGGGCACCTTTGGAAGGTTCACTAACTCTTCTAGACAATTAGGAAACAGCAGAGTATAGGGAAAATAATGCTGGGTTGGGAATAAAATGGACCTTGGGTTCAAATCCTGACTGCTCTTTATTCCTTGTATGCCCTGGGGCACATCCTATCCTATTTCTGGGTCTTTATTTCCTCACCTGTCAAATGGAAGGCTGGACAAGATGTCTCCTAATGCCCATTCCAGCTATAAATCTATGGTACTATGATCCCATGATCTTTAAGATCTTCCACCTCTGAATCCTATGATCATTGATGATGTCTGGAAAGTGCTTTGCAAACCTTAAAGCACCATATAAATGTTAGGTATTATTATTGTTGTTGTTGACTATAATCTTAGAAATCTAAGGGAAATGAAAGATCCTCTTATTTAGCCCTCTCGTTTGAACAATAAAACTCAGAAATGAAGCAAGTGGCCCCACGCCACATGGTTTCCAGTAGAGTTGGATGAGACACCAGGCCTTCTGCTTCTCATTCCAAGGCTCTTTCCACTTCATCATAGAGCCAGGAAGAGCTGACATTCATATTGGATTTTACAAGTCCTTGCATCGATGGGCAGAGGTAGGTTCTATGGGAATTGTTTACAGGTGAGGCTTCTAGGTGTCAGGAGACTTGCTCACACTTATTATTATATTTTTATTTTTTATTTGTCTATTTGTTCATTATCATTATAATTTAAGGTAGGGTTAGAAAGTAGCTCTCCCCTGAGTTCTCCTTCTTTTCAACATGATGCTTCTTAATGAGCTCTTTCCATTAGTATTCTCAACCATATTATGGAAGGTAATTACAATCTCACTTATTCTTTGAGATATGTGCCCTTGATCTATAGAGCAGTTCTTTGGGGGGGAGTCAAGGGTATACAGGAGTGAAGAAGAAGGGGTATCATAGAAACCCTAATGTTTTGTTATGAAGTTTGATAAACTTACCTGATTTTTTTTAAACCTATGTTGGCCCTGGTTTCAGAAAGTTGCTGTGACCCCAAGTTCATGGTTCCATCTGTTCCCTAGACTTGTTTATCCCAATGAAATGTTTGGATTAAGCCTGCTTTTCTAAGCCCTTTCCCATTTAGGTCAAAGATCTCCCTTCTCACCTGCTAATTGACCTAATTGACAGCGCATAATTGCCAATATAGCTTTAAAAACAACCCATCTTTTTGTTTTTCTTGCAAACCTCAGCTTTTTAAAAGCTTTAGTACCCATGACACTATTTTTACCTGACCATACCCTGCTCTTCTACTCCTTCTCTGTTATTCTGCTATACAATTTCCAACCCATTTCTGGAGTTGTTCATTTGTAAATCATAGATCCCTGATAACAACCATAAAAACTACTCTGGAGAAATCTGAGTGTTCTGCCCACTGAGGGAGCCCAGAATGGTAGCTCCTACCCCAGAGTCAGGGATACCTGGGCTCTAGTCTTACCTCTGACACATGCTAACTGTGTGGCCCTAGAAAATCACTTAACCTCTCCGTGCTTGAGGCCAGATGTATCCAACATGCAGTCCACAACACTCTTGAGTGCCTAGAACCATATTAAAATATGATTGGGAAATATTTAACAACATAAATAAAAGTAGAGTATAACATAGATAATGTTAATATGTGTTTTTCTAATATGAAGTTGCAGGGATGCTTGTTTACAATTTAGTGCCTCCATTTCTATTTGAGTTTGATACCGAGGATCTAGTCAGTTCTCAAATTGAGAAGGTGCTGACGTCCAATGGAACAGAGAGTTCCTTATACCAATGAAAACACAGGCACAATCAGTATTCATTTACAAATGAGGAGGACGCAGTTCAGAGAATGTAACTGACTTGTCCAGAGTCGATCTGCATTCAGACTCCATAGTTCTTTCTCTGCATGTGGATAGCATTTTCCATCATGAATCTTTTGGGATTGTCTTAGATCATTACATTGCTGAGAAGAGCCAAGGCTGTGAAAGTTGGTTATCACACAACATTTCTGTTACTGTGTATGACGTTCTCCTGGTTCTGCTCACTTTACTCAGTATCAGTCCATACAAGTCTTTCCAGGTTTTTCTGAAGTCTGCCTGCTCATTATTTCTTATAGCACAATAGTATTCCATTATATTCATATACCACGACTTGCTCAGCCATTCCCCAATTGATGAACAACCCTTCAGTTTTCAATTCTTTGTCACCACAAAAAGAGCTGCAACAAATATTTTTCCACATGTGGGTCCTTTTCCCTTTTTTATGATCTCTTTGGGATATAGACCTAGTAGTGGTATTGCTGGATCAAAGGGTATGCACATTTTTATAGTCCTTTGGGCATAGTTCCAAATTGCCCTCCAGAATGGTTGGATCAGTTCGCAACTCCACCAACAATACATTAGTGGGGAACCTCTCTTTAAAGCAGTAATAACAAAGAGCCAGACTGGCTCCATCACAATTAGGGCATGTTAACCTAAGCCCATTTGTTATTTTACATGGGATGCTATAGTTATAATTGACCTGTGTAATCCCTGTAAGGCCAGGGTAGAAGCTGGCATGATTGAGATTGTTGGCTCCTCCACCTGTCAACTTTGATTCAGAATCTTTTTCACTCTTCAGGCATCTGAAGAGAGTCTGGGACTACAGGTTTTCTCTCTCAGAGCAGGAAGCCAGAAGATCAGCATCTTTCTTCCTTCAGACTTTCAATAACTCTGCCCTCCAGGAAGTTGAGGAACACTGAGTAATCATTCTCCACCAATGAGGTGAGCTTTATGCAAATGACCTTTGAGTCAGCAGTTACAATTAAGTTTAACAAAACATTTGGCAACAAAGTTGATCGTATCATTCTTATAGAAAAGATGGGGAGATTGGGTTAGATGATATCAGATGGATTCACAAATGGCTGAATGGCTGGATTCAATGAGAGGTCATTTATTATTAAGTGTATTATTATATTATTAAATAAGAGATGGTGTGCTCAGTAAATTTACAGATGACACAAAACTTAGAGGGATAGCTAACACACTGAATGACAGGGGATCCCAAAAGATCTTGAAAGGCAAGAGAATTGGGTTAAATAGAACAGATGAAATTCAGTAGAACTAAATGTAAAAGTCTTACACCTGAGTCCAAGAAATCAGTGTTACAAGATAGGGGTTACACAGGAGTTAGCTAGAAAAAGATCTTGGGGTTGTAGTGGCTGCAAGCTCAGTATGAATTAGCAATGGGATGAAGCAGCCCCAGTGGGCTGCATTGAGTGCTATTGCTTCCAGAAATGTCATAGT
This sequence comes from Vombatus ursinus, assembly GCF_900497805.2. NCBI lineage: Eukaryota > Metazoa > Chordata > Mammalia > Diprotodontia > Vombatidae > Vombatus > Vombatus ursinus. The sequence continues at coordinate 16,254,618 of NW_020954625.1, read as the reverse complement.
CTGATGGTCCTCTGCCCTGTCAGAACACAGTTAAAGTATTGGGTTCCATCCTGGTGCTGCAGGTCAGGAGGGACATCGAGAAGCTGGAGGGTGTCCAGGGTGGCCTACAGGTACAGTGAAGGGCCTCCATTCCATGTCACGTGAGGATTCATTGAAAGAAGTGAGGCTGTTTAACCTGGAGAAGACTACACATGGGAATATCGCTTAATCTTTAAGATCCAAGATTAAACATGGTGGGCAGGTGAGGACGAATTATAATTTGCAGTTTTAGCAAATGGTTATAAGAGCACCTCCCTCCTAGGGCTGAGGTGATATACACAAAGTACTTTCTTAACCTTAATGTGCTTATAAATGGCGGCTCTTGGGAGAGAGGTAGGGTGAGTCAGTGGGAGAAGCCTGAGTTTGGAGTTCTAGGACCCTAGTTGGAGGGCTGTCTCTGACACTGCCTGTGTGACAAGTCATGTCCCCTCTGTCCTCATCTGTATAGCGAGAGCAGCGGAGGAGTTATGCGTTTTCCTTTGCTGACATGGGTTCGAGACAGCTGTCCTCACAGCCATTGTACTCTTAAATTCAGGCCTACTTTTCCCATGGACTTTGTGTGTATTTATTTGTGTGAGAAGGCGCCTTGGGTTAGGTGTTGGGGATGCTGTGTACCAATGTGGTACTTTTTACTATATCCTTTCTAAGAATAAAATAAAATAAAATAAAATAAAATAAAATAAAATAAAATGAGGAGGTTGGACTTGATGATCTGATCTCAGAGGTCTCTTCCAGCTCCAAATCTCTGCTCCCGTGTTTGCAGGCCTCTTCCTGCTATATAGTATTGGGCAGGTCACTTTGCTCCTCTGGGCCTCAGTTTTCTCATTTGTAAAATAAGGGGGTCGGAGCAGGTAGCCTCGGAGGCCCCCCGTGGTTGAAGAGCTAGGCTTCTGTGACTTGGAAGAGCATCTTCAACTAGATTTGTGAAAGCAGCCCCTTACAGCACGTCCAAGGCCTGGGAGAGTTAGTGAGTGCTCCCCAGTGCCTGAGGACACACGCAGTCCCATTGTCTTCCTTTGGCCTTTGGCCCCAACCACTCATACATCCCTTTCTTCCCGGGGGATCCATGTGGCCTTCGAGGGGACACCTGCTTGTGGAGTCTGAGCAGGGATGCAGGGGCCACCCTTCTCTGTTTATGGCCACCAACCCAGAGGGTTGCTAGAAGGCCTTCCCTTACAAGCCAACAGGGAGGCTGTGGGGAGGCTGGAAACAAATCTCCTGTCTCAACACTCTGACCCCGAAGGTTACATCAGCCCACAGCTATGGAGGAAGTGGCTTTCATTCAGTGTCTTCGTCCGGTGGTGTTTTTGTTATTGTTCCTCTTTCTCTTGAGAGAGTTTTCCCACACAGGGAACTGACGTGGAGTCCAGCCTGAGAGGGATCAAGGGTCCTACTCGGGCCAGGGCTGGGCACTGGCTGGTGAGACGTGCAAGGCCATTTTCCTCCTGCCTCTGGCTGCCTTTGGACACAGGTGAATGTTCAAGAAGGATCCCTTCCCCCTAGCCTTGCCAGCTTTCCAGGGTGGAGTGACCTGGAGGTATAGTCAAGGGTTTCTTTGAGAAACTTAGAAGAGCTTCATCCCAGAGGAAGCAGGAGCAGACGACAAGAGCCCCCCTCAGAAACTCAGTTCAGGGGTGACGGCTGAAAGGTGGAGAATAGTTGACAAACCAGCTAGACGGCCAAGAGCACTCGCTGCTCCGGGAATCGGACCTGCCCCAGATTCCATCCCTGCCCCACGCTACCTCGGTCACCTGGGACACCTGAACCACCCTCTGTGGCTCTCAGTTTTCTCATCCATAAACTGGGTGAGATAGACCAGAGCAGGGGCGTCTAACCTGTGCTTCAGAGATCCCCAAGGAGTCCATGGGTAGATTTCAGGGGGCCTATGGACTTGGATGGGAAAAAAAAAAGCCCCATCTTTCTTTTTACTAACCTATGACCGAAATTGAGCATTTCCTTAGGTGATTTAGAAACCTCCTTCTGAGAAGGGGTCCCCAGGCTTCAGCAGACATTGCCCTGGAGAGGTCCAAGACACAAAAAGGGTTAAGTTATCCTTGACTGGAGGATTAATCATTCAATCATAAGTGATTTCCTGCCAGCAGAATGTAAGCTCCTTGAGGGCAGGTGCTGTTTTGTCTTGTCTTTGTACTTCTAATGTTTAGCACTGTTCTTGGCACATAGGCACTCAGTGCTTGTCCGGTTGGCTTGGGCTTTGATGTGGGACTTAGAGTAAATGTTAGTGACTCTGGGGTACTTCAGTGATGATTTTAGCCCACCCTCCCTTATTTTGCAAAGGTGGAAATTGAGGCAAACAGAAGTTAAGTGACTTGCCCAGAGTCACGCAGCTAGTTAGTATCTGAGGTGGGATTTGAGCCCAGGTCTTCATGACTTAAAGGCCAGTAGATCAGAGTTCCTCTGGCACACCAAGCTCTGAAGACTGAGGCAGAAGTAGGGAGTCAGGGGCCATAGTGGAGGCTTTAAGCCAGCGAGGTAGATAAGAAAACCAGAAGAAATGACCACCAGACACATGTGAGAAATAACCCGTTAGCACAATCTGCTGCTCCGAATCTCTGGCCTTTGGGCTGGTGGCATGCTTTTCCCTCTCTCTCCCCATTTGCTTATTTTGGCTTGTAGATGGATATTGCTTCTTATCGAGGTCCCAGACTCTATTCTCTTCCCCTCTGTGATTCATCTTCCTTGAAGCTGCCAACCTGCTGTTCCTAGAGTGAGGTCTGACCACATCACTCCCCAGGCCTCAGTTTCCCTTCTGTAAAATGAAGGGCTTGGACCAGACCGTGTCTGGGGTCCCTTCTGGCCCCAGATCTTTTTAATCCAGTCCTAGGAGCTCCATGGGCCTTTGCTGCCTTTCGACTCAAGTCCCGATTCCTTTGGCATTGAAAAGTCCTTCACGGTCTGGCTCTCACTGACCTTCCCAGGCTCTTTATGAGCTGTGTTTCAGCCCAGCTGGCCAGCTTGCTCCTGTCTCAGGGAGTTTGTCTAAGCTGGCCCCAATACTGGGGTGCACTCCCTCCTCATCTTCAAGGCTTAGCTCTGTCATTTCCAGTAGGAAGCTTATCCTGATACCTTGAGGTGATGGTGCCCCTCCCTCCTGCCCCTTGCAGATCACTTGGGATATATTTTGTATTTAATTGTTTGTGAATATGTTGTTTTCCCCAACAGAACATAAGCAAGCCCAGCCTGTTTTATTTTTGTCTTTGTATCGCCCCCAGTATAGTGCCTGGTACACAGGAGGTGCCTGCTACTTGCCTTCTGGATTAAGTCACTTTACAGCAGGTTCAATGAAAACAACCAACAAAATCTTCAGCTGTTTGAGGGCACACAGCACAGCAAATCCAAACAGAAAGAGATGAGGGGGTCTAGTCCTCAAACCAGCTCTGCCCACCAAGTCACACACCCCTCTGCTCGTCCTTAAAATGTGACAGGCCCCAAAGCGGTTACAGGCAGATGGGAAAAGCCCTCCGCCTCCTTGGGCCTGTGGTTGGCCAAAAGAGGCTTTAATGAGAAAAATCCTCAGTCATTTTGGTCAGGCCCAGGAAGCCAGCCGGCTCGGGCCTGCTGACTCAGCATCAGTGACTCCAGCTCCCAGGGCCCCCTTAACCACATCAGTGAGCCTGGCACTGCGGAGAGACATAAACACAGACCCTGGTGTGGATATCAGCTCTGGCTGGAAAGGGGAGAGCTGAGAGGATGGGGAGGTGGGGGGGTGGGGGGTGGAGAGGAGAACGAGCATGGAAGGCCATGAGCCAGGGGAAATGAGACAAATTATGAAGACGTGCAAAACAGTAGGTGCCTTCAAGTAAAAGAATCCAATGTACCTGCCCCAGGTCCCAGGCAGCCCAGAATTGGGGAGGTCAACGAGGCACTGCTTTGTACAGAGCATGGTCCAGGAATGGCAATTGGGTTTGGTAGAGAAAACCCTCTGGAGGAGGAGTGCCCGGTTTCTGACTCAGTACTACTACTTTCATGTTGTTTCCCCTGCAAACCATATTTCTGGCCCAATCGGCCTATTTTTGGTTTTCTTTACATGACATTCTATTTATCTCCCACCTCCACACCTTTGTATAGGCTGTCCCAAATGCTTGGAATATTTTCTCTCCTTGCTTCCATGAACAGGACAACATAGTAAAGCAACATCAGCAGAGATACATGGAAGCCAGCTGAATGAGGTCAGTTTAATAGACCTCCCGGGAGCCCCTCACAAGGACCAGAGTTGTTGCTGAACTTGTAATTGGAGCTGGGAATAGATCAAGTTAGGATCTTTGGGGCTAATGTAACTTATTCATGGAAACATGTACGATCCCTGTGGAATGTTGGACCTAGAGTCCGGAAAGACCTGGATTTCAGTACTAGCTCTGACCCTTCCCTCCCCCACCCTCCACTCAACTGGTATTTTTTCCCCCAGAAAAATGATGTAGTCTTTTTTTTTTGAGCCTCAGTTTCCTCATCTGTGAAGTGAGTATAATTATACTTGCATTACTTGCCTTACTAAGTTGTTTTGAAGAAAGAGCTTGGTACTTCTTAAAGTTCTGTTAAAGGCGGTAGGGTATAGGATAGAGAGATGGTCTTGGGGCTAGGTTGTCCTGTCTCTGACACTCACTTAACTTCTTAAGCAAATCTCTGATCCTGTAAATTATGGATGTGCTGCTCATGGACATAGGTGGAGGGAGTTCCCTACACTGATGGACTGGCTCGTGAGTTCAGGCTTCCCTCCAACCACTAGATGGATCTATGTTGCTGTTCTTTACTAATAGACACTTTCTTGGACACGTGCATACAACTGGGGAGCTGGTAGCAGCCTTCCAGGCACTCCATGGCAGACTCCATTTGGACAATCTAGAAGACAAAGACGCTCCCCCCTGCCCCCTGCCCCAACCCATCCAGACCTGTCATTTCTTTCTCTTTCTTTCTTTCTTTTTTTTTTTTTTGGTGAGGCAATTGAGGTTAAGTGACTTACCCAGGGTCACATAGCTAGTAAGTGTCAAGTGTCTGAGGTCCGATTCGAACTCAGGTCCTCCTGACTTCAAGGCTGGAGCTCTATCCACTGCACCACCTAACTGTCCCAAACGGCCATGAACAGGACAACATAGTAAACCTGTCTTTTCATTGTTCTAGGAACTTCTTGTAAGAAAACTCCCTTCACCAATGCTGATAGGTATAGTCTTCCCAAGTCTGAGCCTCTCTGTCTGCTAGGCCAGTAGTTCTCAAAGCTGGGTTGGGCAGGAGTGAGCAGAAGTCAATAGGCACTGGCTCTAAATTTTCATTGTGAGCATTCACAACTCAGAAATCAGCGTGCATTGCAAATTAGGGCTTGAATTGTTTTGTTGATTGTCCAAACTTAAGAAGGTGATGGGGACTCTGCTAATAATGAGATTAAACTTAAAAGTGGGCCAGGGCACATTTTTTCCAGATTAAGGAAGAAAACAAGCATGTATTAAGCACCTACTATATGCCAGGCACTGTGCTAAGCACTTTACAAATATTATCTTATTTGGTCCTCACAACAGTCCTGGGAGATAGGTACAGTTATTACCCCAATTTTATACATGAAGAAATAGAGACAGACAGAGGCTAAGTGACCCGCCCAGGGTCACACAGCTAGTAAGTGTCTGAGGCCAGATTTGAACTCAGTTCTTCGTGCCTCCAGGCCTGGCACTCTATTCACTGGGTCACTGAGATGTCTCCAGTGGTTAACCTTTACCAGTACAGATCTGTGGGGGTCCTGGAGATCCTTTCAGGAGGTCTATGTGAAAAAAACTATCATAAGATGTTCTGATTTCTACTACTGTAAATATCTATAGATAGAATCCACATGAACAAAAGCTCTTTGGGGTCCTCAATAATTTTTAAGAGCATAAAAGATTTTGAGACCAAAACATCTGAGAATCTCTGTCCTCTGCCCTGCTTCTAATTCCATCCCAGAGACTAATTGAATTAGTCTTCTTACTTATTTATCTATTAATTAATTAATTAATTAATCCATCCATTTATTTATTTATTGTTTTTAGTTCTCAACATTCTCTTCTATAAGATTTTGAGCTCCAAATTTTCTCACACCCTCCCAAATCCCTCTCCCCAAGACGGCATGCAGTCTGACAGAGGCTGTACATGTATGATCATATTAAACATATTTCCACACATTGTAAAGAAAGTCACATTGTAAAGAAGAATTAGAACCAAAGGGAAAAACCATGAGAAAGAAGAAACAAACAAACAAAAATAGAAAATAGTATGCTTTGATCTGCATTCAGACTCCATAGTTCTTTCTCTGGATGTGGATAATATATTTTCCGTCATGAGTCTTTTGGAATTGTCTTGGATCCTTGCATTGCTGAGAAGAACTAAGTCTACCAAAGTTGGTCATTGCACAGTGTTGCTGTTACTGTGTACAACATTTTCTTGGTTCTGCTCACTTCACTCAACATCAGTTCATGTAAGTCTTTCCAGGTTTTTCTGAAGTCCACCTGCTCATCATTTCTTATGGAACAATAGTTTGTGTTAGTCTTCTTGACTGTCGGGCTGAGATACTGTTCTAGGTTTCAGAGTAGAGTTTGGGGGAGTCCCCCAGATGCCACCTAGGCCTTTCATATCACAGATCTCAGGGGTGTGAAGACTCCCCTACAAAGAGGCCTAATGGAAGGAGGTGATGTGCAAAAAATGTTTGCCCTTGTACAGAGCAAGGTTCAGCATGTTTGGGCCTTTAGGCCTAGTTTGTGTGCTTGGGAACAGAGAGATTTGAAAGTGCTCCTTCTAAAAGAGGCTGCCCATGGCTTCTATCTTTAAAAAGAAAATTAGAAGAGCATGTGCAGCACTGAGAAGAGACATTTCCTTTCACTTTGGGGGGACATGACCACAAGTAATTTTCTTGTCATGACAACTGACCATATTCAGAGCCAGCTCAGTGAAAACCACTTCCTCACAAGCTTGGTGAATGGGGGCCAGGGACCAGCATGGGAGGAGAAAGTGTTTTGCTTTGAGTCTTAAGTCAAAATCCTTTTTTCCTCTAACCTGAGTTGTTGAAATTTTCTCTGAAATGGACCAACCCATAGTGTGGAAAAAATGCTCCAAATCACTACCAACAAAACAAATTCAAATAAAAGCAGCTCTGATGTTTTACTTCAGGTCCATAAACCTGAGAAAGATGACAAATGATGGATGGTTATCTAGGTCATGCCCACTAACTGTGGGTATCCCACAGAGCTCTGTCCTGGACCTTCTCTTCTGTTTATACAATTTCACTTGGTGATATCATTAGCTCCCATTAATTCAATTTCCCTTTTTATGCTGATGATTATCAAATATACTTATCCGGCCCTAACCTTTCTGCTAACTTCCAGTCTTGCATCTTCAACTGCCTTTCAGACACCTCAAAAGGGATCTTAAACTCTTAGGGGATCTTAAACTTCACATGTCCAAAACTGAACTCATGATCTTTCCCCCCAAACCTTTCTTTCCAAAGTTCCCTATTATTGTCCAGGGCACCTCCATCCTCCCAGGTGCCCAGGTTCCCAACCCAGGTATAATTCTCAATTTCTCCTTGCTATCTTTCACCCACCATGTCTAATCTGTGGTTTAGGCCTATTTCACCTGTACAGCCTCTTGCTGATTTCACCTCTGCAGCCTCTTTTGTCTATTTCACCTGTACAGCATCTCTTGTTGATTTCACCTGAGCAGTCTCTTGCTGATTTTACTTGTTCAGTCTCTTGCTGATTTCACCTCTGCAGCCTCTCTTGTCTATTTCACCTGTACAGCATCTGTTGCTGATTTCACCTCTGCAGCCTCTCTTGTCTATTTCATCTGTGCAGTTTCTTGCTGATTTCACCTCTGCAGCCTCTCTTGTCTATTTCACCTGTCCAGCATCTCTTGTTGATTTCACCTCTGCAGCCTCTCTTGTCTATTTCATCTGTGCAGCCTCTTGCTGATTTCACCTCTGTAGCCTCTCTCCAATATGGCCCCTTTTCTCCTCTGATGTGGCCCCTACCCTGCACAGACCCCTATCACCTCATGTCAAGATTATTACAATAGCCTCCTGGTTGGCCTATCTGCTACAAATTTCTCCTCACTCTAGTTCATTCTCCACTCAGTTATCAAAGTGATCTTCCTGAAGGGCAAGTCTGGCCATTGTTACCCCCTTACTCAACAATCTCAGATGACTCCCCATCACCTCCAGGATCAAATGTAAATCCCTGTTTGTCACCTAAAGTCCTTCACAAACATTCCCCTCCCCCTTCCCGGTCTTCTTACATCTCATATCCCCCATGTACTTTTTGATCCAGTAGGCCTCTTTGCTGCTCCTGGGACAAAACACTCAGGGCATTTTTGCTGATTATCCTCATTCCTGGAACACTCTCCCTCCTCCTCTCCTCCTCTTGGCTTTCTTTAAGTCCCAGCTAAAATCACACCTTCTATAGGAAGTCTTTCCCAATCCTTCTTAATTCTTGTGCTTTCCTTCTATTGATTATTTCCTATTTATTCTCATATAGTGTTTTTGCACATAGTTATTTGCTTGCTTTGTCCCTCTATAGACTTTTTGAGGGCCGAGACTGTCTTACCTTTCTTTATGTCCCCAGCACTTACTACAGTGCCTGGCACATACTAGATGCTTATTAAATGTATAATCACTGTCTACTGATTGACTTGTCAGTATTGTGGTGACTGTGGCAAGCCAGCCATACCAATATTTTGTTTTTGGAGCAGTGGATTGATCTAACGTGTCTGGGAAACTATTTAGAACCATATGAGAAAAGGCATTAAATCATTCCTACTCTTTGATCCATCAATCCCTTATTGCACATTTATTATTTTAAATTATATAAGTGAAAAATACATTTATCCAGCATCACCTTCTTTTAAAAAAAGTAAATGCAGTTAAATTTTTTTTTTAAGGCAATTGGGGTTAAGTGACTTGCCCAGAGTCACACAGCTGGTAAGTGTCAAGTGTTTGGTCTGAGGCCAAATCTGAACTCAGGTCCTCCTGACTTCAGGGCAGGTGCTCTATCCACTGCACCACCTACTTGCCCCCCAGTTAAGTCTTTTTTTTCCACCTAGTGGTCTGAACATCCTCTGAATGAGAACGGGTAAGGTGGTGCTTACAGAAACCAGTATCTTTATGAACAGCCATAAGAGTGGTCCAGATCCACCAAGAAAAGAGAGTATGTTTTCTCTTTTGATTTTCTTCCAGGGAGACAACAGAAAGGTCTTTGCCTTATCTACCTCACCAGGTTCTTGAGAAGAAATTAATTTCTAAAGCTTAAAGTGTTATGAAATGTGAGTTATTATGATTGGTTAAATTCTATAAATTAATTCTATAATTCTGTTAAATATCTGCTACCTGCCTGGCACCGTGTAAGCCACTGGTACTACAAAGATGAAACAGTTCCAGTCCTCAAGGAGCTTAGCAGTGTGGTGCAGAGGCTAGAACACTGGACTTGGAGTCAGAGAGACACGGGCTCAGAAGGTCAGCTAGCTCTGGAGACACTTACTAGCTGGGTGATACTAGAATAACCATTTAACTCTCTGATCCTCAGTTTCCTCATTTGTAAAATGGGGATAATGGGATCTTCCTTTCAGGGTTGTTGTGAGGATAAAAATGAGGTAATGTGCTATATAAATGCTGGTTATTTTTCCATTATTATTCTGTGTTGCATTTGGGACTGCGTTGACTAGTAAGGGCACAGCGACCTATCAAGTCTCTATTGGGCCATTCAGGTAAACTTGGCCTCACCTCTTGGCCTGGCCAGGCCCCTTTGCCTGAAGAGAATATATTAGCATCAGATTAAAGAGCCAACCTCATAAACATGTGTGATGGGGCATTGACCAATCAAAACATACCAAGCATTCTTTGCTGAAGGATTGGGAAATGGGATCGTTTTGGAATCATTCTTTGGCAACACACTCAGCCCGAAGGAAACAAACACGGGCCCATAATTATTTTTTAACGGGGCCAGGGAACCATTCCACCTCCTTTCTGACATCCCATATTGATTTCAGAGCCCGGGGAAGTTCAGGGATGTGTTTTGTGTTCTGAGGGCAAAAAGCTCATGTCTGTTTAATTTCACAACACAGGCTGGAAGGCCTTGTGGGACGGGGTGTTGTTTTTGTCCGCTGGGTCGTTCCAGGTTCCCGAGGAATTTGATCCAGGAGCTGCCTTCAGCTTTAAGAAATCACATTTCCATGTGGGTCTCTGGTCCAACGTCTGCCTAAGCAGATTTTTGTGTTTTTGATGCTCTGTCCTCCAGCAAGAGTGGTTTTGGGCAATCCATCATGGACATTCATCACAGACTCTGGCTTCAAGCCCTTAGAGAGGCCTCCCTGCCATTGGCTTCAGGGGGAAAGTTGATGGCTTAAAGGTTTTGGGGTTGATGTGGAGTCAAGCCCCAGATTTATAGCTCATGGTCAGTCATGGTTGAGATGAGACCCGGGCTCCTTCGGTTCACTCTCATGTGTGGGATGTTCTTTGTGGTGTGTGTGTGTGTGTGTGTGTGTTTGCACAAAACGAAAAGTCTCTGATTTGTCCAGTATAATGACCAACTCACCTAGGCTATCTCAGTGTGTCTCACCTCCCTGGTAAAACATCAGAGGCAGTACTGGCGTCTCATGACCTTCATTGGGAGCCCAGGCACAGACCCTGAAGAAGTCACAGTTATACCAGGAAGACCTGATTTCAAATCTGACCACAAATACTTACTAGCTGAGTGACTCTGGGCAAGTCACTTAAGCTCTATTTTCCTCAGTTTCCTCATCTGTAAAATGGGGAGGATGATAGTACCTACCTTCCAGGGTTGTTGTGAGGATAAAAATGAGATATTTGTAAAACACTCTGCAAACCTTAAAGTGCGGTATAAAGCTCAGTTGTTGTTGTTGTTAATTTTACGTGTTTTAGTTGAAGAAGTTTTGTGTTGTCTCTCAGGCTAGAATAGAAAACCTCTCCTGAGGCTGGTAACTGGTGGAGGAAACTGGCTCCAGGGGGTTTGGGCTGGATTGTGGAGCAGTTACCGAGTACATTCCTCATAGGCACTTAATCAGCTAGTTGTAGTATAACAAGTTGCTGTAGCATATTATTGTATCTTAAGGCTGGGAGGCAGCTGGTGTGGTGGGTTGAGAGCTGGCCTCAAAAACCAGCACAGTCAAATCCAGCGCCTGTCACTGGAAGATTAAGGGATCCTAGGAAAGCACGGACACTCCCAATGGTTTTGTTCAGTTGTGTCTGACTCATTTGGGGTTTTCTTGGCAAAGATACTGGAGTGGTTTGCCATTTCTTTCTCCAGCTCATTTTAGAGATGAAGAAACTGAGGCAAATAGGGGCAAAGTGACTTGCCCAGGGTCACACAGCTAGTATCTGAGGCTGGATTTGAACTGAGAGGCCAGCTCTCAGCTCCAGGCCCAGCACTCTACCCACTGGGCCACCTAGCTGCTCCAGGCAATTCTCTGAGAATAGAAGGCAATCTACTCTTCCTTATACCAGTGAAATCACAGGTCCAGTCTCTATCCCTATCTATTGTTCTGACATTACCTTAATTTCTGAATATGTTCCTGTGTTCTCTTCTATCCAAAGAGACATCCTTCTCAACAAAAAAAGAAGAAAAGGACAACAAAGCACTTCAGTAAAACTAGGCAAATCCAACACAATCGGAGAGTATGTGCAATGTTCTGTACCCATAGTCCACCTCCACCAAGAAGGGAGGAAAGGGCACATTCTCATTTCTTTTCTGGGGCCAAGCTTGGTTGTTACAGTAACACAATGTTCACCTTCCTTCCTTCCTTCTTTCCTTCCTTCCTTCCTTCCTTCCTTCCTTTCTTCCTTCCTCCCTCCCTCCCTCTCTTCCTTCCTTCCTTCCTCCCTCCCTCCCTCCCTTCCTTCCTTTCTTCCTTCCTTCCTTCCTTCCTTCCTTCCTTCCTTCCTTCTTTCCTTCCTTCCTTCCTTCATTCCTTCCTTCCTGCTTCTTTCTTCATTGTTGTAGTTGTGTACATTCTTTATCTGGTTCTACTAACTTCACTTTGTTGCCTAAGTTTGGAATTTTTCACGTTCATCATTGCTAATGGATTAGCACATACATGTACCACCATTTGTGTGGTCATTCTCTATTGATGGGTGACTACTTTATTTCCAGTTCTTTATCCCCCGCAAAAGTGAAGTTAGGACTCTTGGTGGGTCTGGTATCTTTCATTCCATCGTTGAGATGTGTGCCCCAGGTCAACACTCTAAGCCTCTAAATTGTAGAACTGTTGCCTTAGTGAATGTAGAGGGAGTTGCATAAATGAAATCACAAACAATGAAAATGACCAAAGGTTCTTTAGAGGTAGAATCTGCCAAGGGAAATGAGGGTGGTTAGGAACCACAAGGCATGCTGGGTAGATGGCGGGACTTGCAAAATTACTGACTGTGACCATGTGAAAGTCACTTATTTACTCTGAGCTTTAGGAAAGTCTGCAAGGAGTCCACACATTGGGGACGGATTGCAACCTTCTTGGTGGAAGTTCCTCTGTGAATGAAGTTTTGTATGTTGACGTGGTCTTGTAATCTTGTTTCTCTCGCAGCCTGCCATTCCTTGGGGGCAGGTCCCATGTCTATCCAAACTGTTGATCTTCTCCATTATCCAGCATCGTCCTCTGCAGATAGAAGGTGCTTAAGTATCAATGTACTATATTTGTATTATTTTGTATTTACTTTTCTATGAACATAGTATTCCCAACCAGGAGCTCTCTGAGCGCAGAAATCTTGTCTTTGAATCCTTACCAGCTAACATAGGACCTGACCCGTAGTTAGTACTTAAGAAAGGCATATGGAATCAGTACATTTTCTTATTGTATCCCAGGTCCAGTCCAAATCCCCATCCTATCACTGGGCAATGCTGTTACCTCCTATGGATCATTCTCTGTGGCAGCTCCTTATTGAACAGGAAGCTCCATGAGATGAGACCATCTTTGTATCTCTCTCTGTCTTAGCACCTGACACAGGGCCCTGCATACAGTATGTGCTTAATGAATGCTTGTTGAATAGTTAGTCATTGCTGATTGAGTACCCTCGTGATGCCCCTTGGCTGCTCACATCTGTCCTTCTCTGCCAGCCCCTTAAAGCTTCCGACTCTTTAGTGTGCCTCCCTCCCCTCCTCAACCTTCACTGCTCCACAACCCCCATTATCCTCTTATCCAAACGTGTCTGGGCTCCTCTCCCTGTTCCTGCTGGCTGCAGGCTTGGAAAGTGGTCTGACAAATTAGGCTTGTTGATGTGTTAATGGGTGACTCTTTCCCAGTTAATGTTTAAGTTTCCTTTAACAGGAAACTCCTGGAGACAGGCGGTCTCAACCAAAAAGAAAAAAAAAATCTCTAATGATGAACTTTCAGGTACCCAGAGCATGCCAGTGCGGGCATTTCCTAGTGCCCCTCCAGCCATGCCACGTGGGTGGCCATCTGCTCGACCTCAGCTTAAGACCTGCCATGCCCAGGCGTAATTGATGAGATGTCTTAGCGCAGTAAAATGATGATTTTGGGAGCCTTTGGGTCTGTTTCACATTAGAAACAATAGTGTTAATAACAAAATGCTTTGTTTGGCCGCAGCGCTTCAAAGCATTTTCTCCTGTTGAATTTCTCAGCTAATAATAGGTCCCCATGTATAGTACAATGACATTTCCCCAGCTCTTCATCTCTGATGTGCACAGCACCAAGTTGGACCAGGAATTCCTTTTGGAAATACTGGCGTGGGAGGCAAGGACCACTCCTGTCCTCCTCAAGTCCCAGGCCTTTGGAAAGTCTTCTCTGACAGCTCCAGCTCCAAACGAGGTGGTTTTTCTTTGACCCATATATTTGCCTCATTTACTTTACCTCCCTAAATACATTGGCAAGGTCCTTGCCTTAGACTTCTTATGTATACCACCACTAGGACATTGTTAAAATACTGTTGTTTGTCCTTCATTTTTGAAGGGGACCAATGACATCATGGGTGGTATCTTGACTCGTGGGTGAATTGAATTTAAGTGAGGCAGAGCTGCACAAAGTCATAAACCTCACTCGCTCTTCCGGACTCATTGAAGTCCAGTGGTAAGGCAGAAGTCAGGATGACTGTTGATGGCCTGGGATGCTGTTGATGACCTTGGTGTCTTCCATGTCTGCCCAAGCTCTAAGCATGCCACAGCACTGGCTTCAGAGCCTTGGTGGCCATTGGAACAAATTGTTCTCATCTACCCATTCCACCAAGGGAAGTCTTCATATGCTTGGAGTAGACATTCCCTAACTCACTCCCAAGTTTGAGGCCTATTGGTTACCTTTAATAGGGTTTAGCCCATCTGCTGAGATGGTTTACCAGGGTGTGGCCACTGTGCATGCTGCAGCTTCTTGGAGCCACAGGTGAAAAGAGTTGGGTGAAAGGAGGACCCCAAGCGTGGATGAGCAACCAGAAAAGTGCTGGGCAAGCCCTCACACTAAAGGCGCTAATCCTCCTGGACCACCCCATACACCTCATTGTTATTGTTATACTGTAAAAATAATATACTTGTCAAGATTCTATGGCTGGCATGGTTTCTTAGGTCCAGTCTTGGGTCCAGTCAGTAGAGAGAGCTCTCTCAGTGAGGTTACTTTTCTACCAATGCAGCTCTGGACTGCAATCTACAGTTTCAGAGAATGGTCTGAGACCCTGACAGGTAAAGCCACTTTCCAAGGGTCACAGGCCAGGCCTTCTTGACTACAAGGCCAGTTTTGGCTCCCCTAAGCCACACTGCCTCTCGAAGGATGGTGGTAGGACCTCCTGTTTCAGAGTCAGCTCCTCTAAAAATTTATTCTAACTGCAGATGAGACCACAAAAGACCACAAAAACAAACACCAGAGAAAATAAAACGTTCAACAAAAACATTCAAATACACCAGAAGAATAAAACAAGGCCTTCCCTGTAACAGTGAGCTTCCATTGTTTATCTCTCGCTGCAGAAAAGGGGGCATCTGGTGCTGTTACAAGACAGTTGGCTGATTGACGTACATTCTTCTTCTTTCTGAACCCTCTTTTCCTCTTTCATTCTTTCTTACTGGGCTGGCTCTTTGTGTGGGGGAGAGGGAGGGATTGATCTGTTGGGAAGTGAAGGGAATGAATAAAAAGTCAATGATAGCAATAAAAGTGAAACAAACAAACCAGCACAACATAGGGACAAAAATGTGTTGCTTGCTTCCATATTCCTTCTGAGTTCCACTTCCTTCCTTGTGATTTTGGGCATCTTTTTGCTTTTATGTGTTTCATTGTTGTGTATGGATGTTCTTTCCAGTGGTATATATCACAGCCTAACCAGACCTTTTCATCCTGCGGTTCACATCCAGGACCTTCCAACCATCCTCCACAGGTGGGTGCCATTAAGTGCGCTAGAGGTCTTTCTGTTTTAATATGGCGGCATTGGCGTTAGTGCTCAGGCTGCATATCTGTCATTGCTTGCTCTTCCTGCATGACGGGCCGTCTCCTTTTCCGATCATGTCCCACCACAACGTTCTCTGGCTGGCTACCCAGCCCCACATGCTAGAATTCCCTTATAGTGAGTGAGTCACTAATTTCTTCAGTCAGTTCTTATTGGTCATTTAGCTGCTTTCCATTTTCATATGATCCCAAATAATATTGCCAGGAGTATTTTTGTGTGGATATGTCTTTTTTTCCCTTGTCAATAATGTAGTCACCAGCTCCACTGTTTAAGGCCCAGTTACTCTGTTTTGGTTTGATTTTTTCTTTCTTTTCTTTTCTTTGTTTTTCTTTGTAGTATGATGGGAAAGAACACTGGGGTCTGAAGCCTTGAGTTTGAGTTCTGACAGAGAGTCCACAGTAAAGTTGAAAGGGGCCTTGGATTTGGAGACAGAAAACATGATTGAGATTCCTAGATCTGTTATTTACCACCTTTGTGACTGGGAGATTAATAATAATAATAATAATAATAGCCAGTATTGATATAGTGTTTACTATGTACTGGGTACTGTGCTAAGTGCTTTACAAATATTATCTCCTCTGATACTCACAACAACCCTGGGAGGGAGGTGCTATTATCTTTATTTTACAGTTGAAGAAACTGAGGCAAACAGCTTAAATGATTTGCCCCATGTCACAAAGCTAGTGTCTGAGGCCAGGTGTGAACTCAGGTCTTTCCGACTCCAGGTCGGAACTCCTGCTCAGTGTTCTATCCACTATGATCCCTCACAGCTCTAAAGCTAAATCAATCCTATGTGTTATTTACTGTGTCATGGTGAGCAAATTATTTCCCTGTTTTGAGCTGAAAGTTTGTCATCTGTAAAATGGTGTAATAATTCTTGCACCACCACTCTCACAAGGTTGTTGTGAGGTAAGCACCTTGTAAACCAACCCTAAAGCCCAATGTAAATATCAGCTAGGCATTATGTTTCTATGCCTTTTCCTCTCCTAGAGAGAAATGAGAAAATATTGAAGGATTCAGAAAATCCTCCTTCAGACCCAGACATGCTCTGCCGATGTTGTAGTAAAAGCTTCCTGGAATGTTTTTGAAGGGACGTAATCTGACAGTCAGGCATTAGTAGGCATTGTAAGGACTTTCTAGTCCCAAGTCATAATGAGGCTTGGGAAAAAGATGTTGCCTTTGGTAACCAAGAAGTTAAAGCTGAAAAACTCAGCAGGCTGAATGCTGTATACCAAAAGGACTTGGCCCCTGTAGGCAAGACAGTCCTTTGGGAGAGATGAGCAGATCAAAGCCAAGGCTCTGACAACTTGCACTCTCTCCCTATGGGGAGATAAAGAAGGGAAGGTTTCTTTGTTGTTTTTTTTTTTTTTCCTGGTCTGAAAACGGCTTAGCAAAAGGTCCATCTTTTTTCAAAGGGTGGAAACTCAAGCCCTTGTGTTTTAAGCTGAAAGAGAGATGGCAAAGCCTGATCTTCTTTTGATGGAGAAGATGTGGCACCTCATTTGAAGATTCCAGATGAAGCCAGAAATTAGAAAAGAGAAAGAAACTCTACAACCTCATACCCAGTGGAGTCGCTCCCATCAGTAGCCAGAAACAACCATCGAACTAATGGGGCCACAACAGCAGGGAGCCATTCTCAGCAGTGACAGCATGGTGTGCCTACTTACCTTCAATCACTTGATCACTCATAGTTGAGTGCCCCGTGCCTGGCAGAGACCAGTAGGAAAGCATAGTGACATCTTTAGAAGACATGAGGAGTGAATTGCCCTCTCCACATGTGCTTTCCCTATATAAGTTCCCTACATATATGACCCTTCATGTGGTGCTTTAAGGGTGTCCACTCTTCCCACTGATGTATGTGTATTTGGGGGAGAGTGTGCCCCAGTTTTGTGAGGGAAATGTTCTCTTGCTACTTTTATTATTTCCCTAAATACCTTTGTTTGAACTTAATTGTATTCCTCTGCCTGACTAGTAAAGTGAACCCATTGGTGGGGGCTTGTGAGTTATAGTCTGGAGAGGGCATGGACCCAGAAAGAACCTTGGACCAAGGATAAGTTTTTTGGGGTGACCTGTGTATGAGAGGATAGTGCATTGCATCCTATACATTCAGTACTTAAATGAACTGGTTTTGTTCCTAATACCTTTTATCATTGTCTTGCCAATATGTTGCAGTCTGATTTCAAATGCAACCTGCAATCTTTGCAAAGCTCTGAGTGTCAGCTGTCAAAAGAGCATGGCCATTTTAAGTTGCATTTTAGAGGCATCAAGAGTGTTGACATTATCATGATAAAGCCTTCAATTCTGTCCTGCTAGGGTTTTGGCTCTACTCACTCGACCATCTCAGCTCATAAGTGTTAGTGGCGCCTTGCCTTAAGGGGAAATGGTCTATTTCTACTAAATGAAATTTCCCCCGGGGGTCTCTTTCATGCCAACAAGCCAGAGCAGGCCAGATGACAAAGAGGATCTCATCTGAAAAATAAACGGAAGCCCCATCTTGTTTCATTTGGGTCCTTTATAGAAAAATAGGCTTTTGTTGTCTAGTTTTTCGGTTATGTCTGACTCTCCATGACTGCATTTGAGGTTTTCTTGGCAAAGATACTGGAGCAGTTTGCCATTTCCTTCTCCAGGTCATTTTACGGATGAGGAAACTGAGGCCAACAAGGTTAAGTGATTTGCCCAGGGTCACATAGCTGGTAAGTTTCTGAGGCTGGATTTAAACTCAGGTCCTCCTGACTCCAGGCCCAGGGCTGTATCTACTGGGCCACCTACCTCTAACTAGTTAGGCTTAGCTCTGGTTAAAACAGATTTGCTGATTAAACACAATTTTATTGTGGGTCAAATTTAGTATGGGTTCATTGTGATAGGGAGAGGAAGCTGGAATTTGGGCTAGATTACAAAAGATTATGGTCATAGGATTTGGAGGATGAAGGCGATGCTTTCATCTATCTATCCATTTTCCACATAAGGGAACTGAGGAAGAAAAAATGCAGAAAGCTTGAGTCACTTAGGAGCATAGACTACTAGACTGGAAGGGACCTTAGAAGACTACCTGAGTTCAATTGCCTTATTTCACAGATGAGGAAACACGTCAGATTGATGAAGGTCACACTCCTAGTATTGGGCCCTCACCTGACTCCTAGACTGTGAGCTTCATGAGACCAAGAACCGCATTCTCTAAACGTCTTATCTCCCTAAACTTTGTATCAGAACCACCTACAAACTCTGCAAACAGAAGGTGCTTAATAAATGTTTATTGCTGAATTTGATGTTGTTAGTGGCTGAGCTGGGAATCAAGAACCCAGGTCCAGGGTTCTGTTTGCTATGCTGCAGTTTGGTTCAACATGCACAGGGTAATTTTTGAGGAACATTGAACGTGGGTCACAGCCGTGGGGTCCCTATCCCCAGTACTAACTACCCAAGCTCCATTTTCAGAACATACAAAACTCATCAGTCCTTTGCCAGCTTCTACATAGGCACCACTTACATGACCTTGGCCAAGTCAAGTGCCCTCTTTGGGCCTCAATGTCCTCAAATATAAAATGAAAGGGTTGGATTTGATGAACTCTAAGTTTCCTTCAGCTTAAAATGGATGATCTTGTGACCCTTCCCTGATGCCTCCAGGTGCCAGTGCTCTTGACTTCTTGTTTTATATATATTTGGTGGCATAGTGAATAGAGTGATGGCTTTGGAATCAGGAAGACGAGTTCAAACTCTGCCTTAGACACCCACTAGCTGTGTGACCTTGGACAAGTCACTTCCCATCTTCTTGTCTTCATTTTCCTCATCTATAAAATGGGGATGATAATTATAGCAATGCTGTTTTGAGGATAAAATGAGATAATATGCATGAAGTGCTTTGTAAACCTTATGGTGTGATATAAATGTTAGTTGTCAGTATTTTTAGTCATATACAAATTAAAACATGCTGGTTGAATGTGAGCTACTTGAAACAACACTTTTGCCTTTGTATTTCCAGCATCTAGTACATAGTAGGTATGAAGTAAATATTTTTTTAATTGAATTGAATTTTAAAAAATTAAGCGAACTGAATTTGGCAAAATGGTAACCCTTGACCATCTGGTAAACAAATCATTAAATATTGCTTGGATGGACAACTCGGGGGCCAGACTGGACCCCAGCTCCTGGCTTTCTTCCACCATACCCCAAAGAGGGCCCCTGTCACCAGTCCGTGCAGCGTTCACCTCTGGATTTGGGAGACAAGATAGCAGTGACCTTCTCTCTGTGGAAGATCCCTTCTCCAGCATAGATCCCAGAAGAGCAAAAGTAAATAGAATTTTCCAGCTCCCCCAGCTGTATTTATCTTCGCCTACATGTCTACCAACAACAGCTTTTGCTGTTTCCAGAGCTTTGGGACCTGTTTATTTTCAGTGTGCTGCTTGATGGAGGTGGTTAGCTGCTATGTTTTGGTCTCATGGCAGGGAGAAAAATCCACAAGCAGACCAGGTGCATCAAGATACTGCAAATTCTTACCAGAAAAAACCTAATAGACGGAATGTCTCGATTTCTCAGGCAGTGTTTAATGAATGCCTCCAATGTGCTAGGTGCTGTGAGAGATTTGGATCATAGATACAGAACTGGAAGAGACCTCAGAGGTCATTTGGTCTAACCTTCTCATTTTACAGATGAGGAAACTGAGGCCCATGGAGGGTTTTCCAAGGTCACACAGGTAATAAGAATTTTTTTTTTTGGCTAGGCAATGGGGTTAAGTGACTTGCCCAGGGTCACACAGCTAGTCAGTGTTATGTGTCTGAGGTCAGATCCTTCTGACTCCAGGGCCAGTGCTCTATCCACTGCGCCACCTTATTGCCCCCGGTAATAAGGATATGGATCCAGGTCCTCTGTCTCCAGAGTCAGTGCAATATTGATCTGATTTTTAAGAAGTAAGTTTTATACTTTATATATGTTTTATATCTACTTACATGTGTGTGTCTTTGTGTCTGTGTATACCTATATCTATCTGGTTTGAGCCACATAGAACACAAGCACCCTGAGGGCAGGGGCTGATTCATTTGTATCTTTGTGTTTTTAGTGCCTAGAATATAGTAGCTACTTTTAAAATGCTTGTTGATTGATTGATGCCTTTTATTTCTATATTGAAGTCATTTCTGGTTATCTACATTCTCTTTCCCCACCCTAGGCCCTGCCACAGAATTGATCATTTTCTGATATCAAAGGAGATAAAAAAATGCATAGTATATGTATGGATTCTTACTCTGGGTCTGTGAACTTATTTTAAAAAACATGTATTTTGTTATCCACATGCAGAGAAAGAACTATGGAGTCTAAATGCAGATTGAAGCACACTATTTTCTCTCTTTTTTTTTCTTCCTTTTGGTTTTTCTCTTTTGCTCTGACTCTTCTTTCACAACATGATTAATGTGGAAATATGTTTAATATGATTAGACACGTTTAGCCTATATCAGACTGCTTTCTGTCTTGGGAAGGAGGAGGGGAGGAAAGGGGAAAATTTGGAACTCAAAATCTTATAAAAGTGAATGTTGAAAACTAAAATCAATCAATTAATTAATTAATTAAAAATATATTGAATATGTATTTTGAGTTTCAATATAATTGGTTTTCTTTATAATCTTATGGATTTTATTTAATGCACTTAAAAACATGATTCTGAGGGGAAAAAACCTATTTGTATAGAAATATTTATAGCTGCTTTTTTTGTGGTGGTTAGGAATTAGAAATCAAAGGTATTCCCATCAATTGGGGAATGGCTAAGCTGTGGTATATGATTGTGATGGATTATTATTGTGCTATGAGAAATGACAGGCAGGATGATTTTAGAAAAACCTAGAAAGACTTACATCAACTGATGCGCAGTGAAGTGAACACAGCCAGGAGAATGTTGGACACAGTAAAAGCAATATTGTTCAATGAAGAATTGTAAACGACTTAGCTATTCTTGGCAATACAATGATTCAAGACAATCCCAAAGGACTAATGATGAAGCATGCTATCTGCCTAGAGAGAAAGAACTGATGTTGTTTGGATACAGACTGAAGCAGGCTATTTTCCCCTTTCTTTCTTTCATTCTTTTATTTGAGTCTTCTTGTACAAAGTGACTAATATGGAAATGTTTTATATGGAAAAAAAAACCATGACTGAGAAGGGGCCTATACGTTTACAAAGGCAGAAACTCTGACAGAGTGAGTAGAAGTAACTGCAGCGCATCATTGGCAGCAAAGAAAACCAGAAACAACGTGTCCAGGGGCCTTACTTGAGAGTGACTGTAACATGCTGTCCCATCTACTCCACTGCTCTTTCAGTGGAGGGTGGTGCGTTTCATTGACTCTCACCCAGGACCAAGACTGATTATTAAGATTACTCAGGGCTCAGATTCCTTTTTAGCAGTCTTTTAATTTATTTTGTTTTGTTTGCTGCTCCTGTTCGGGTTCTGCTGACTTCACTCCACATCAGCTCATTTCAGACTTCCCATGCCTGCTCCTCCCATAAACTCTCCATAATGATCGACCCCACATCCAGGGGCCTTCCTCCAAATCTCTTCATGTCTCATAGGTATTAGAGCTCAGACTTCACTGTTATCCTTCATTCTCACCATATGGCAAGCATCCCTCTCTTCCAATCACCCATTTCCTAGAAGATGTTACAAATATTATGGACATATCTATCAGTACAGATCGCAACCAGTAATTAGCAATGTCAGCACCTATGTCAAGTGGTAACAGTGGGGGAAACTCACCTGGGATGTGGTCCTGAGAGGAAGTGGGTTCCAATACACAGCTACAATCATGTCTCATTGCATTCACACACCGAAGTCTGTTTAGCCATTCCCCAGTCAATGGGCACCCTCTTTCTAGTTCTTGACTAACTGTGGTAGTTTTTTATTTAGAAAGGATAAGATATCATCCTGATTCCCAAAGAGCATAAAATCTGATTATGAAGCTAGGTTCTAAGCCCACAAATAGTCATGGAAACACACAAAGGATGCCACAAGCCACTTTGGGAGGTAATGGCCCTCCCAGTCAGAAGTGATGGAAATCACAGTGTGTTGAGGGAGAAGCAGAATGGACTTGGAATCTCGTCCACATGAAGCCTCCCTTTCACCAGGGCAACTCCAGCCCTGCAGACCTTTTTATCCGGATGATTCTTGTCTCTGTTCTTCCATAGATTCTTTCTGCAGCATCTGTCCAACACTGGGGGCCTTTGCTTCTTGCTGTTTCGTGGATATCAGTGCAACTCTCCAGCTGTCTGGGGCCTACTCTGTGATTTCCCTGCATGACTGTCTCCTCTTCTTACAGATCTTGCACGTCTTCAATAGGCCCCTTTCTGTGATTTTTTTTTTTGCTGATGTTACCAGACTGAGAACCAGAAAGGACCTGAGAGTTCATCTGATCCAACCTCCTCCTCTTACGGAGGAGGAGGTTGGGGCTTAGAGAGCAGAAATGGCCTGCACTGGCCTCAGTTTCTTCCTCTGGACAAAGAGGAAGCTGGGTGTCATGAGCTTGAAATACATACCTGAGCCTGTGATCTAATGAACTGCAGAGGCCATCTTGTGCAGTTTTCCATTTTATAGTTGAGGAAAGCTGGCTAGTTATAGGCTGTAGCTAATTCTACTCCCTACACATTTGCCCGTGATGCTTTGGATCACCTACAAGATGGTAGTGATGAAAAGTCCACAATGTTCCAGGCAGGTGGCTCTGTCCTGAGCAAGAGGTCTCCTTTTTAGAGCTGAACTTAGGTAACTTTGAAATAGGCCGCACGGTGTGATTGAGGCAGGGGAGAGGGCTTAGTGGGGTCATGGATCTGGAGCTGGATGGCATGCCAGAGACTATCTAATCAGCTCCCTTATTATATAGAAGAAAAAGCTGAGGCCTGGAGTGGTTAAGTGACTTGCCCAAGGTCAAACAGATAAGTGGTAGAACCTGGCAAAACTTTTTTGTCTCTAAAGGAGAAGCCACTACTAAGTACTCACTCCAACTGTTCTTTTAGCCTTAAAGACATGGCAGTCTCTAAGATCCCAGGCCTATAATGCAGATACATCGAAAAACGATTTGAGTTTGTGTAACAAGACATGTATCGAGGGATTAGGGATTGGCCCTAAGTGGCATGAGGGAGGGGTGGTGAATCAGGGAGCCAAAAAGGTGGGAAAGGGTAGGACTTCTGGATGCTACATGAATTTGTACTGAGTCAATAACCAGGGTAGAGCACATGGGACTTTGTCTCAGGGTGGGGGAATTTAGAGGGTACCAGCTCTCCCCTTTTCCAGGCTGTTCCCAAGGCAGCAGTAGCAGAGAAGGTACTTCCTCCCTTCTCTGGCTTAGAGGCATAGCTGTGTATTGGGGTTCACTTCCTCCCAGGACCACATTCCAGGGGAGCTTCCCCCATCCCTGCCACTTGACATAGGGGCTGACGTTGCTAATTACTGGTTTGGGTTTGTACTGATAGATATGTCCATAATATTTGTAACATCTTCTAGGAAATGGGTGATTGGAAGAGAGGGATGCTTGCCATATGGTGAGAATGAAGGATAACAGATAGACATTCTGAATTCTACTCTAGTATCCATGGAATGTGAAGAGATTTGGCCTCCAGGATGTGAAGTAGATCATCGATGGAGTATTTAAGGGAGGACAAGGAGGCATGGATGGGTTCTGATCACGCATAAAGAGTGAGGTCATGGATCCACTGAAGCTAGGTCATGTGCTGTAGTGGAAAGAATGTGGAATTTGTTGTTGGTCCTGGGTTCAAATTCTGACACTACTTTTTGTTACATATATAACCTTGGTCCAGCCTTTCCCTCCCTCCATGGGCCTCACCTTCATCTTCTGAAAATAGAAGGTTAGATTAGATCATTGTTAAGGCTGCTACTAGTTCTAGTATGTGATTTTTTTTTTAACTTTTAGTTTTTTGCTTTTTGGTGAGGCGATTGGGGTTAAGTGACTTGCCCAGGGTCACACAGCTAGTAACTGTTGAAGTGTCTGAGGCCGTATTTGAACTCAGGTCCTCCTGACTCCAAGGCCAGAGCTCTATCCACTGTGCCACCTAGCTGCCCCTCAGTGTGTGATCTTTTAAAATATAATGCACTTTGTCTTTGGATTTCTTTGAGTACATCTCTCTTAACCCCTGGTGCCTTGCCCACTGCAGGGACTTTAACAACTTTTATGAATTGAATAGATTACAAATTCCTGAGAGGTAAGATCACACCTCCTACGATGAAAAAAAATCACCTCCTATGGATAGCATACCTAGAAGGTACTCTGTGAATGGCATTTATTAATTGACTGCCAGACTGACCTCTGATCTTTTGCTATATATTAGCCGGGTTGTAGGAGAAGGATCTAGACAGCTAAGTGGAGCAGTGGATAGGGCACTGGGCCTAGAGCCAGGAAGACCTGAGGGCAAATCTGGCCTCAGATACTTATTAGCTGGGTGACCCCGGATAAGTCACTTAACCCTGTTTGCCTCAGTTTCCTTGTCTGTAAAATGGCACACCATTCCAGTACCATTGCCAAGAAAACCCCAAATGGGGTCAGGAAGAGCCAGACACCAGCCAAACCACAATGAAGGAGATGGAACTGGGCACTATTTTAAAAATCAAAGATTTATTGGTGCCCTTTGTTTTTAATCTCAGGCTTTTTCGGCTGTGCTGCCCTTTCCCTCCTCCCTTCCCTTTCAATTAAAAGACAGTTTAGCAAAAGCAAGCAACAGGCATCTTTGATGGAGTCTTCCACCCCTCTGCCAAGAGAAAGGCATATATCAAAATCTCTTCTCTAAGGACCGAGGTTGGTTATTGAATCTTTAGACTTGGAAAAAACCATTTAGTTTCCCAAGTTCATCCAAACCACAGTCCTCCCCATCTGTGTTTTCTCTCTCCCTTTTCTAATCAGATGTGGAAAATATTTAACATCCCATTGAATCCTACAGTTGAAATGGGTCAGGTCCATGTGATAAATTGCACTGGGGTGTTTAATGTGCCTTGCCACGGAAACCTTTATCTTTTTGCCCAGGCAGCCTTCACCGTAGTTTAATGAAAAGAGAAGGCCCTTTGAATAAACCTTGTGCAATATATGGAGTCCTGAGCAGGTCTATGAATAATTGATCAGCCAAGGCTCTTGTTTCTGTTTATGAAATAATACTCCAAAGTCTAAGAAGGCAGGGACCAAGTGGTGGTCACGTGTTTCTCCTTGTGTTCCAGGGAGATGAATGACCTGAGAATTGTTGTTGCAGGAACGATTCCGCCATATGGGGAAGTACAGGGGAATTTGTTGACTTCTTGTATTGCATCCAAGAGTTTCCAATTATCAACAAAAGATGGCATACCAACCCAATTACTCCTGATGGATTCCAGTCAAGACTGCTTCCCAGTAACCAAAGTGGCGTGGGTGTCTGTGGTCTGAAATAACAGGAATCAGTGAAAATTTCAAGCATAAGTACAAAACGGAGATCATTTCCATATCACATCCAGACCAACATATCCCACTTGTGCTGAATGTGCTCCCAGCAAGAAGCCAGGATTTTTAGGCCTCCTCCCAAGCCTGATTCCCAGCCGTGTAAACTATTCAAAATGCCTTTCCTTTACAGCTTTGCAGCAAATGCTTTGGGAAGCTTATTTGCTTCATGTGTCAAGAGACTTAGCTGGAACTGGGCTTCTTATATAAGAAAAAAAGCAATGTGAATAGCCATTGTAAATGATCTTTCTGCCTCAAAAAAAAAATGCTAAGTGGAAATCACAGAACATGACAGGGAGCAAGGTTTGTGGAGATTCTAGCTAGCTCAAAGAAGGTTTCCAACTGACCCTCAGTTGCTAGATAAGTCCTAGTTGCAGGTCACTTTATGGAACATCAATTTTAATTCACTTAGAGTGTTTTAAAGGGGAACGCTGCCTTTCCAAGAAAATACAAAACTGTAAGGTTTCAGAAAGACTTCAGAAAGACAATCCCTGATTTGAGATGCTATTTGATCTAATCCAGTAAACACTAAGTGCTTGCTGTATTTCAGGGCTCTGTTGGACAAAAGAGCCAAAAAGGAAGTAGTTCCTGCGCTAAAGAAGTTTACATTCTGCTGGTGGGGGAGAGGGAGGGGGTGTGGAATGCAACGTGAATACAGAAAAATAATGGCAAGTCATTTCAGGGGGGTGGTGGAGAGCACTGACACCTAGGGGTGGGCTTGGGCATCACAGAAGGCATGGGCTGTGCTTTGCAATGAAGGGCTGAGGAGTTCAGTGGACCACTCTGATGGGCAAGCATTCACAGGGCTGGCTCTTGGCTCCACGTGACTTTTGTTTGATTGGATGCTGGCAGAAACCATCCAATAAGCACACACAGGTAGGAAGAAATGAAATTCTGAGAAGTATGGAGAAATAAAATAAAAAGCAATGACAAAGAGGGACTACCTTCAATCCAACACCCATTTATGAGGGGCCTACTTGATGCAGAACATTGTGCCAGGCATTAGGGGAGTTACACCATTTAGATAAGATAGATATAATTTTATATTTCCACTCCTTTGGCCTCAGTTTCCTCTTTTGTAAATAAGGGAATTGTACTAGGTAGCCTCTGAGATTCCTGTTTAAACTCTAAAACTATGATCTTGTGGTCTGCTTTCAGTGTGCTAACTGAAAACAGAGAGAGAAGTTAAATGGGAAGCTCCTTGAGGGCAAGGACTGTGTCTTGATTCAGCTTTCATTCCTTAGCGCAGTGTCTTGTACGTAGAATTTAGAGTTGAAAGTGACCTTAGAGGTTCTCCATTCTGACAGAGAGGCAGTGATGTCACCGCTCAGCTGGCAGAGGAGAGCACTGAGGTTCTAAAGAGTGGAAAGTGAGCTCCGTGAGTATTGGTATTGGTATTTATCTCTGTACCACTCGTGGCTAGCTCAGCACCTGACCCATGGTGGGCATTTAATAAACGTTTACTGAATTGAATTGAATTGAATTGATGATTGATGTGTCCAAAGTCATTTAGGTGATAAGCACCAGAACTGGGACTTGGGATCTGGGCCTTCTGGCCTCAAATCCAGCAGTAGGTGCTTAATAAATATTCATTGGATTAACTAGAGTTGATGTTACCAAGGAAATAGGGAGTTTTTATGTGTCCGTAGGCTTCTCTACTCTAGGACGAAGTTGGGGTCATCTTTGTGGCCAAGGGGAGATAGCAAAGCTTGTCTCTCATGGCTTTGGCTCCCCTTTCTGCGACCTTCCTCCCTATCGGGGAGGCCCCCCTCCCCAGACCCCGAGGAGGGCTGGAAGGAATGTGCCTTGGTTGCTGAGCATCAAGAGCTGGCCAGGAGATGGGAAAATAGCAGCTCGTTAATGGCAAGTCAACAAAAGGGGCGTAATCAGCAACAGTGAGTCAGAGGAATCCCAGGAACAGGCAGGCTCCACAGCCGGATGCCAAGTGGGGGGTCAGTCCATGCTGGGTATCAGACAGGTCAAGGCGGAGGGGAGCAGAGAGCTTCTCATACTTTATCTGGCTCTATGAGATATGTCTGTGGGTATTTAAGCTGGTGTGTGCGTGTGTGTGTTTGTGTACATGTATGTGGCAGCATGCTCTCCAGCTCCCACCTCGATCTTTTGGGTGGGCGTAGCTCTGGACAGGTACCAATCTCCTCCCATGGCCTCCTCCAAAGGAAGCTGCCTTTTCAGTATCATGGTGGAATCTCACTGAGCTCACAGTTTACAATCCACTTGGGGAGATTAGATAGACAAGAAAAGACGAAAACAGTCCAAAGGATGAGTACCAAATGGGTACTGTTGGAGGAAGAGCTACAAAGGGTAAGAGGAGGAAAAGTCTCCGTCCGTTGAGCCCCAGGAGCTCCCTTTCTATCTGTTCTCACAGGGTCAGAGGATCACAGAGCTGGACGAGACCTCAGAGCCCATCTAGTTTAACCCAGACATGAACAAAAGCCTCATTACCACATCCCTAGCCAGAGTCATCCTGAGGGTCCTGGAAGACCTCTCGTGAGGGGGAGCCACTCCCTCCCAGGGCAGTACATTCCACTTTGGGTCCACCAGTTCTCGGAGAGTTTTCCTGACATTAAGCTTAAACTGGCCCAACTTCTGTCCCATGCTCCTCATTCTTTCCTCTGGGACCGAGCAGAGCAAGTGTAAGTTCTCCTCTGTATGAATAATCCTTCAACATTTGGGAAGAGTCATCAAGTCCGTCTTCTTCCCCAGCTTTCTCTTCTCAAGGCTAACCATCTGCAGTTCCTTCATCTGCTCATGATATGACATGAATTTGAGACCCTTCACTCTCATGGTTACCCTCCTCTGGATCTTCATCAGCTTATCAATACCCTTCCTAGAATGGGGTGCCTAAAATAGAATGAGGACTCCAGGTGTGGCCTGACTAGGGCACAGTGCCTTGGGACCATCATCTCCCTTGTCCTGAACCTTTGTCACACAACTTTTTACCAACTTTCTCTGCTGCCATACTCTACCCTTCACTCACATTGAGGTTGCCATTGACTAAAATCCAGGACCTGAATCCAGAATTTCTGCCTCAAAATCCATTTCTCTTTTAACTGTCACAAAAGACTAGATAATTTAGAGCTGGGTAAGTCCTTTGAGGTCATGTCATTCACCTTCCCTCATTTGATTTATTCTAATGATATCGTCATTGTTCAGGCTAAACCCTTCTTTTGGAATGGCCTTCAGAGCCTGTCTTCGTAAGACAGCTTGTCTTTTAAATTTTAACATTGTTTTTGAATTTTTATTTTTTTAATTAAAAAGCATATATTTTCTCTCTATTCCATTCTTCCCTCATTAGAAAAAAGAAAAAAAACAGAACTCTTTCAACAAATATGCAGTCAAACAAAACAAATTCCCACATTGGTCATGTCCAAAACTTTATGAATCACTCTTCACCTTAAGTCTCTAGGAGGCAAATAGTAGGCTTTATCATCAGTTCCCTGGAATCATGGTAGGTCACTGCATTGAAAAGAGTTCTGTAAGTTTTGGAAGTTATTTGGTCCGTGCAATGTTGTTGTTATTATATCTATTGTTCTAGTTCTACACACTTTACTCTGCATCAGTTCATATGAGTCTTTCCAAGTTTCTCTAAAACCATTCCTTTGCATCATTCTTTTTTTCTGACCAAAAGCAGAATTATTTGGTTAGGTCACCCATTTTCTTCACTGGAAATGCTCAAGCAACATTCCAATCAGGTTTTGGGGTAACTTGGGGCATGGGAGGTATAGTAACTTTCCCCACACCACTTGAGAGCATGAGCAGATATCCTCTGCCCCCCTGTTGACCACGATGACTCAGGAATTCATATCAAGTGGTGACAAAAATTATTTTAATTGGCTTCTGAGCCCCCATTCTGTGGATATGCTAAGAGGGCAATCTCTGCTCCTCAGCTCCTTTCTTGGTGGTTTTCAAGCAAGGCAAACCCTTGTGAGCTATCAAGGGGGAAGGGAAGTTGGATTTTTTTCTTTTCCACTTGGCTACCATGTGTCCATGAATACATGGTGCCTTTATTTCTTTTATGTTTATTTTTTCCTGATTTTGGGCAGGAGTATCCTGTGATTGGAATGCTCAGGTGACCAGTAATTCTTGGGAATCAATTAGCCTTCAGAGGAGCCTTTCTCCAGCAGCCAGAGTGAATAGCAGGTCTCCCAGGAGCCGTAGCAGCTGAGTCCCTTGACACTGTAGTTTAGAAGCCAAATGACTTGCTTGATTCAGTCATTAGCAGATTTACCTGTCAGCTAAGACACTGTCCTACAGTGAGCCAGCATGATGCTTTGCCCTGAATCAAACTGTGTGAGGATACAGTAAAGGCAGAAAAAAGACTTCTGGGGCCAGGAGTTATGAGGTAGTGTTCGGCCCCAAAGTGTTCTCTACATATGTACCTCATTGCATTTATACTTTAAGTTTGAACCCACTCTCCCTAGGAACTTTATATGTATAGAAGAGGAAAAATACACTCTCTGGGTTTTTTTTGCAGGGAAGGATGGTAGAGGGATCCTTTTGAAACTATTGTTTTTGCCATAGCTTCTCAGTAAATGCCGAGTTAATATGGAGGAGCACACCAGACAGGGGCTTGTGAATGACAGCACTCGAAATCTCACCCTCTCTGGATTACTCCTAGAATCCTGAAGGGACCAATAATCATTGCCTTCTAGGGAATCTACCCAGCTAGTCCTGTATAAGTTGGGAGAGTGATCCCAGAGAGGGTGCATTGATAAGGAAATATCAACTAATTTGAGAAGGAAAAAAGAACATTAACAATTGAAAGGTGGGGTAGAGCCATGTAAGGCTTCATGGAGGAAAAAGTGGTGTTCAAAGGACTATGCCCTTGGCTCCAGAGGCATCTTAAAGGAACATTTCCAGAGTCCATTTGAGTAATGGCAGTTTATCATTATTGCTAACAGTAATTATAATCTTTCTCATCATTGTTCTTGTTTTAAACAAAACCCAGTTTTCTAACATCATGATGTTTACCAAACACTTTACTCAACCACACAATGCAATAGCATACATATTATTATTCCCATTTTACAGATTAGGAACCTGAGATTCACAGAGGAGAAAGGACTGCCCAAGGTCACATACAGCCAGTAGAATGCAGAACCTGGAGCCTGCTTTTTCTGGCTCTATATTCATTGCTCTGTATGGTACACCACGTAGCATCACTGGATTAAACGTTCAGTCAAGGTGGCTACTTGGAGGGAGACATCAGTCTTTGGGTACAGGTGCTCTGGCATATTTATGAGAAAAAAAATCTCTTTTATTCATGTGAAACCATGGAAATAATGCTGGATTTGTAGTAATAAGTGGTAGAAATGGGTTCAAAACTCAATTCTGCCACCTCTGCTTTACATTGGGTAAATCACTTAACCTCCTTGGGCCTCAGTTTCCTCCTCTGTAAAATGAGGAGGTTGAATGAGATAGCTTCTGAGGTCCCTTCCAGCTCTGGATGAATGATTCTATGACCCTTATAAGATTCACCTGATGAGCTCATTGCCATGGGTAGCCCCTCCAGCCTGTGGGATGTAGTATTTAGAAGCTTAGGACCCATTCCTATTTGGGGAGAGTAGACTCACAGACATAGAACTGAAATAGACCTTCAAGATGGTCCAGTCCAGAGAAGGAAAACTTAGAGCAAGGGAAGTTAAGAAATTTGCCCACAGTCAAACACTGAGTCAGTGAAGAAACTGGGATTTGAATTCAGATCCTTCTGGCTCTAAATCTCACTCCACTGCACATCAATAATACTACCACAGATCTTTTCCCTTTCTCCTCTCACCTTCCCTCATCATGACCCCACACAGAGCACGCAGCTGTTTGGGAATTGGGAGAGCAGAGGTCAGAGGTGAGGGGAAGTGGGCAAGTGAGTGTTTTCCTTGGTTCCACCCTATAGGAAGCCATTCCATGACATACAGATCTGGGGAGTCTCCTAGAAGGGAAAGTTGAACAGACTGTGCACTTGTATGGGATGTCCCACCAGTAGGTTAATGGACAGGAAGCTAGCTATGTGTGAATGAGCTTTCAGTGGGGGGAAATGCAGAATGAAACAGGCAAAGTAATGATTTGGAGAGGGGGAGTGCAGCTACAGAGTTTGTTCTTGTCTAAAAGAGACAGGGCAGGAAGTGACGGACTTACTGTTTCCAATTAGCAGTGGATTTTTGTGGGTTTTCTTCTTGCTGAACTAGCAACTCTGAGAGGTGATTGAATAAGAGTGAACAAAGTCAGCCTGATCGTCACCCACCCATGCTGGCTGCTCTCTGGGAACCTGACAAGGAAGCCTGTGAGTTAGGAGACCTAGGCTAGCATGACAGAATGGCTGTCGAAGCTTCTGGAGAATTGTGTGGGTCATGTAAATCCTTTGGAGCTAATCAGGACCACGGTGATTTTGGCAGATGAAACCAAGAGAGGCAAAGTGACTTAGGATCAGCATCAATCAATCTCCAGCCACAGATCAATGAGTATTCATTAAGCATGTGCTACATGCAAGACACTGTGCTTGGCACCAGAGATACAAAGATGAAAATGAAGGAATCCCTGCCCTCAAGGAGTTTATATTCTATCGTATCATAAATTAAGAACTACTGTCTCATTTTACAGAGGAGTAAAACGAAACATAGAGAAGCTAAGGAATAATCATTGAATCCAATCTGATCTTACGTTGGCAGCTAGAAGGGACATTGGGGATCATTCAGTTCCAATCTCCTCATTTGACAGAGGAAGAAAATCGGGGCTCAGAGATGAAGAGAAAGGACCACACCAAGTGAATTCAAGACATTCTGCAACTTTGTGGCTTTGTTAGTAGCTGTTGTGGTATTTGATTACTAGAATGTAGCTTTGCCAGGTTCCATTGTAGCAATTTTATATTTTATTTTTGATTTTTGGGGCTTCCCCCTTCATTTAGTATTTAGTTTTGAGCAAATCACTTCTGTGATGTTTATATCTTGGTCATAAGTAAGTATAAACTCAGGAGTTTGAGCAAAGGAAAAGATGGACGTGGTCCAGAAAGGGTTCGATGTTTCCGTTTCCTCCTTTGTACCAAGAGAAGGTTGGACTAGGTGGCCTCTAAGTTTCCTTCCAGCTCTATATCTATGACCCCAGGTGAAGGGACAGCCACACAACAGCAGGCCCTCCCCTCACTGCTCGGCTTCCAGAGTCTTCACCGATTCTCATTCATTTTTGCAGTCTTAGTCTATGTGCACTCCATTCTTCGGGGTCTCATTTTTTGGCTTTGCTTTATTTAAAAACGATCTTCCCAGATTTCTTTGTATTCCTCAGGCTTGGTCTTAACTGAATTATAGTATTTATTCTACTAATATACAATTTATTTAACCATTCCTCTATCATTGGGCATTCATGTCATTTCTAATTTTTTTTTGCAATTACATAAAATGCTACTATGAAAATCTTTGAACACATTCTCTCTCTCTCTCTCTCTCTCACACACACATACACACACACAAACATACACATATACATACCCAAATACACTCCACTTTGAGAATAGAGTCAAAACAATGGAATTATTGGGTCAAAGATGATTCTTTTTGTAACTTTCATTGTGTATTGCCTACTTGCTTTCCAAAAAGTTCTACAAGTTTGCAATTCCACCAGCAATGGTTAAGTACACCTGTTTCTCCATAACTCCAACATCGTTGAGTTTCATTGTTTTTAATTGTGTTTGCCAAAATGTTAGGTACAAGAGACTACTTCAAAGTTGTTTTAATTTTTATCTCTATCATGATTCATAAGGAGGAATATTTTTAAGTGACTATTAATCTGTTTCTTATTTGTAAAATGGTTAATTCAGTGGATAAAAAGACACTTATTAGGCACCTACTGCATGCCTAGCACTAGGGATACAAAGACAAAGCAGAAAACAGCCTTGCCACCAAGGAGCTGTTTCCAATATTTTTTGAGCATTTATCCATTTTAGTTCAGTGCTCTTACAGTTGTGTGACCTCAGAGAAGTCAGTTAGCCATCTCTGGGTGTCAATTCCCTCATCTGCCAGCGAGGGGGCTGGATTTGCTGATCCCTAAAGCCTCTTTTAGTTCTGATCCTAAGAGTGATGAGCGACATGCTCATAAAATACAACATTCCCAAGTTTTATGACTATTCATCTGAGAGGAAATTCCCGCTATTTCAGGAAAAGTTATTTCTGACATTCACCGTGCCTCATCGAGCTGTCCAAAAGAAGAGAAGGAGAGGAGGAAAAAGGAAATGCTTGAAATGATCAGCCTGGGGGATCTTTTTCAAGCTCAGATAAAGGGAGAAGAGTGTTGCTCCTTATCAGAACAAACAGTGCTATCTCTCCTGGTACACAGGAATGTCCAATATTAACCAACCTGGGCCTTTCAGAAGACATTTTCTCATAGCTGAAGAATCGTAGCCGCCAGTTGGCAGCCAGCAGGCAAGGGCAGGAATGTGGCTGCTTGGACCCTTGCCTTGCAGGCATGGGGAAGGGGCAAAGAGAGCGCCAAGAGCTGCATGCCCACTGATTTGTTTTCCCTTTCAGATGTGCCTCCTTTGCCCGTCCTGCCCCAATCAGGAACCTGAAGGAAAGAAGCCCAAGAGTAATGAAAATCATAATAACAATGGATATTTCTACATTGCTATAAACTTTCCAGAGTGTATTACATGCATCATCTCATTTGAGCTTCACCATAACCCTCTGAGGTATCTATTACAACTAGTATTATTCATTTTTGTGGGAGGGAGAAGCTAGGTGGAGCAGTGGATGGAGTGCTGAGCCTGCAGTCAAAAAGACTGGAGCTCTAATCCAGCCTCAGACATGTACTAACTGTGTGACCCTGGGCAAGTGACTTAACCGTGTTTGCCTCAGTTTCCTCATCTGTAAATGAGCTGGAGAAGGAAATGGGAAATCACTCTAGTATCTCTGCCAGGGAAACTCGAGATGGGGCCATGAAGAGTCCGACATGACCGAACTGCAATGCTATTTCTTTTTTACAGATGAGGAAATAAAGTTTCAGAGAAGTTACATGTCACACAGCCAGTAAAAGCTTGAGGAAGAATCTGAGAGCTGAGAAGGACCCCCCTTGACATCCTCCCTGACAAGTGGGCTTTCTGACCCCAAAAGTCCAATGCTTCTTGCACTGTTCAATACGACCCCAACGAACGAAGACTTACAATTGTTTTTAATTAAAGCATAGAAAACAATGGTTTTCCACAGGATATCAAGATAGTCAGAAGGTTTTTGTTGTAGAACACACATTAGATATGTCATTCCCCATCCTGACAAGCACATCTTATTCTTTCACTAAATTTATTCTTCACATTCCAAATGACTTCACCTTCATAAGCCCTGCTGCTTTATCCTGTGGATTTCCTCCTGTAAAACCTCTTCCTCAGTTTTTCTCCTTCGCTCTCTAGCTATCCCCTGGGGTTCCAGGGCCCAGTCAGTGTGAACATCTCTCTGTTTTCCCTGCTTCAGGACCTGGATCCCCATTGTCTCTGCATTACCCCTCTTGCTTAGGTCTCAGTAATCAGATTGACCTCAATGAATCAATCAATAAGTATATGTTAGGTATGTCCGGTATGCCAGATCCTGTGCTAGGGCTGGGAGGCTACAGAGAAACATGGAAACATAGTTCCTGACTTCAAGGAGCTTACCTAATAATGAGAGAAACAACATGTGAACACAAAAATATGTGCTTTGTCTTTCTTTTATATCCCCCACTGTCTGGCAATAGTAGGCACTTAACAAATGCTTACTGACCAGTTGACTTCTCATACTTCTTTTACGTTGTTTTTTTTTTTTTTCTGTTGCACCCAACCTTTCAGGATTGATTAGAGGGACTGATAGATGAAGGAAGCTGGGCCAAGAGGGAATAGTAAAATACAGGGACTCTTGTCCCCCATGGAATACAGAAGTGATGCAGAAGGACAGCTCTGGGGACTTCCTCTAGCTGGATTGTTCTCAAGGTGTAAATACTTCCTGGCTACTTCCTTGTCAGCTGCCATGCCACCCCAATAGAAGCCATGCCCCTGACAACTTAATTCTTTCATACCCACTACTCTAACCCTGGGTCTTGGTTGGTGGCTGTCCACTACAATCAGCTCCTGCCATGCTCTACTTCATTCCTGGGCCATCTCACCAGCTATCGTCCATAGACCTTTGTCTGTACCCTCCTCTCCCAACACTGTTCTAGAATTGTCATTGAATCAACTCTGTTTTGGCTCCTGGAAAGGTGGGTGTCAATCTACTGTTGTACCACCCACCCTGTGCCTTTCAAGACCAAAACACCCATCTCTGACCACTGCTGTCCTATAGGTATGATCTTCCCCTGTTTGAATGTAAGCTTCCAGACAACTAGGTCTAGCCTCGAACCCGAGCTTTCTGCTGTCAGATCCTGGGAGCTTGCCTTTTGGTAGGCAGTTAAAGTAAGGAGGCTTTTATAGATCCCTTAGAGAGAGGTATCACTCCTGGCTGTCTTTTTATCCCTAGATATGTGGATATAATGATCTCTCTCTCTCTCTTTCTCTCTCTCTCTCTCTATATGTATATATGGATATAATTTATATCCACATATCTATATATATCTATAGATCTCAAGCACTGTACTAAATTCTAGGCATCTGTCTGTCTATGGAAATCTATCTATCTATGTATATAATTTAATAAAGGGATTTTCATTCATTCGTTCACTTGTTCAATTTTG
Organism: Vombatus ursinus; assembly: GCF_900497805.2. Lineage (NCBI taxonomy): Eukaryota > Metazoa > Chordata > Mammalia > Diprotodontia > Vombatidae > Vombatus > Vombatus ursinus. The sequence goes on along the minus strand of NW_020954625.1, from coordinate 16,218,033 downwards.
TTGCAGGCACCCTTCAGAAGATTCAGAGCCAGCAGCTCGAGTTGCCTCCTGTTCATCAGGAGAAATGAGAGCTCCTCACTGTGAGTCTCTCCTTTATTGGGGAAGATAAGACAGGAACATTGCAAATAGACTTCAGCATGTGAAAGGCTCCTTTAACTCACCGCTTCCAGGAGGGCTTACTAAGTCCCCGGTCACTTGGCCTCCTTGGGCACATCTATCTCCTACAGTTTCCTCATCTGACTTCCGATGTCTCTTCTACCTCGAGACCCAGCTCAGGCGTCAGAGGACTTGCCTTCCCATTCCATCTCTGTCACAGACTCCGTGGTCTTGGCCAAATCATAGATTCACCTCTCCAGGCTTCAGCATCCTCTCCAAAACAATGGCGTTTGAGGCTTCTTTCAGCTCTAGATTTGAGCCAATGAGATGTTTAACCACATCCTCTCTCTGCTTGTTTTCTTTCACTCTACGACCCCTCAGACAGGTTAGGGCCCGAAGGAGGCTTTGAGATTGCCCAGTCCACAGAAATTCGGAATCTGAGAGCTGAGAAGGACCTCCCTCTACATCCTCCCTGACAAGTGGTCATCCATCCATTGTTGGAGGCCTTGAGGAGGAGAAGCCCACTCATTGGCTTCCAAGGCAGCTCCTCCCACTCTTGGAGAGTTCTAATTCTGAGGGGGACTTTCCTTATATTTAGCTTAAATTTGCCCTGCCACTTCTGTCCACTATTTATAGTTCTGCCCTTTAGGGCCAGAATAGGATTGCTATCATCCCTCTTCAATTTGACACCTCCTCCTCCACATTTTACAGGTGAAGAAACTGACACCCAGAGAGGGGAAGCCACTCATCCAATTGGGTGGAACAGGTAGGGCCAGGATTCCAACCCACCCAAGCCCAACTTTTCTTCTCACCATACTAATGTCTTTGCATTTACCAGTCTGCAACCTTATAAATGTTCTCAGATTGCCCTGGTCTTTCAATACTCAAGGTCAGAGATGGTCTTCCATGGAATAGTGGGCAGCCTCATGGTCATTCTTGGATTGGACTGTTCTGCATTCCCCTTCATGTCTACTCTCTGGGGCACAAGGGGGAAATTGAGCCAGTTCTTGTTGCTAATTGGCAGTCATCCCTAACATACCCATGGGGTGTGCAACTGGATAGGGAGGAGGGGGCTCAGGAAAAAAGGGAGACGGGAGGGCATCCAATGAAAACTGCCCGCAATTTTGCTTCTGGGTGGCCCTGGCTTGAACAGCGCTGACTGGAGTGTACTAGCTACTTGGGAAGGCAATTGGGCCTCGTGCCCCAAATCCACCATCTTTTCCTTTGTGTAAATGAACCATTTGTCATATGAGTTTGTAGCTAAAAGTCTTTTCATGGGATTGGTGCAGACATTAGCTTATTCTATTTCTTTAAAAATGACTGGGATAGGAGCAAGAGAACCCAGCTGTGTGGCTTGGCATTTGGGGCCTCCTAGCCAAGCATGGAAGGCCGTTGGCAGGATTCCATAATGGAAGGAACCATCACAGTGGGTGATCAGAGAGAAGTGAAGAACAGGCAGAAAATGCTAAGGCTACATTAGGAATCTCTCCCCACCTCTTTCTTGGCTGCCCCAGCCTTGGGCCTGATAAAGTAATATTGTCAGTTTCAGGAATGCAATGCAGCCATCTTGGCGTTTCCTCTCCTGGCCTCTGTGGACCACAGGACTCCATTATCCTCATTCTCTCTTGCCATCATTCGGCTGTTTTTCTTTCTTCTGGCCTCAGTGACTCATTTCCTCAAGTCTTCCCTGGTTTGGCTCTGAGCTTTTAGGAATTTTGTCAAGGGCTGTCCTCCTCTCCCCTTCTGGATTGTATTTCTCCAAATGTTCTAGACGTTGAGTCTCCCAGTGTCCAAGGGTTTAGGGCTCTGAGCGCTATTGAATTTGATCAGGGCATTTTCGTTAAGTCTTAAATATGTGTATATGCTTGTGTGCGGGTGTATGTGTGTGTATGCACGAGTGCGTGTCTTTGTATGAGAGAAAGGTACACAGATGGAGACAGCCAGAGACAGAGAGAGACAAAGAAAGAAACAAAAACAGAAAGTGTTACGCAAGCACATACGCCCCCCAAATATGAAAGATGGAAAACAGAGAAACATTTGTAGTTGTTCAGCTTAAGGTCACAAATATAGAGCTATAAAAAATTTTTTTATGTTCAGTTGTGTCTGACTCTTTGTGACCCCATTTGAGGTTTTCTTGGCAATGATACTTGGTTTGCCATTTTCTTCTCCAGCTCATTTTACAGATGAGGAAACTGAGGCACACAGGGTTAAGTGACTTGCCCAGGGTCACTCAGCTAGTAAGGGTCTGAGCCCAGATTTGAACTCAGGAGAAGGAGTCTTCCTGACTCCAGGTCTGGTGCTCTGAGCACTATGGGGCCCCGCTAACTGCCCCTAAACCTTAACAGCCATTTAATTCATTTTACAGATGAGGACACAGACTTAGGGAGGTTAAGTGACTGACTGGTCATTAGATGAGCCTGTTTGGAAGAACTGAATCCAGTTCCAGCTGTCTGCCCACTGGGCCATTCTAAATCCAGGTCGATTCTCTGAGCACCTGCAAGGCATCCGCTATTGTGGCACCTGCCACAGAGGACTTTGTGAGAAGTGTGAACTGTCACAGAAAATGGGCAAGACTTTAGAGGGAATTTCCATAATATTCTATGCCCTTTAGCATGCTGGTATCTCAAGGTCATTGATAAGACCTACATGATACAGATTTAATTATTACCCCTAAAAATAACCAATAGCTAGCATTATATCATGCCTTGAAGTTTGCAAAGCACGTTAGAAATATTATCTCATTTTATCTTCACAGCAACTCTGGGAGGTGGGTGCTATTATTATCCCCATTTTACAGGTAAGGAAACTGAGGCAGAGAGATTAAGAGCCCAGGATCACACATCTAGGAAGTGTCTGAGGCTTAAATCTATCTATCTATCTATCTATCTATCTATCTATCTATCTATCTATC
>NW_020954625.1:16188677-16215016 GCF_900497805.2 Vombatus ursinus | reverse complement strand
TCTATCTATCTATCTATCTATCTATCTATCTATCTATCTATCTATCTGTCTGCAACCAATCAACAAGTATTCATTAAAAGTTTATTAAATATGTCACTGTGCTAAGCATTATTATTTTAATAATTCTTTTATTTTGGGGGTGGGTATGGGACTAGACCTGTGATTTCATCGTTGTAGGGAACCTCTGGTATGGAAAATCCCTTCTTAGATACGAATCAGCAACTTGTCTATAATTGAGAGCGTGGCTTGGGGGCACCATGAGGTGAAGTGAGAGAGGGTCACACTGCAGACAAATACTAGACAGAGTACTTGGACCCAGGTTTTCTTCCATCCCACCTACCTTGTCTTACGTGTAGCTCTTTCCAGGACGTAAACTATTTGAATTCACACCGCCTTCTATAGTTTACCCAGAATCCAATTCCAATCCACCCGCAGGGCGGGTGTCAGATGAAGTCCTAGAGCTAGAGCTCAGCTAGTTTTACAGAGGGAGAAACTGAGGCCCAGAGATGCTCAGGGTCACACGGCCAATAGGAGCAGCTCCATCTCCTGGTGCTTTATAATTGGCAAAGCCCTTTACATCCACGATCCCATCGTAGTGCAGCCTTCTGATGCCCCACAAAGCAAGCAGGGCAGCTGTCATGATCCCTATTTTCCAGATGAGGAAATTTAAGCCTGGGCTGGTTAGGATGCTCCCATGGCTTCCCGTGGCATTTTGCCTTCTGAAGCGCTTTGCAATCTGGCTCCAGGTGACCTTTCTGGGATGGACACACACAGCTTCCTTTCATGTATTCCACAGTCCAGCCAAACTAGCTTACTTGCTGTTACACACAATGCTCCATCTCTCACCTCGGTGCCTTTGCGAAGGCTGTGCCCCATGCCTGGAATGCAATCCCTCCCCAATTCTGCCTTCCAGAATTGCCAGCTTCTTTCAAAACTCAGCTCAAAGGCCACCTCCTCTGAGGCCCTTCCTGATAAGTATTGTTAGCATCTCCCCAACCTGACTGAAGGAGCAGCTGGGTGGTGCAGTGGATAGAGTGTCTAGCCTGAAATCAGGAACACTCATCTTTCTGAATTCAAATCTAGTCTCAGACACTTACTAACTGGGTGACCCTGGGCAAGTCACTTAACACTGTTTACCTCAGTTTCCTCATCTGTAACATGAGCTGGAGAAGGAAATGGCAGACCACTCCAGGATCTCTGCCAAGAAAACCCCACGTGGGGTCAGGAAAAGTTGGACATGATTGAAATGATTGAACACTAACAAAACCTGACTTGCCAGGTAGTTTCTTTGTGTATACATTTTTATTTAATTATACATGCATGCATTATTTCCGCACCATCTTCCCAATGGGAGGTAAGCTCCTTGCGGGCAGGAACTATTTTAAATTTTTTTTGGCCGTTGACTACCTACCATGGGGGCCCAGCACATGGTGGGCATTTAATAAATGCTCGTTGAATAATTAATGAGATTACTTGCTAAAGTGCATACAACTAGATGGATTTGTATCCAGGTCTGTCTCCAGATTAAAGGATTATCCTACTGAACCATATTACCTGCCACAGGAAATGGGAGAGAAAGGACCAAACCCAAGGTTCTTACTTCTAGCTGAGGGAGACTAAACTAACAATTTTTTGGGGGTAGGAGTGATCCTTCCCAAAGACTATAAAGAGGAGTTATTGATCTGTGTTATTAGAGGGAGCTTCCACACTGGGATTCCATATACATAAGTATCAGATACAGACCCCCAGGAAAGAACTGTTATTCTATTCTGTGATATTATATATAATATATGTATAAGTACATATAATGTATATATAAAGTATGTATAGTTATATGTGTGTATATGTATATGTATATATGTATGCACACAGGTATATATGTATTTATATATGGACGTGTACATTATATATATGTCTATTTGAATACATATACTGCAATGTGGTGTGTGTGTGTGTGTGTGTGTGTGTGTGTGTGTGTGTGTGCATGTGCATGTGTAAAGCTTTTGCCCCAGGCCTAGAATGCTTCCCCTCTTTACCTCAGCCTCCTGGTTTCCTTCAAGGCTCAGCTCAAGCCTCACCTTCTGCAGGAGGCCTTTTCTGGAGGAAACACCTTCCCTCTGACACCAGACATCATGTATATTATATACAAACATTTCCTCCATTGGAATGTGAACTGCTTGAGGGCAGAGGCTGGGTTTTTGTCTTTCTTTGTATCCCCACAGCTTAGCATAGTGCCGGCACATAGCAGGTGCTCACTAAATGGTTGAAGACTGACTTGTTGACTGACAGAGTGCTGGATATGGAGTTAGAAGCAGGGGAGGAGGGAATTCAAATCCTGCCTCTGCCAGTACTACATGATGACTTTGGGCAAGTCACTTTACTCTTTTTTTTTTTTTTTTGGTTAGGCAATGGGGTTAACTGACTTGTCCAGGGTCACACAGCTAGTAAATGTTACGTGTCTGAGGCCGGATTTGAACTCAGGTCCTCCTGAATCCACGGCCAGTACTCTATCCACTACACCACCTAGCTGCCCCCAAGTCACTTTACTCTCGACTCTCCATCTTCTCTAGGCCGGAATGGCGTCTGAGGTTCTTTCCAAATTGATCTCGTTCTATAATTCTCCTTTTTTTGCTCTGTGAACCTAGGTAAACTCTTTCTCCTGTCTGGTTCCCAAGTTTCCTCATCTGTAAAATGAGTGAATTGGCTAGATCATGGAGCCCCCTTGCAGACTGGTAAAGTCTGCGGCCTGATTCTCAGGATGATATTTGTTGACAATGCTGTGTTCACAATGGAGAGAAATGCTAAATTGCGGTTAGAGGTTAGGCAGATAAAATTTTTCATTATTTTCCCCATCCAAGCTCACAGACCTTCTGCAATTTAGCTCCAGATCCCTTAGGATGTTCAAAAAGAACCCTCAGGCTTGATGATTTCAAAGTTTCCATCCAAATCTATATGTTTGTGATTTCATGATTCTCCTTTTTTGACTGTGTCACCTTGGTTCAGCTACGGCCACCTCTGTGGGCCTCAGTTTCCTCATCTGTAAACCGAAGGGGCTGGAGAAGCTGACCTCTATGGTCCCCTCCAGCTCTGCACTGGTGGTTGTGTGCTAAGAACATTCCTGCTGTGGGCTCTTTGGACTTGCCGAGGAGAGATACACTAGGCCTGGGAACCATTGTAGGCCTAAGCAGAGCTGTGGTAAATCGAGGGTGATTTACTTCAAAATAGGTGATGACAGCTTTGTGAAGTCTGAGCTCTTTCTCCCCTCCAGGTGCAGGAGCCAGACAAGCGGGGCCCCTTCCCAGGCTCCATGCTTTCCCTTCCTTCCGGATCCGCTTTTTGACCCCCGTGTGTGCTCCTCCCACCTCCCACCTCCCACCTTTCTGGGGGAACAGTCCTGGCTTCCTCTGACAACTTTTTTCCCCCTTTTTCCTGTTTAACTTCACCTCTCCCTAACCCTTTCTCCTTCACACTCCCCACCCCCCCAAATGTGAGAAACAATGTCAGTTTGCAGATGGCTCAGCTCCTGGGACACACTCCCCAAATATAAGGCCGGCCCTTGCACTGCCATGCATGGAACAATCTTTACCTGGACCCCCAGTGGGAGGCTGGACCAGAGTAGGGGGTAAGGGCAGGGCAGAACCCTGGGAAAGGAAAACACCAGCCAGGCTCTGACATCTTTGTATTTGGGGGCTCAGCAAGGAGGTTCGTTCGAGGGCACTGGGCCAATGTGAGACCCATAGGGGCGGGGAACAGCAGCTTCTGAGCGGTGGTCTTGAAAGGGATCGCTGATTTAGATCCAGAAGGGAATCTCAGAATCTTGTAACCGAAAGAGGCCTTAGAGGCCATCTTCCAAGTGAGTGTTGTGAAATAATGGAGGGTGTATGTGTGGCTTGATTCCCAAGGAGTTTATGATCAAACAATGGGAGGGTAGGAATATGGGTTTCATCTCCTCCCCCCTCCCGGTGTTTTCCCCCCTCCAACCCATCATGGGCTTGTCTCCCACACAGCTACCCCAGCTGGCTAAACACTCCTCCACTCTCTCCACCCCCTTCTCTTTGTTAGCCTTCCAGGGCTGCCAGCACAGAGGGCTGGTGGTGGTAGTGGAAGAGAGGACCTCAGTTATTACCTAACCTGACCCAGACACCCAGAGCAGCTGCCCAGGCAAAATTCCCCACTGTGCCAACCTTAGTTGTCACCAGCCTTTGCCTGCAGATAGATATCCAGGAAAGTCAATCCCTTCCTTCCCAGGGTAGGCCAGTGCAGCCTGGTCCACTCGGGGACAGCTCTCAATATCAAACTTAAATTTGCCTTTTTGTAACTTCCCCTTTCTCTCGGTTCTGCTCTCTGGGGTCAAACATGACACACCTAATCCCTCTTCTCTGTGACAGCCATAGAAGTACCTGAAGACACCTATCCTAATTCTCTTAAGTCTAAAGTATAGGTAGGCCTCTCTTAGCGGTAATTTGCCTCTTGAGAGGCTCTGGCTATGACCATGATGACTCCAGCTCATGATGGGTCAGCATTACCTATCCCAAGGTCAGTTGTGGTTCACTCCTAAGGGGATCAGCAAGTCTGGAGGGCAGCAGAAGGGTAGAAGAGGCAGTCCACCTTAGCTGCTAGCATCCTTATCTCATGGACCATTATTCTACTAGGTGATTTCCTGCCCCCAAATGTCCCCTGTGGTCAGTAGAGCTTCTCTGGGTCTCACAAACTCTGTTTCCCTCAGTGAGAACTTTTGTGACCGTTGGATCCTCAGAGAGGAAAGAAAAATGTAAGATGAGAAATACACATTTTCAGACAAGACTAATGAATAGATTCATTTTGTGCAATAGGGCTATTTGATACAAGAGAGTTTCCATTTTCTTTTCTTTTTAATTCAGGAAAGGGATTAGGGAAAAAGGGTTGTAGGTGACAGGGACACTGTACTAAAAACACAAATAGAAAAGAACAGGAGATTTGGAGGTGGTGGGGGAGGGAATGCACAAACAGCTAAACAGTAGCAAAGCTTTGAAATTAACTGAATTTATTATATGCTTTTAAAAAGAGCTAAGCTGTTCACAGTAAAGCTTTCCACTTTGATGTCCAAGGACACCTAGTGCAAAGGAATTTCTAACCTTAAGTCAAAGAGTTGTCCAGTATCATAAACACTGAGTTAGCCTCACACGAAAGGTTCAAAGACATTAAATGCCTAAGCAAACTATTAAGCTGACTGATTATTCTGTATTCCAAAATAGACTGGATCCCTTTCCTTTGGAGGCAAAGAGATGACATATCCAGTTCTCTGAGAACTGACAGATTTCGCTCATTTTATGGGGAGAAAGCCCCTGGAGATTTTCCCCTGGTTTGATGCTGGATTCACCTCCCTAAAAGAGCTAAATTTTGAAAGCCTCTGGTCTCCAACCTAAAAGAGAATTGGTAGGGATGACTCTTCTTATGGGGAAGAGATAGCACCTTGTCTGAGAACTTCTAAAACCTCTGAAATCTTGAATCAGAGAACCGTTCCACAACCATGTACCCAGCAGAACCCTGCCTGACAGCACCCACGAGACAGTGAGTGCAGATTAGCAGTGACTGACTATGAGATCGGGAAAGTCCCATGCAGCTCAGGACAGACCATATCATGTAAGCCTAGCAGGTGGCAGGTCCAGCAGGAGCATGGCAAGGATATTACTGGAAGACTCTGGTGAGGCTGCAGCATTGCAGGCATGACCTGCTCCTCCATACACATTCTCTAAGTGTTTCCAATCCTCCCACTGATGGTGTGTGTATTTGTGGGAGAATGTGCACCAGTTTTATGAATTTTCATTGTTCATTCATTTTCAGTCATGTCTGACTCTTTGTGACCCCATTTGGGGTTTTCTTGGCAAAGATACTGGACTATTTTGGTTTTGCTATTTCCTTCTCTAGTTCTATTTACAGATGAAGAAACTGAGGTAAACAGGGTTAAGTCACTTGCCCAGGGTCACACAGCTAGTAAGTGTCTGAAATTGGATTTGAACTCAGGTCTTCCTGACTCCAAGACCAGCATTCTATGCGCTATGGGGCTGCCTAGCTGTGCCCTCACTTTTTATGAATAGAAATGCCCTATTGCTACTCCTTTTACAGTGGTATTGTATTACATGCTTTTGTTTTGAATTGTGAGCACTGACCTACTAGTAAAAGTGAGCATGTTCATGGAGGCTGTGTTTGTGAGTGCATGTGGACCCTCTGAATGCCAAGGTAGCTTTGGGGGACCCGTGTATGAAAGGGTACATACTACTTGATTGACTTTCTTGTTATTTATGATACTTTATCTTTTTTTTTTTTTGGTGAGACTATCGGGGTTAAGTGACTTGCCCAGGGTTACACAGCTAATAAGTGTCAAGTGTTTGGTCTGAGGCTGGATTTGAACTCAGGTCCTCCTGACTCCAGGGCCAGTGCTCTATCCACTGCTTCACCTAGCTGCCCTGATACTTTATTTTTTAAATAAATACTTTTTTTTTCTGTATGATGTATCTAGCAATAAAATGGCAAACAGGATGGAAATCTGGGCCAAAGTTTGGAATAGTCATTGCCCCCAAACTGCATGTTAAACCTGGAGTAGAGATAAAAAAGGGGTACGGCAGTGACTAATATAGTGATGTTTGGAGCAGATGGGAAAGTGATTGATGGAGTGGGAGCTCAGCCCATTTGGGAACTGGGGATAGAATAGGCACAAATATGGGAGGAAAGCCTATTTACAATGTGGATGATTAAATGAGGATTAAAAAATCCTCAACTAATTACAGAAACTGAGATGAAAAACAGAAAGGTCACAAATAAAACACGTAAATTAATGAGGCAAATAGTGTCCTAGTTCTTCAAAGAAAGATATGAATTTCATTCCTCTGCTGCTAAATGGGTAGGAAAAACAGTTCATTTTAGGAGGGTGCTTAACCCTGTACTCTGATCCCTTTTCTTTCTTAAGATAATATTTTTTAAAAATTATGTATTTATCATTAACATGCTTTTTTAAAAATTTTGAGTTTCAAATTCTCTCCCTCCCTCCTGCCTGTCCTCCTCCCTCTGAGAAGGCAAGCAAAATGATATCAATTGTGTGTGTGAAATCATGTAGGATATAGTTCCATATTACCTATATCACAAAAAAGCAAGAAAAATAAAGTAAGAAAGTAATACTTCAATTTGCACTCACAGTTAATCAGTTCTCTCTCTGGAGATGGAGAGCATTTTGTCATCATTTTTTCATCCTTGGGAATTGTTTTGGATCATTGCATCCATCAGTGCAGCTAAGTGTTTCATAGTTGATCTGATCTTTTTTTCTTTTTTTTTTTTTTTTTTGTGAGGCAATTGGGGTTAAGTGACTTGCTCAGAGTCACACAGCTAGTGAGTGGTATGTATCTGAGGCTACATTTGAACTCAGGTCCTCCTGACTTCAGGGCCAGTGCTCTATCCACTGTGCCACCTAGTTGCCCCTGATCTTTTTTCTTGATGGTTTTGGTGGGGGTTGAAAGGTACTGCATTTGAGAGAGCAATAACGAAAAAGTCAGTTGTCAGCAAGCATTTATTAAGCACCTACTACATACCAGACACTGGGCAAACTGTGGGGAAATAAAGAAATACAGAAGACAGTCCCTGCTCTTAAGGAGGTCATAATCTAATGACGTAAAACACATGCAAATAACTATATACAGACCAGCTATATATAGGATGAATTGGAGATAATTAATAGAGGGAAGACATTAGCATTAAAATGGATCAGGAAAAGCTCATGGAAGATGGGACTTTATATTTTTAATAACACCTTCATTTTATTTTTTTCAGTGTAAGATTACAATTTGTATAAAATGATTTTAAATGATAGTTACTTTTCTCCATCTGTTAAATTTATTTTTCAGCTAATGGATAACCCAGACTATTGCAATAACTTTCTTTTTTTTACATTTAACTTTTGTTTTATCTTTTCTCAATTACATGTAAACAAAAACTCTTAACATTTGTTTTTTAAAGTTTTGAGTTCCAAATTCTTTCCTTCTTTCCTTTCTCTCTCCTTTCCTTAAGAAGCCAAACAATTTGATACAGATTATACCTGTGCAGTTACGCAAAACATTCCCATATTAGCCATGTTGCCAAAGAAAACACAGATTAGCCCCCTTCCCCACCCCCCCAAATAATAAAGTGAAAAAAAGTATGCCTCGATTTGCATTCAGACTTCATCAGTTCTTTCTCTGGAGTTGGATAGCTTTTTTCATCGTAAGTCCTTCTGGATTGTCTTAGATAATTGTATTGCTGAGAAGAGCTGAGTCATTCATAGTTGATTACTGCACAATGTTGCTGTTACTATGTACAATATTTTCCTGGTTCTGCCAACTTCACTTTGCATCGGATCAGACACATCTTGCCAGGTTATCCTGAAACCATCCTACCCATCAGTTCTTATAGCACAGTAGTATTCCATCATAATTATATACAACTTGTTCAGCCATTCCCCAATTTATGGGCATCTCCTTAATTTCCCATTTTTGCCACTACAAAATGAACTATTCTAAATATTTTTTGTACATAGAAGTCCTTTTCTTTTTTCTTTGATCTCTTTGGGATATAGATCTAGTAGTAGTATTGCTGGATCTAAGGGTATGCCTAGTTTGATAGCCCTTTGGACATAGTTCCAGATTGTTCTCCAGGATGTTAGGACCAGTTCACAACTCTGCCAACAGTGCATTAGTGTCTCTAGTTTTCTTTATTCCCTCCAGCATTTGTTATTTTCCTTTTCTTTCACATTAGCAAGTTTGATAGGTGTGAGGTGGCATGTCGGAGTTGTTTTAATTTGCATTTCTCTAATGAATAGTGACTTAGAACATTTTTTCATGTGACTATAGATAGCTTTGATTTCTTCATCTGAAAACTGCCTATTTATATCCTTTGACAATTTATCAATTGGGTAATGACTCGTATTCTTCTAAGTCTGACTCAGTTCTCTATGTATTTGAGAAATGAGTCCCTTACCAGAAATACTAGCTGTAAAAACATTTTCCCCCAGTTTCCTTCTTCTCCTCTAATCCTGGCTGCATTGGTGAAGATGGAATTTTAAATGAGACTTGAAGTAAGTAAAGGAAACCGGGAAGCACAGATGAGGAGGGAGAGTGTTCCAGGCATGGGGGACAACCAGAGAAAATGCCCAGAATTTGGATGGAGTGTGTTATAAGAGGAACAGCAAGGAGGTTAGTGCCACTGGATCTCAGAGTAAGTTGGGAGGGAGGATGGAGAAAAGTGAAAGTCTAAGAAGATTGGAAAGGTAGAAGGGGGCCGGGTTGGGAAGGGATTTGAATGGCAAACAGTGGATTTCTATTTTATCCTAGAGGTAACAGGGAGGCCCTGGCCTTTATTGTATAGTTAGGGTGACGTGGTCAGACGTGTGCTTGAGGAAGATGAATTTGACAGCCAAATGGTGGATGGACTAGAGTGGGGACAGACTTGAGGCAGGCAGACACACCAGCAGCTATTGCTGCGGTCCAGACATGAGGTGATGAGGGTCTGCCCCAGGGTGGGGGCAGGCTCAGAGGAGACAAGGGGACTTATGCAAGATAAACATTACCTTCAATTGTGGACCAAATTGAAGAATAAATTCAATTCAATGAACCTTCATCAAGCACCAACCCAAGAGGTGAAAAATGTTAGTCTTTGCCCCCAAGAATCTTATAAATTAGTAGGGAGGATAGGACATGGACGTAGACACGTGTATTTGGTAATACGTGATGGGGGCAAGGGAAAGATCCAGCTTATGGATTTGTTAGAACGTAGAGGGATACTGGGGGTCATCTAGTCTCATTTTATACATATGGAAGCGGCAGCCCAGGGAGGTGAGATGACTCGTTCAAGGTCTCCCAGGTCTGCCAGGGGGCAGGAGGGGGATTTGAACACAGATCTGATTCTACTACACTATACTGCCTCCCATAATATGCTCTAGGAAAATCTAAGGAGAGAGAGAATATTTTTATGGGGATGGAGGCATGTGTGAAGGGGCCAGGTATCAAGAAAGATTTCAAAGAACCTAAGAGCAAAAGGACACTAATTGCCCCTCACTGTAAGACTTTAAGTCAGTAGAGAGAACTGAGGTGAAACTAAAGGTATACTCACCAGAGAAGCAAATATTTATCTCGTGAAAGAACAGATAGTGACACTCCTGGGAGCAAGAAGTTGATATAGAAACACTGGGACAGTGTCAGGGTAAATATGGATGAAACTGAAATCTCCTTATAGCTGCCTGTGCTAACTTGAGAAGAATTTTCTTCAAAATGCTTCCTTTGGAACAGAAACAGACCAGAGGTTAGCATTTGGGAGAAGGTTAAATCTTTTCAGATGTTTCAGGATTGTACAGGGAGGAAAAGTTAGGCTAGTCTGTGCTGTGAATTTTTCTTTTTCCTTTCCTTCCTTCCTTCCTTCCTTCCTTCCTTCCTTCCTTCCTTCCTTCCTTCCTTCCTTCCTTCCTTCCTGCCTGCCTTCCTTCCTTCTTTCCCTTCTTCCTTCCTTCCTTCCTTCCCTCCTTCCCTACTTCCCTTTTTCTTTCTTTTCCTCCCTCCCTCCTTCCTTCCTTCCTTCCTCCTTCCTTCCTTCATTCCTTCCTTCCCTACTTCCCTCTTTCTTTCCTTCCCTCCCTCCCTCCTTCCTTCCTTTTTCTTCCTTTCTTTCTTTCTTCCTTCCTTCTTTCCTTCCCTCTTTCCTTCCTTCCTTCCTTCTCTCCTTCCCTCCTTCCTTCCCTACTTCTCTCTTTCTTGCCTTCCTTCCTTCCTCCCTCCCTTCCTTCCTTCCTACTCTTCATATGGTTCAGATATGTTTGCATTTTGGATTCTGATTTATTTATCTCTTTTTGAAATTCAAGAACCTTTGAGGCTGTATAGAAACAAGGTCACACAAGATCATTCTTGTAAAATCAAGTTTGTAAATATCCACGTCTATTAGCTCTGAGGAGTGTGTGTGTGAGAGACAGAGACAGAGAGAAAGAGATAGAGAGAGAGAGAGACAGAGACAGAGAGAGATTCAGGCTGCTTAAATGGCATGCATATAGCAAGGTTCATGTATAGGACTTAACCTGTTTGCAGAAGAGCCAGTCCATGTAGGAACTGACGCACAGTATCTGCACAAGTATAAGAGAAAATCTGATCCAGAATGTTAAAAAAAAGGCATTTAAAATAATGTTCTAATAAAAATAATCTTCAAAGGCAAGATAACTAAATTTACATTGCTAAATATCTGCATTGAGATAAATTAAAAATAATTAAATGATTTTAAATGGATCAGTGAATTTTTTTTAAAGTGGTCTAGCTTGTTAATTTCATTGCTTTGAAATCCATCATTTTCAAACTCCCCAAGTTTTAAACTGTGGGCTTAGCACAGCACCTGGCACACAAGAGATACTTAATAAAGGTTCATTGATTGACACCATTGTTTTTTAAATTGGTATGGTATATTAGAAAGAGCACTGGGTTTGGAGTCAGAGACTTCGATTTGAATCTAACACATCAATTCCTATTATCAAAGTACTACATTGTTACCAGGGAGGCTTTGCACCTGTGAGCACACCGTTGGAGAAATGGTGACCACATAAAAGAAAAAAAGAAGGCATCAGTAAAATATGTATTTTTAAAATGTAACATATGCTCTGAGAAATTCATCCTGACTCCCACTCACTGTCCTGATAAATTGAGTCCCCCAAGCCTGGCTGCTACATCGCCTCAGAGATCTAGGGAGTGCCCTTGAAGGATTGGGTTTCTAGTGCTATGGTTCACAAGCTCCTACCATTGAACTCCATACTATGATTATCAGTTGAGAATTAATCAGCCAGATTAAAAAATATATATATTTTTTCAATAGTATCTGATCTGTCCCTCTCCCACCTCCTGGGAGGTGGAAAATAGTGGAAAAATAGTGGGAAAAATAGTGAAAAAACAAACCCCTTGCAACAAATATGCAAAGTCAAGCAAAACATATTCCCACATTGTCCATGTCCAAAAATATGTGTCTCATTCTGCAAATCTAGCACATCATCTCTCTTTCAGGATGTGGGTGATGTTCTAAATTATTGGCATTTTGGTTTATCACTGGTTTAATCAGAGTTCTTAAGTCTTTCAAAATTGTTAATTTTTCCAATATTATTAAAGTACAATTTTTTTCTAGTTCTGCTCCCTGCACTCAGCATCAGTTCAAAGTGAGTTCAACTCTCCCTCCACCCTGCCTCACTTACATAGACTTCTACTTGTGTCCCATGGTTATGTGAGACAATAAGACCCCTAATGTATCCTTTTTTCTTCTCTAGTTTGTGCTTTCCACCCTCGCTCTCCTTTCGTCTTTGAAGATCACCGAAACATCAAAAAATCACCCCCAGGCTCTCCATATTTTTTGATTTGCTCTCCCTCCATTAGAATGCAAGTGATTCATCCTTATAAAGTGTTCTCCAATTGCTTGTTTGGATTTACCTTTTGATTTTTCTCTCTACTCGTATGTTTTTATTTCAATGTTTCTACTTAGCTCTTGTCTTTTAATCAGTGATGCTTGGGTCCTTTATTTCATTAAAGAGCCCTTTCTCCCTCTGTGGCATGATGCTCGGTTTTACTGGGTAAGTTATTCTTGGCTGTAAGCCTATATCTCTCTTGCCTTTTGGAATATGGTATCCCATGTTTTCCATTTTTATACAGTGTAGCTGCTAAATCTTATGTGATCTTTACCATGGTTCCTCACTACTTGAACTTTTTCTTGCCAGCTGTTTGTAATTTTGTTTTTTAACTTGGAAGGTCTAGATTTGGCTATGATGTTCCTGAGAGTTTCATTTTGGGGTTTCTTTTGAGAGGTGGCTAATGGCTTCTATTTTCTTTAAAAAAAAACCACATATACATATATGTATATGTACACACATATACTTTTTAATCAGCAAAAATCTTCCTTTTTCAATCTCCTCTCCCCGTTGGGAATAAAAGAAAAACAAAACTCATTACAAACATGTAAGATCAAGTAAAACAAATTTCTGCATTTGCAACATGCAAAAAAAATTTCCTCATTCTGCACTCTTGAGTCCTTCATCTCTCTGTCAGGAGGTGGGCACTATCATCATTAATCCTCTGGAATTGTGATTGGTCATTATGCTGATGAGTTCCTAATTTTTTCAGAGTTGTTTATCTTTATCATAAGGTTGACATTGTACAAACTATTCTCCTGGTACCACTTACTTCACTTTGCATCAGTTCATATAAGTCTTCTTAGGTTTCTCTGAAACCATCTCCTTCATCGTTTTTTTGGAGCACAATAGTATTCCATCCATTTTTATGGGTGGAATTTATATATCACATACCACATTTATATACCGTAACTTGTTCATCCATCTCCCAACTTATGGGTACTCCCTCAGATGCCCATTCATTGCCATCTCAAAAAGAGCTATAAGTCTGGGCATCCTTAGTAAGAGCTTGTTTTGCTTAGGTCTAATCCTCCTCTAATCTATCCTCCCTCTAATGCTTCCTCCTCCCTTCTCCCCTTTCCCTCATATTTTCCTGTTGAATAAAATGTATTTCTGTACCTAACTGTGTATGTGTATTGGCATCCTTCCCTCCTTTTGACCAGTTCAAATGAGAGTGAAGTTGAAATGTCAGCTCCTCCCCCTTCCACTTCCTCCTTGTTCATATAAATGTCTCGTTCCACACACTGATTATGTGAAATCATTTTCTCTCCCCCACCCTCTCCCCAGTGTATTACTCTTGCCTTCTCTTTCCATTCTTCTCTTAAGATCATCAAGACATAACAGAACCATTTCTAGACCTTTTCTAATTAGACCCTTATGACCCCTGATGATGATAGGGTTCAGAGGACACACATATGTCACCTTCCTGTATTTGAATGTAAGCAGTTTATCTTTATTTAGTCCCTTATGATTGTTCATTCATGTTTACCTTTTCATGTTTCTCTTAAGTTCTGTGTTTCTACTTTGGTCTTTCATCAGGAATGCTTGGATGTCCTCCATTTCATTAAAGTTCTATTTTTCTTCCACAGGATTATACTCAGTTTTGTTGGGTAAGTTATTCTTGGCTGTATGCCTGTATCCTTTACCTTATGGAATATTATATTCCAAGTTCTCCGCTGCTTTTTAGTAGTTGCTGCTAAATCATGTGTGATCCTGACTGTGACTCTTTCTTTCTGGCTGCTTGCAATATTTTTTCTTTGATCTAGAAACTCTGGATTTTTGGTTATGATGTTGCTGGGAGTTTTCATTTGGGGGTTTCTTTCATGAAGTGACTGTTAGATTTTTTCCTATTTCTACTTTGTCCTCTGTTTCTGAGAAACCTGGGCAGTTTTCTTTTAGTATTTCTTCAAACATGATGTCTAAATTGTTTTTTGATCTTGGTCCTCACTCCTTAATCTGTTTTCTACATTAGTTGTTTTTGATATGAGATACTTTCCTTTTTTCAGTATTTTAATTTTGTTTTAATGTTTCTTGTTGTCTCATAGAGCCATTGATTTCTGTTTGGTCCATTCCAACTTTTAAGGAGTTCGCTATTTGGGTGAGATTTTCTCCCTCTCATCTTAAACTGTTATTCTCTTTCTACGTCTCTCTATAATTCTCACTTATTTTCCAGTTCTTTCCTCTATCATTCTCATTTTCCTTATAGTACCATTATTTAAAATCTTGCATCATTTCTTCTAGGAGTTGTAACTGGTTGTTTTTCTTGGAGGCTTCAGGTGTTTAGGAGTTAATTCACTTCTCAGTTTATGTCTTGAATATCTGTGGCCTCAGAATAGCTCTTTTTTGGGGGGAGGGGCCTAGGCAATAGGGTTAAGTGACTTGCCCAGAGTCACACAGCTAGTAAGTGTCAAGTGGCTGAGGCCAGATTCGAACTCAGGTCCTCCTGACTCCAGGGCTAGTGCTCTATCCACTGCGCCACCTAGCTGCCTCCATCATAATAACTTTCTCTCTCTTTTTTTTTGTTTAGTCATTTTTCCAGTAATGTGCTCTGGGCGACTATTATTGCTGGTCTCTTTGGGAGCTCTGGTGATTGATTCTATAATTGCAAACCTTCTAGGAGCACCTTCCTCCCCCCACATTGCTGTCCTGGCTTGGGGGCTGAATTCAAGATCTACTCAGGGCAACTTCATGCTTGGGGCTTTGGGTGCTAAGTCCGTGCTCCGGGGCAACAGCTGCTAGCTTGGGGAGGGGATGAGGAGGGGAGATGAGTCAGCCATCAGGTCTGGGTATCCCCTCATTGCTGTCCTGGCTGGTGGAAGCTTTGGGAACTGAGTATGTGCTCTAGACTGAGCTGAACAGATGACTTTGGCTGGGTGCTGGGCTCTGGGCTTCCCTGAGCTGTTGGCCTAACTCAGAGAGCTAAGCAATCAGTCCCTACTCTTGGCCCCTCTGGGAGATCTGTCAGCTCTGGGCATCCCTGTTCTTCTGGTCTACCTTAGAGCTCGGGGTATCAAGTAATGACCCTGGCCCACTATTCTTCCATAGTTCCTTGTCTGGTAACTTAACTCTATGTTGAATTTGTGATCTTTGGAAAGATGATCCACTGTAGTTTCTCCATTGATTTCCCAATCACTAATTAATTGCTTACATCTTTGTTAGAGTAGATATGGAAGGAGCTGGCCTGTCTGCTTTCTCTCACTTTTGGCTGCTTAGCCCTCAGCCAGATTCAAGTAGCTTTTAGAAAGGCATATGATAAAAGCTATAGAGGTGATACAGTAAGAAACGTTGCTACAAACTTGTCCCCAAAATCTGAGACACATTCTCCCACAAATACATAGAGTCCAGGGGGAAAGTGGGCTCCAGCTTGGAAAGCACATGTGGCAAAGGGATAATTTACCACTTCTTTTTCCCTTTTAAAATTCCCTTTAAATTCTCTAGACCCTTTGAAACTCAAATGACCTCCTCCAGGCAAGGCGCAGGAGAGGAGTTCTGAGGGTGGGAAAAAGTGGAGACCTAGGCTGAGGCCAAAGCCAAGACCTCTCCTTCTCCTCTACCAGGTCCTTCCTCAAGGAACACCACACACTCCACTACCTGCAATAATTAGGGTTCTAAACTAACTAGAGATGACCCTTTGGATGTGAGTGATCAGGTGTCATCTGCCGATCCTGAAAATGATTCCTGGGCAAGGGTCACTCCAGTTCCAAAGATTTTTTTTGTACTTAGTCTGAAGACTATAATTGCTTGATTGAGACTTGTTCTCTGTAAGATTCTGGACCATCTTATTACTTCCTTTAAGTGGGGTGAGGTGATTCCGTCAGTTTGATTAATCAACAGCCCCCCTTACATCAGTTTTCTTTTTTATTATGAATTTAAGAACATCAGCAAACACAAATATTTCAATATGTATAGAAGAATAAGAAACGGTATATTGTTTAAAAAAGAAAGAAAGAGCATCAAACTGTGAATCAGATTTGTGTTTGAATCTTGTTTCTGACACTAGCTATGTGACAAGCAGTCGATGCCTTAACCTCTCTCAGTCTCAATCTGTTCACTTGTTAAGTAGAGATAATATGTGGATCACTCACATCACAGTGTTCTTGTTGAGAAGGGGATTTATAAACCATTAAGTACTATAGAAACGTGAATTATTATTATTAATGAAAACATATATATGGCCAAAAATTAAATTAGCAAACTCATTTAAGTTTGTTCAATTCATTTTAATAAATATTTATTATAGGGCCACAGATTTGGAACTAGAAAAGACCTCAGAGGTCATCTGGCCTAACCTTTTTGTTTTATAAATGAGCACCCTGAAGGTCAGAGAAGCAGTGACTTTCCCAAGGTCCCGCGGGTGGTAAGGAGCAAAACCAGGCCTTGAGCCTGTGTGTTTTTTCACATAGTACCGTGATGAGTCCTCATGTTCTACAGTGGATTGAAATGTCTTGAGAGAAAACAGTCAGCAAGCAGTTATTAAGTGTTTAGTATATGCCGGACCCCATGCTGAGTTACAAATACAAGCATAATGAAAGTTAGTTCCTGCCCTCAAGTAGCTTCCATTTGGGGTATGGGAAAACAGTAAATAAAAGGAAGCTGAAAAGGGGGAGGGAGGTGGGAGAACAAAAGTCTTAGAAGTTAGGATCTCATGTATAAGTCTATTAACAGAGAGGACCCTGTGCCTGGAGCAGACACCTGAGTTCTTACCTTGTCTTAGCTGAGTTCTTACTTTGCTATTTACTTAGCTGTGTGACCTTGGGCGGCTAGGTGGTGCAGTGGATAGGGCTGGGAGTTGGAGTCAGGAAGACTGAGTTTGAATTTGGCCTCAGACACTGACAAGCTGTGTTACCCTGGTCAAGTCATTTCACCTGTGCCTTAGTTTCATCATCTGTAAAATGAGGATAATAATAGTACCTGCCTCACAGGGTTGTTTGAGGATCGAATGAGTTAACATATAAGGTACTTTGTAAATCTTAAAGCACCACATAAATGTAGGCTATTATTATCATTATTTATTATTATTATCATTATTAGGCAATTCATTTCCTATCTCAGACTGTTTTTCATCCATAAAATGAGGGCGTTGGATGGAATGACTTCTAGAGGCCTTTCTAGGTGTAGCCACTTGGACTGTATGACCAGTTGAGATTCACAGTGACCCTTACACACCCTTTAAGCATACTGTCATTGGACTTGTTTAAAATCCTGATCATGTCAGGTGTCCTTTAATTCTCCAACACCTGCCAATCACACGTTCGCATCACACATCGTTATCATGGTCCCTCAATTTGACCAGAATTCTGAATCCATGACATACTTATACTCCTACCCCACTGACACTATTCCATAGTCCCACCACCTTTATGAGCTTTCTGCTTTCATACCCTCTCTGTTCATTATGCTCAAATTCTAACCACAATATACTCTGTCACAAATGACCAGGGAATGACTCCCAAACATCTGCATTCCACAGATGACCAGCATCAGGAGAACATCCTGATTCTCCTATATAGCCAGGAGTGAGTGTGTGTGGTGGGGCTGGGGGAGGGGGAGGGGAAGGTGTGATGAGGACAATTACAGGCTGCTATTCCTAGCTATAGTCTTTCACACACAGCTGTGTGTCTGTTAAGTTTGGTATGCCTGAAGTCTAACACAGCTGGATCATGAATCAAACTCAAAACTATATAGTCAGAAGAGAGCAGAAGAGATTGCATTTGGGTTTTTGTTGCACTTTCAGTAATCCCAAGCTTCTCCTTAACACAGAATTCATCTTTTTTAACACCAACATCTTCAGTGATTCCGGATAGCTACAATTCATAGAATGCCACAAATCTCAGGAATAAAAATTGCAGGTGACCCAAGAGGCAATGGAGAGAAACACAGGTTGGGCAGGAGGAAACCATGGCAAATTGCCAATGATGGTTTATATTCAAGAAGTAGGTTAAGGGACACCATTAAAGAAATGTATGATTGAAAAAGTAGGTGGGCAAGTCATTTAAAAAGACCAGCAGATAAAAGATGGATAACTAGAGTGTTGAAAGGTTAACCAAAGGAAGGTTAAGAAGATCCATCAGAAGTCTTCCAGAATATTGGGCATGAAGTTAATGGAGGATGATAATAGAGAGGAGGTAGACTCCCTCATTTCCTTGATATTGTTCAGTCATTTCAGTTGAGTAATGAAGAAGACTTGTTCAGTTTGTGCTTAGTGGGCAGATGAAGAATCAATGAGAAGCTACAGAGGTCAATTTTGGCTTGATGTCAGAGCAAATCTTCCTTATGGTTAGAGCTCTCCCAAAATGGGCCAGGCTGCCTCAGGAGGCTGGGGACCCCTCTTGCCTGAGGTCTTTAAGTATAATGGATGATAACTTCTTAGATATCTTATAGAAGATATTCTTTTTTTTTTTTTTGCTTTTAAGTTTAAAAATTTTCTCCCCCTTCCTCCCCACCACCCTCCCCGAGATGGCACACAATCTGATGTAGGCTATACATATACATTTCTATTAAACATATTTTCACATTCATGATGTTGTAAGTAAGAATTAGAACCAATAGGAGGAACCGCTAGAAAGAGGAAACAAAACTCAACGGAAGAAAAAAAAAACTAGCAAATAGTATGCTTCGATCTGCATTCAAACTCCATAGTTCTTTCTGTGGGTGTGGTTAGTATTTTCCATCACAAGGCCTTTGGAGATGTCTTAGATCCTTGTATTGCTGGGAAGGGTTAAGTTTATCAATATTAGTCATCACACAATGTGGCTGTTACAGTGTACAACGTTCTCTTGGTTCTGCTCACTTCACTCAGCATCAGTCCATACAAGTCTTTCCAGGTTTTTCTGAAGTCAGCCTGTTCATCATTTCTTATAGCACAATAGTCTTCCATTACATTCATATACCACAACTTGTTCAGCCATTCCCCAATTGATGGGCATCCTCTCAATATCCAATTCTAAGATATTATTTTTCCTATGGGCTGAACTTTTGGCTACTGAGGTTCCTTCCAACTCAGAAATTCTGTGATTAATAAGAAAGCATCAATAATTACACAGGATCAAAAGCAGCGGATGCCTTGTGGTCTTCCCAAGGGAGGGCATGCCAAGGTCAACGTGATCCAATATCCCTGAATGGCACTGAAATCTCAGACTAGATTAAAAACATTTCCCCATGCTCTGTAGCAGTGACTGGTTCCTGCAGTAGAAACATACCCAGGATTTCATGTGAAGACTGAATATTCATTAAATGACTCCATTGACCTATTGTAATTTTAGATGGTTTTCTTCTTCTCCTGATAAGTTGATGTCTAACAGTCTACAATTTCATGTTTCACTTCTTCTCTTCTTCTTCCCTCATCCCTAGAATGCCATTTAACTCCTGATAATAAATACTTCAGGCATGAAAGGAGCTTCATGAGCAAAGGAACCCTTCTGGTTTAGAAAAAATAGCTCCAATTATATAGTTTATGCATTTAGAGCTGAACAGGGCTTTGGACCTCATCTTCTCCAACCCTCCTAATTTTATGGCTGAGGAAACTGAGAATCAAAACTTGTCCAAGGTACAAAGGCAGGTGGTGGCCAATCTAGGACCAGAAGCAAATGAGTTGGTCAATAAATATTAGTTAACCCTTTACTTTGGGACAGACACTGAGCTAAGTCCTTTGTAAGGACTTAGAAGGGCAAAAAAGCAGTTCCTGCCTTTAAGGAATGTACATCCCAATGGGGAAGACATCATAATTAACGAAACAGATAGAAGGTCATTTGTGAGTGGGCCAGAACCAAGGGAACCTGGGAAAGGACTGCTGCAGAAGGTGGGACTTGAGGTGAGTCTGCAGGAAATCTGGGGAACCGAGAAGTGGAGGCGAGGGAGTAGAATCTTCCGGGACAGCAGGTACGATGGTGCAAAATTGGGAAGTGGGGTACTGTGTTGGAGGAGCTGATGTAGCTGGATGGTAGAAGAGAGGAATAAAAGTAAGAAAACTGGAATCAGGCTAGGAAGAGCTTCCAATGCCAAACAATGAGATTTATAGTTCACGCTGTAGGTCATGGGGGGGCACTAGGGCTCACAGAGCAGGGGGCCGACATTGCTGGACCGATGTTTTAGAAAACCACATGAGGCTCTTGACTTCAAGGCTAACACCGCAGAAAAGTGATTCATTAGCATAGAGGGAAATGTGGCATAGTGTCAAGAGCTCCGGACAGGGAGCCAGAGGACCTAGGTTTGAATCCTGCTTCTCCAAGTGACTAGCAGTGTGACCTTGGGCAAGTGACTTTGCCACTCTGGCCTTCAGCATCATTATTTATAAAATGAAGCATTGGGTTGGTTGATCTGTAAGACCCTTCTGAACTCAGGAAAGGGAAGCTCAGTGGAGGGATTTGTCTCAGGCTGTCAGTTAATAAGCCTTCATTTCACACTTACTCTGTGCTAGCGGGGCAGTCAGGATGAGAGGATGAGAGGAATCTGGATCCTGGGGCTCTCCATCAGCTTTTATAGGATCATAGATTTAGGGGCCTCAGGCCCGGCCCCTCGTTCTCCAGACCACTGGCCCAAAGTCACGTCTTTGTGTTTTCCAAATTTGGCTTTCTCAAAGTCAGGGAATAGATGAACTCTCCTTCATCTCATGGCCAGCAGGGAAGTGGAAATGCATTCTGAGGTTGACAAAGCATCCCATGCATTAAAATCTCTCAGGCTGCCTTAGCTGCTGAGGTGGTTAGCAGAAATCAGAGATCAAAGTTGTGGGCCAAACCCTTAATTAAATCCAGAGGATAGAGAGTGTTTCACATCCACAAAACAAAATCAAGGCAAATCTTTGCCACTAGACTCACTTCCACAGAATTAGAGAACTGGACAGGTCTCAGAGCTCACACGGGTCAATTTCTTCATCTTAAAGTTGAGGAAATTGAGGCCTAGAGAAGTTAAATGACCTACCCAAAGTCTCTAGGCAAGGTCTCTGCAAGTAGCAGACCCAGGCTTGGATGTGGGTCCTATGACTCTAAATCTATCATCCTTTTTATTAAGGAAACCGAGGCACAGGAAGGTGACTTGACCAAGGTGACACAGTTTCCTTAATGGAGGAGTTACCTTGATGAGGATTCGAATCTGGGTCTTCTTCCTCCAGATCCAGTGCCCTCTATGCACCATGTGTCTGGATGAGGGAGGCATGGTCTTACTGATGACCAGGGTCAAATGACTGGGGCTAAGACGGGCAGTGAGGACTCACAAAAAGTATAAAAATGGGTGAATCGAGCCAGGATCTGGGTACTAGGGGGAAAGCTCCTTTGTTTTTCTGGAGTAAAAAATCTGGTCTTTTGGTCATAGCACCCTTGGCCTGCCTCCTACTCCATAGTTTTAAAAATATTTTCTGAGGCTTTACAATGAGTCTAGCAAGCAGTGCATCATGTCACAAAATATGCTGAGCTCGACACTCTTTCAACGTTATTTTTCAGGATTTTAAACGTCAGCCGACTTAGAGCTGAATGCTGGGACATTTGTAAATGGTCTGGGATGCTGGATGACTTTCCCCTCTGGGGTTATGGCTTTGAGAAATTGTAGGATTGAAAATTTTTTTTAAAGAATACTCATTTTAAATATGTTTAATATGGCTGCATATATATAACTATTTCAGATTGCTTGCTCTTGGGAAGGGGGGAGGGGAAGGCTGAAAGGAGGGAGAAAAATATAGAACTTGAAATCTTATAAAAATGAATGCTGAAAACTCTTCCCATGCAATTGGAAAAATAAAATACTGTTTATATAAAAACATAATAAAACATAGATAATATTAAAAATAAAACTATTAAGTTGGCTTCAGTAAAAAAAAAAAGAACATTCATTTTATTGGGAGGGGGAAGGGACTCAGAAAACTGTCATAGGTATTTCTAAGGATGGTTTAGGAGCTATTCATTATTTTTAATGCTGATTTTCTGACTTTTTTCATCTATTAAAAAATTCCTCTCTTTTAGCTAGAGGGTTTTTTAGAAATTGCTTGAGATAGGCAGAGATTGATTGTGTACTTTTGTTCCTCATTATACTTGCAATAATAATCATTGTAATCATAATAATCAAGGCAGAATATGCAAGGAAATGGTAGAAACTGTGCATTGTATCCCTGTAGGCTATAAAAAAATTAGCAACTGATGAATATCTGTCGGCTGTATTGTTCCTGAAATGTAGTTCGCAGAGCTGAAGGGTCATTCTTAAATCTTTCCTATCTGTCACCTCATGCATCCCATCAGTTGCTAAATCTTATCAATTATTCCCTGCAAGGACATCTCTACCATCTGTCCCCTTCTCTTCACTCACACAACCACCCCCCAGTTCAGGCCTCCATCACCTAGGTTGAGAAGTGGATAGAACGTTGGACCTGGAAGTGGATAGAATGTTGGACCTGGAAATCCGGGAGGTTTGCACTCAGACATTGTTGTCTACACTTATTTATCCACGTGACGCTCCTCAAATCACTTAACCTCTCAGTTTCTGTTTCTTTGTACAATGAGTATAATAGTAGTATATTAGTAGTATAACCCTAAAGGGTTGTTGAGAGAGTCAAATCAGATGTGTTCAAGTGCTTTGCATGACTTAAGGAATTATAAATTGTTAACTATTTTTATTAGCACCTCTCACCTAAACTATTGCAACATGTTTCCAATTTATTTCCCTGCCTCGGTCTCTCTAATCCCCTCTCCAATTCATCCTCCTCTCAGCTCAGCTGTCAAAATGGTCCTTCTAAAGCCCAGCACTGCTCATGGCCCTCGGAACTGCCCACTAAGTGCTCAGGGCTCACCACATAGGATCATATTTGTAAAAAGCACTTAGCACAGTGCCTAGCACATAGTAGGTGCTATATAAATGCTTGTTCCTTTTCCTTCCCTGCCTCCACTAGTACCTTTAGGATCATCTACAAGTTTCTCTGTTTGGCATTTGAAGCCGTCTACAACCTGGTTCCAGTCTAATTATTCATTATTCCCCAATATATACTTTTCAGGCCAGCTAAACCACCCTTCTTACTGTTTCTCATATGAAACATCCCATCTCCCTTCTCTATACCTTTGAATAAGCATTTCTCCCTGCCTGGAATACAATCCTTTTTCATTTCCACCTCCCAGAATCTCCATGTTTCATCAAAGTTCACCTCAAGTCAATTCAACAAGTCAAACAGCATTTATTAAGCACCTTATGTGCCAGGAATTGTGCTTAGCTCTTGGGATACAAAGGGAAAAAATTAAGAAGAAATGCCAAAAGGGGCTTGGAGTTTAATTGGGGAAACAACATACAGACAAGCTCCATATGGGCTAGAGTGGAGACCCACAGAGGGAAGGCTCTAGCATTAAGAAAGTTTCTTGTAAGAAGCTTCTTGGAGAAGGTGGATTCTGACCAGGACTTGAAGGAAGCCAGGAGGTTGAGATGAGGAGGGAGAGCGCTCCAGGCATGGAGGATGGCAATGGAATTGTGTAGAGTCCTTACACATCTTCCCCTTGAGAATACAAACTCCTTGAAGGCAGGGCTGTTTCATTTTTGTCTTCTTATCTCCATCTGGCACAAAGTAGAGATAAAGAGAGGGGCTTATGATTTTATTGGTATGGGAAACTCCTGGGAGAGGAAATTCCTCTGCCAAAGTACACTACCAGTATGCATCAAAGTGGGACTTGAATCCAGATCTTGGCTCTGAGGCCAGTCACTCTCTACTATGATATACTGCCTTTCACATAGGAGGTGCTTAAGAAATGCTTGTTAGTTGATGTGTGGTAAGTGGGCAGAGTATAGTAGGACTATCATTTCCTTATTCTGAGGGATATGGCTGTCTTTGCCTGAGACCACATTAGTTTTTTTGGCTATGGGATTACAATGTTGACTCATATAGAGCTTGTAGTCCACTCAAACTCCCAAATATTTTCCCAACAAGCTCCTGTCTGACTGTGCCTCATACTGCTGTCTTTTACTTGTCAAGTTGATTTTTTTAGTTCAAGCCTGAGATTTTACACGGATTCCTATTACATTGAGTCTTATTAGGTTTAGTCCAATTTTCTAGCCTGACGTGATCTTTGGGGATCCTGACTCTGTCATCTGTCATTAGCTATCCATCCTTGCTTTGTGTCACCTGTGAATCTGTAAGCAATGTAAAGGCCTTTGTTGATGCCATCAACAGTGTGTTTAACAGCATGTAGTCAATCATAGATCACCTGGGTCATTTCAATGAAGACCTCCTTCCAAGTTGACATGGAACCATTGATCACTGCATTTTGAGTCCAGTCATTCAACTATTCTGACCTCCTCTTACCCTACAAATGTCTAGCCCACATTTCTATCTTTTCCATAAGAATAACATTTTCTCGAATACTTTGCTAAAATAAAGATAAATTATTTCTACAGCATTCCCTTGATCTACCAGATGTAAGTAACTGAAAAAAAAAAGAAACAGAAATAATGTTGATCTGGCATTTCCCATTCTTGCTTGGGCCAGCCTGGCTCTCTGTACTCACTGCTTCCTTTTCTAAATGTTCACTGTCTCCCTAAAATATATTCTATAATTCTGCCAGAAATGGAATTCAAGCCCACATCTCATAGTATGCGGATTCTATACTCCTTTTTTTAATGGGACATTTGTTTTTCTCCAATCCTTTGGTACCTCTTCCTTGTTCCACAGTCTAAGATCTCTGACAGTGACGCAGTAATCAGACCCTTCAGTTCATTGAGGGCCCAAGGACATGCCATGGTTCACATGGTCCTCAACAATGGAAGCTAATTATTCTTTTATTATCTGTTTATGTAGCTACGTTATCATCACCATATTATTCATTGTCCTTTCCAATCCAAAAGGGTTTATCCTTGGTGCAGAAAACAAAAGTGAAAATAAGAGCTGAACAGCTAAGTAAGAGTTAACTGAATCTATCTAAGGACATAGGGGGTAGAATGCTTGGAACCAAAGAAAACTGAGTTTGAGTCTTACCAAGTGAGTGGTCATGGGTAAGTCACTTCATCTCTTGGAGCCTCAGTTTCCTCATCTGTAAAATCAAGGTAATAATATTCGGAGCACCTACCTCACAGGGTATATAAAGAGTCCAAACAAGATGATCTACAAGAAGTCATCTGTGAATCTTAAGAAGCTAGAGAAAAGTCAGATATTATCATTACAGCTCTTCCTCCATTAATCAATAACTCAGATAATTAATGAGTGAATTCCTAGAAAATGGTAACTGGTACTGTCTAAATGCCCAGAACTATTTCTTCTTCTGGGCATTTCAACAGTATCAGTTACCATTTTCTAGCAATTCACTCTTTAAATTTCTTCTTCTTCTTCTTCTTCTTCTTCTTCTTCTTCTTCTTCTTCTTCTTCTTCTTCTTCTTCTCCTCCTCCTCTTCCTCTTCTTTCTCCTCCTCCTTCTCCATTTTCCTCCTCCTCCTCCTCCTTCTCCTTTTTCCTCCTCCTTCTCCTCCTCCTTTTCCTTTTCTTCTTGCATCTAAGGAGCTACTAATGAGGCAGTCTGGTATAATAGAAAGAACATTTGAATCTCAACTTTGATGCAAATCACCTCCCTGGGCCTCAGTTTCCTTGTATGTAAAGAGAAGGGATTAGACAAGATAGCTGCTGGGGTTCCTACTATCTCTAGTTCCATGATTCTACGAATACAACAAGGATGTCATCTACACATCAAAATGACCAGAGTTTAGCCCCAAACCCAGTCCAAGCTAGTATTTGACAGCCTGTAGAGCAAAAAAAAAATCCCTGGTTGTTTGATTTCTTCAATTGTTCAGTAAGTTATGCTGGCATTTTGTAGACACAGCCAAAGATTCTTCTTGAATAAATCTGACAAATGTGTGTATCCATCCAACCACTCATCTGTCTGTCTGTCTGTCTGTCTATCTATCTGTCTATCTATCTATCTATCTATCTATCTATCTATCTATCTATCTATCTATCTATCTATCT
>NW_020954625.1:16183138-16188667 GCF_900497805.2 Vombatus ursinus | reverse complement strand
TCTATCTATCTATCTATCTATCTATCTATCTATCTATCTATCTATCTGTCTGTCTGTCTGTCTGTCTGTCTATCTGTCCGTCTGTCTGTCTGTCTGTCTGTCTGTCTGTCTGTCTGTCTATCTATCTATCTATCTATCTATCTATCTATCGGCAGAGATTTTGGATCCATGGTGTGAAACAGAGAACTCTTTGTTGGTGGAATAGAAGAGAGAGTAACAGACAGAGATATGTGGGATCGAAGCCAAGGAAAGAGGAAAGAATTCAGAAAAATAGGATGCCTTTGCCAAGAAGAGTTAAGCTTTTCTTCACTGCATTTGAGTATTTTCACCCTCCGCCAATGGCGGGTGTCGGAAGAGCCTGCCAAAGATAGCCTGAGCTTATGGGAGCTCTGACCTTGAGAGTTTATAATCTCCCACTTCCTCCTGGGTTTGGACCAATGGAATCCTCACTTTCCATGTTATTTTAACCATCAAGTCTGTGGCTTTATAAAATGCACTTTATATTATACAAAAGCAATTATTGTCTAGGAGCTTTTCCTGAATGCCTCCCAGAATCAGGGAGAACTGGACCTGGAGCACTGAGGGGAGATTCTGGCTCCGGGGAGCAGCACACACACACACAAGTATCTAATCACAGGAGTTGGCCCCTGCAAGATAGGGCAGCATAGCATCACAAATATGTGGGGTTTGGGGTCTGTAATTGTGGTGGATGAGTATCTCTTTTGATTTTCAGGAGGAAAAATACCACTGAAGGATTTATTCCCCCTTTTTATTAAAAGGAAGGAATATATAATTGGGTTTATTATTGCTTTGATGAGAGACATATTGTGGGGCCTGAAAACGGGCCATTGTGAAATAGAGATTTGCACAGAAGTCAGCTGGATCCCAGGCAGGGAAGGGCTAAGGTAGGGAGATCAGATACACTAATGACGGGGGCGGGCTCATATTGTCTGCATTCCCTAATAATAATTCCCCAAATCCCCTAATATTAGCAAGAGGAATTTGTCTGCAACGTGCTTGACATGCATTTTTGGGTTTGGTTCCCACAACAACCCTGTACTTGAAATTTCTTCATATGAGTGTCTTCGAATGAGAGAATTTGGAAAGACCATAGAGGTCATCCAGGCTAACCTCCTCACTTTGGACATGAGAAAACTGAAGCCCACAGGTAGGAAGCAGCAAAACTAGCATTTGAACCCAGATCCTCTGACTCCAAATCCTGCGGTATTTCCACGTAGAAATCAGATAATCCCATTCTTGGACAAAGTAGGCATTTAGCTGATCTTTATCAACCTTGGTGTTGATATATTTCTCTAATGTACCTTTTAATGCACTGGATAATTGCCACAGCATAATTACAGAGCAGAAATATATAGCCTCTCCTATTCCATGGGCACAACAGATAGTGTAGAAAGAACATTTGGAACCAAGAAGTTGGAGTTTGAATTTGGCTGTGCCACTGACTACCTGTGTGATGTTGGGCAAATTCTTTTGTACCTCCGGGAGCCTCGGTCTCCTCTCTTGTAAAATGAAGTCTAGATGGTTTCCTAGGCTACATGAAGTAATGATATGGCAATCTGAGCAAGTCTCTTATCTACTCCTTTCTGATTTCAGGCACCTTGAGGGAAGGGATCCTGTCTTATTTATCTCTGTTGCTCCTCTTGACTTAGCACATTGCCCAGTAGTAGACCCTTACGTGTTGGCTGAATGAGTCTTGAATGAATATTGAGTTTACTTGGAAAAAGAACACCCTCACCTCCCACTCACTAGCTGATATCCTCCTCAGCACATTCCCAAACCTTTAGTCAATCAGCCAGGAAGAGCTGGGTGAGCACTTGATGGGTTTGGAGTAAAAGGGTCCTTTATTGGGCATGGGCTGGATTAGATGCCCTCTGAGTTCCTTTCCAACTCTGAGATTCTGTGAACCCAAGGACTGATAGTTTTACAAAGGAAAGCAAAGGTTAGTGAAAATAAAGATCCACTCTTCCCCCAATTCTAGTTCACGGACAGTCTGAAATCTCTCCTTGTATATATGTATGTCTGTCTGTCTCTCCACTTATTTATTTGCCAATTTTTTCATCTATTTATTCTATCTATCGATTGATCGATCTATTAGCAGAGGTTTTAGATCCCTTGGGTGTTCATGGACTCCCCTTTAAGAACCTCTGATCCAGGTCAGGAATCCTTAACTTTTTTTTTTTTTTGTATCCTGGAGCCCTTGAGCAGTTTGGTAAAACCAGCTGACCACTTCTCATAGTCATGTTTTGAAATAAGTGAAGGCAATGCTAAGTTTCAATTAGAGGTTAGTGAAAATAAAGATGTGATTGTTTTCCCATCCATGTTCATGGACCCCCTGAAATCTCTTGTCGGAGCTCAGGTTAAGAATCTCTGCTCTAGATCAAGTAACTCTCAAGATCTTTTTGGATTTTAGTTCCAGTGATTCCTCTTATGACCTACTTTTTTTCATTTATTTCTTTAGAAAAAACCCCAAACATTCATAAATTCCTGGTCTGGGACCTATTTTCTCTATATAGGTCTGGGACTTTTTTGTTTTTATATATTTTTTTAGGCAATTGGGGTTAAGTGACTTGTCCAGGGTCACACAGCTAGTCAGTGTCAAGTGTTTGGTCTGAGGCCAGATTTGAACTCAGGTCCTCCTGACTTCAGGGCTGGTGCTCTATCCACTGCACCACCTAGCTGCCATGGGACTTATTTTGCTCAGTGGAGCTCAGCCTGCTTCATTGGCCTGCCATTTTGGAAGTTCTGGAAGCCAGTAACTGAGTGTGGTGTTGGTACCAGAATTAGTTCTTCGACGTCTATGAAGACCGGACAGCATTTAACCTTTATGTGCTTTCATCTTGGCTGGCCCCAAACGTCACATTGCTAGCCCACTGGCAGCCCCTTAAACAGATAACTCAGAGAGGGACGGCAAGATCTCACATGGACTCACACATTGTAGTCCTGGTTATTGTTCCATCTTCCTTCAACCCTTGTGTTGAGGGAATGGTTTCATTTGTGAGTTGGAGTCCAGAGATGAAAGATAGTCACATAAACATTTTGGGATTGCAGATGAAAAGCACACTTCATGTATAGCTTCAAACCAAGACGTCTGCAGGAATTGTGAGGCCACAGCCAACATATCACCAAGTGCGGTCAGTTTCAACTTGCTTGAATAAGAATTTTGGGTTTTGGATTTTGATCCAGGCTGGGGTTTGGGGCCATCTTAGAATTCAGGTATTGGATCGAAAGAGAGCTTCATTTCCCCCTTCCAGGCCCTTCACTTCAATTTCCTGTGCGGCTGCTTTGATTTTCAGCAGTTACCATACATATCTTTCCCTGTTCCTTTCCCACGGCAAACTCTCCTGTTGATCCATCACACTCTCCTCTTACTTGTCTATGTTTTCTCTGCAACTTTTCGGCACTGAGGCATTTTTGAGATTTTCATTGGCCAAAGGCATTTTTACATCTTAAAAATCTAACTTAAAAACAATATCTTCTCCTTTTAGCTCCCTGATCCACCCTTCTTTCCACCCATCTCATCCACAGAATCATAGAAATTTGGAACCAGAAGACTTATTAAAAGCCACCTTGGCCAACCCACGCCTGAACAAGAATCCTCTAGTCCATATCACGTACCCAACAAATGGTCATTAGTGAGGGGGAGCCCATTGCCTCCTGAGGCAGCTCACTCCGCCTCTGGGCAGCCCCAGGCCTTAGGGAGCTTTCCTTGACCTCTGACTCTTTGCAGCATTCACTCACTGCTTCTGGTTCTGCCCTAAAGAGTCAAACTGGACACTTCTTATCTCTTCCACATGACCTTGCTTCCAAGTTACAGGATTTAGAGCTGGAAGGGGCCTTGGGGACAATCTACTTCCACCCTTTCATTTTACAAACGTGGAAAATGAGGCCCAGGGACGTGAAGTGATTTGTCCCAGATCCTGCAGCAAATAAGCATCGGAAGCAGGGTTTTCATTCAGGTTTTTTGACTCTAAGCCCAGCACTGTATCCACCGTGTCACCTCACTGCCTGACTGGAAGACAGTCATCGCGCCTTGAGTTTTCTCTTCTTAAATACCCCTAGTTCCTCTACCTGATCCTCACGTAGGGTTAACTCGAGGCCTCTTCTCTCCTTTGTATGCTCTCCAGGTTATTAATGTTGTTCCTAAAAGGTAGTATCCAGAAGTAAGACAATACTGTATTTTTATGCGTGTGTGTATGTATGTATGTATATGTGTGTGTGTATGTGTATATGTCAGCGTATATGTATGTAGGCATGTGTATATGTGTATATATGTATGTATATGTGTGCCTGTATATATATAGGTGGGTGTATATTTCATGTGAAAGTGTGTGGACTGAGCAGAAGAGTTCCTGCCGCCCTATTCCTGAAAGCTATGGTTCTCTAAATGTAGCTGCCGGCTGCACTCATTTTCCTGGCTGCCATATTGCTTGGTGGACTCACATTGAGCTTGCAGCCCCCTAACAGCCCCAGCTCTCCTTCAGGAGCACTGATGATAAGCCGCTCCTCCTCCATCTTGCATAGAGGAAGTTGGTTTTTTTAAACCCACGTGTCAAACTTCACACTTATCCCTGGTGAAGTTTATGTTACTCGATTTGATCCAACATTCTAGCCAGTCAAGATCTTTCTGGATCCTGACTCTGGCATCAATCTATCAATCATTTATTAAGCACCTATTACGTGTCACACACTGTGTGAGGTGCTGTGGATCCAATCCCTCCTTCTCTCCCAATATAAAGTACCTCTTTTCCCTTTGCAAAGGATGGAGGAGGTAAGCATGTTTTGATACTGCAGATTTATAAGTAATTAGCATGACCCAGTTAACTCTGCAGGGAGTCTCCAGTTACAGACGGAAAACCCAGCCTTCCTCTGTTACTTCACTCATATTTGCCTCAAATATTTGCCAGAGGAACTATCTCTAAAGGCCAATAGAAAAACCAACTTGATGGTCTTTGGTAAAGGAGCTCTAGGAGGCCGGCAATGCGGAAACCTAGGATGGGTCATTGTCTTCTGTAGTGATGACAAGACCTAATTTTTCTGTGTCTCATTTATGAAATAGCTTCTTAAAAATCTCCAGAGGTGTATGCTGAACACTGAGCAGTGTCTATGGGGAAAGTCTGCTCTAAAGCATACAGGAATACTTATTATGTGGGTAGTGCTTGGTATACAGTAAGCACTTAATAAATGCTCTTTCCATCCATCCATTTCTCTCTCTGTCTCTCTCTTCTCTTTCTCTGTCTCTCTCTCTTTCTCATCTCTATCTGTCTCTGTCTCTCACTTTGTCAGGCACCCAGAGCAAACACCTGTGATTCCCACCCTGGCAGGCTCCCTATATGCCTTTTGCACATTGCTCATACCCATTCAACCTTCAGCGTTGTCTCCCTCAATTACATTGTGAGCTCAATCCTCTGCGAAGCACTTAGAGAGTGCTTGGTACATAGCAATCCCTTAATAAATGTGTTTTCATCCATCCATCCATCCATCCATCCATCCATCCATCCATCCATCCAT
>NW_020954625.1:16174323-16183128 GCF_900497805.2 Vombatus ursinus | reverse complement strand
CATCCATCCATCCATCCATCCATCCATCCATCCATCCATCCATCCATCCCTCTGTCCATCCATCCATCCATCCATCCATCTACCCATTGCTTGCTTTCCTCCTGCTTTTTCTCTTCCTCATCCCTTACTTCTCTCTGAGGAGGAAAGTCTTTTCCTCCAGCTCTTCCCATCTCTTTGCTTACTACCACAAACCCCTCCCCATCCCAAACCTACATCCACTCTTCCCTAACCAGAGTAGCTTCTCTTTTAGTCTCTCCACCTCTGAGAGATTTCTCTATTTCTGCTCTATACCTCTACTGTAAACCTCTCTCCCCTTTTTTCCCCTCAAACAGCACCTCCTACTAAGAACATCTCTCACCAAGTGCCTTTGAGTATAAAAATCTCTCTCCCAGAATCTCTTCTGTTTCCTACAAACACCTTGTTCATGTCTCTCTTCTTTTGCTTGTTTATCTGCAACACTGGGAGAATGTGAACTACCTCACCTGCTGGCAGTCACTACTCTCTTTTCTGCCTACTCCCCATCTATCCCCTCCACCTTCCCTCTCTACCTTCCTCTTCCACCTTTCTCTCTCTTGTCCTCCTTCCCTCTCCTTCCATCTTACCTCACTCCTTCTCCCCACTTTCCCCCCGAAGCTGTCTGGTTGGACTTTCCTTTAAAATGCATCATCATTAAATCATCTATTCACATGTGGAATTGCAATTCATTTCTATGTTAGTAATCCAGAGCCTGCTGGCCAGGTCACTGGCTGGGGCCTTGGTCTTGGTCTCCGTACTGCTGCTCCAGAGGAAAGGGAGCTCAGCAAAGATTGGAGCTGAGCCTGATTTCTGCCTAACACCTTATGGAAGGGAAAGCCCACGAGCCCAATTATTTTGAGTCCTCAAGAAAGAATTACTTCTAAGTCTGTAGGCATGCAATAGGGAACCCCTTGGGAGGCCAGCCTTGATCTGTGAGTATGTGTTTGGGGAGTAAGTGGTACAGAAAAAGTGGACTCAACAGGGGCCTTCAGTGCTTCGAGGCAGCCTGGTATAGGAGAAGCAGCCCAGGAAATGGAGGCATAGGACGTGGGGGTCAAATCCTGGCTCTGCTATTTACCACCTCTGAGACTATAGGAAAGCCATGTCTTGGAGGAATTTCCTCAGCTGTAAAAATGAGAGTTGCCCTAACTTATCTCTAAGTCATATATGCCAAGGGATACAACACACCATCTGGTTTATTTGACAATTACTCTGGTGATAGTTTTCCTATTGTCTTTAATGTATATTTATACCATTCATTGTTACTGTCTTTTTCATGAGTACCCATGTCTTGCCTCTTCAACTGGAACGCAAGCTCTTGTTGGCAATCTTCAGCGTGGAAAGAATGTGCATTTGGAATCAGAAGACCGAGGCTCAAGTCCCCGCTCTGCCACGTGGTGCCTGGGTGATCTTGGACGAGACACTTGCCTAGTTCCTCCTTGGTTAAACAAAGAGGCTGGACTACCGGACTTCTCAGGTTCATTCCAGCTCTAAAGGTATGCCCCTCTGATTCCTGAGCAATAGACTTCTTGTGTAGTTATTTGATTTGTCAACAAATACTTCTTAAATGCCTATTGTGTGCAGAGCACCATGCTAGGTGCTGGGGAGATACACAATTTAGATGAAAATAGTTCCTGCCCTCATGGAGCTTTCAGCCTAGCATGAGGAAAATCTGACCCACATGCAAATTGGTGCATAGTGTAATGCATGAGAGGCACAAGTTAAGGGCTCTGTGATGTCAAAGTGGGAAAGGTCCTTACTGACTGGGAGGACTCAGGGAAGAGGCTGTATGTAAGCTGGGCTTTAAAGAGTCAACAGGAATTTAAGAGTCTTCTCCACAGTGGACCACAGTATCATAGATTCTGAGCTGGAAGGGACCTTATAGGCGACAGAGTTCAACATCCTTTTTATAGATGGGGAAACTGAGGCCCAGAGAGGCTGAGTGCTTTACCTAAGGTCACAAAGGTAGTGTTACAGGGCCAATATTTGAACCTGGGCCCTCTGACCAAATCTAGCATTCTTTTGCCTGCTCTTTTGTTAGTAACTGTTGAGTTGATCAAGGACGGACACTGTATGGTTTAGATGACAGATGTCCAGGAATTCAGAGAAAGGAGAGCTCATTGTGGGTTAGAGCAGTTAATTTTAGTGCAGTATATATGCTTTTTTTTTCGTGGGGGGTGGGGAGGAAGTAGAAGGTAAGGTGGAGAATCTTGGCTCTTACTTCTCACCATTCCACGTCTATATTTGTCATATATCCTATTCCTAGAATTCCTTTGTGAATTCAGCTTTTGTCCATTTAAGAATCTCATTTATTTAGCAGTATCATTACGTAAGAGCAGAGCGCTAATGAGTTCAAGGACGGAGACTCAATCTTTCAAGTCCATTCATGGGGCCTTAGTTTTGCTCTGTTCCACCAGCAATAGTGACTATCCATTGTGGGAAGAGTAGGGCTCATTGCCTGGAGAGCACTAAAGGAGTGTGGATGGCTCAGTGGCTCAGTGAGAATCCATCCCCACTGCTCAAAAACCAACTCAGGGTGGATGCCCCCAAAATGGTGGGTCAGTCATATCATCTTTACATGCCCAGGTGAAGATTACAATTTCCTAGCTAAGATCACAATTTGGCATGGAATAGGAGTTGCCCTTCTCAACATCTTACAGGATGTAAATTCATTTCTCATTCTGTCTGGAGAAGTCCTGATTATGAGAGCAGAGTTTTCAATCCCCCATAACCTTGATTAGATCCCAAATAAACCCAGTCTGGTGGAGGCTAAAAAACACCAGCTCTGGCATCAGACCTAGGTTCTAATCCTAGCTCCACTATCTACTAACTGTATGACTTTAGGCAAATATATATTTTTTAATATCTTTGTTTTTAAGGGCCTCAGTTTCTCAGCTTTTGACCAGATGGTTGCTAAGGTTTTTTTTTTCTTCCAGTTTACAAGTCTATGATTTGAGATAGTCAGGTGTGCTAGAGGATCTGGTCTGTCCTTCAACTTAATTCTCCTTGTGACTTCAAATGTTAGAAAATCCCATTGCTAGAGTGGCATGGGACGACATCTAAATAAAGAGTTAGGGGATCTGAGTTCTAGTACTCCCTCATCTCTAATTAGCTGTATGACTTTGGGGAGTCACTTCTATATTTCATAGTTGAAGAAACTGAATTAGGAGGTTAAGTGGCCTGCCCAATTGTCAGAAGCAGGCTTTGAACCCACATTTTTCCTGTCTCCAAGTCTAGCACCCTATCCACTGTGACATACTTTCTCAAGAATTACTTTTATAATATTCTCAACAAGTGATCTTACAGTCTTGGATTCACAACTTCAGTGGAGATACTCACTACGTCCACAGGCTTTAGCCAACTCTGGTTTAGCTTTAATTGTTAGGAAGTTGATAATGATGTCAAACCTAAATCTGCCTCTCTATACCTTCCACCCATCGGACCTGGTTCTGCCGTCCGGGGCCAATCTGAATAAAGCTAATCCTTCAATAGGGTAGCCTTCCAGACACTTGAATGCAGGTATAATGTCCTATCTTCACCCCATCTTTTACATTTACTCTGCTCCTGTCTGAACATCCTTATTTCCTTCAAATGATCTTTGTAGAGCATGGCCTATCATTCCCTCACCTCCTGGTGGTCATCCTTTTCCGGACTCGTGGGGTTGAAACCACCTCATCTATTTTTAGTCTAAATACCTTAACTGGGGGAGAACAGGTCCTAATCAACCAACCAATTAGTCAATCAATCAATCATAAGCTTTAGACCAAGTGAGAAATTCCCTGAAACCAGAGTTATATGTGCTTTCTAAGTCTGAGCCCACTTTCCCCTGGATGCTGTATGTACTTGTGGGAGATTATGTCGCAGACTTTGATTGTTGGGTTAAATTGTTCCTACTATAACACCTTAGTAAACACCCCTTTCTAAAAGCTACTTAAGGCTGGCTGACTAAATTGCGTCTCATGTGATAATCTATAGAAGAAGCATACTGGTGGGGGGAAGCTGATGCTATGAGAGAATCACCCTTGTCTCCACAAGGATACTCCCTAGGACACTGAGGGGGAGACGGATCTGGGGATCCATCCCTAGATATATTCACACAAGTTCTGGGGATCCAGCTCCTCAGTGAAAATGGAATCTGCAGTAAGTATCTTCAGAGAGACGTGGACTACAGCTTTATCATTCCTAAAGTATAGTTCAGAGTACTGTGGCACATAGTTGTGGTCTGACCTGGGCAGGGTCCAACAAATCTGTTACTTTCCTAGACCTGGATATTATTATGCCTCTCTTCATGGAGCCTAAGGGCTCATTAGATCTTTGGGCTTCTATATCACACTACTGCCTCATACTGAATTTGTAGCCCATAAAACCTCTTTTTCACGGGGAGGGGGAGAGGAAAGGAAACAAGCATTTTTTTTTTTTTTTACAATGCCTACTATATGCTATGCCCTGAGCAAATATTATCTCAAAGGAGCAGTTGTCTAGTTAAAACTTACCCATTATATACTTAGGAAGCTGATTTTTGGAATCCAAATGTAAATGCAGCCACCTACCTGTCCCAACTTCATTTAATTTGATTTGGCCCATGATTCTAGCCTGTTAGGATTTTTTTGGACTATTCCAGACTATTCCATCCAACTCATTAGCTAGTGTGTCATTTGCAAATATGCTAGGTTTAACCACCAGGTGGTGCTGCTGCTACTAAGCTGATCCTATTCACTATAATAACCAGGAACTGAGAAAACCCCTGCTCACTCTGAGGGTTGTATACCAACACCAGAGAAAGGAAGGAGAAGTACCAATGTTTACTGGTCCAGAGAATTGGCAACCCCTGCCCTTTAAGCCTGTCTCTTTCTTTGTGGCAGCTTTCATGTTGTTAGCCTATGGGGTGTGGTCAATGTGGATTTATATAAGCAGCATCACTATTGAGTCCCAAATCAATAGGGGTCGTCATAGGCTTCATGAATCAGAGCTGATTGAAGAAATGGATTTTGAGCTGGGTTTTCCAAATAGGCCACAGATAGATCCCTTGTAACAGAAGCATGCCATTTCTGCTTCTATTCAAGTCACTGATAAAAACAAAACAAAACATTTCAGTTGTTTTCAGTCATGTTTGACTCTCTGTGACCCCACTGGGAATTTTCTTGGCAAAGATACTAGAATGGTTTGCCATTTCCTTCTACAACTCATTTTACAGATCAGGAAACTGAGGCAAGCAGGGTTAAGTGACTTGGCCAAGGTCACACGGCTAGAAAATGTCTGAGTCCGGATTTGAACTCAGGTGTTCCTGATTCCTGGCCTAGCATTCTATCCACTGTACCACCTAGCTGTCAATTGATAAAAATACTTTATAACAAAATATTTTTATTATTCAGAAAATACTTTATAATAAAATACTTTTATTATTGATAAAAATACTTTATAATAAAAAATCCACCAAATTTGATGAGTGCTATCTTTGCCTTGATTCAAGTAATTGGTTAAATGTTTAAAAGGCACATGGCCAAGCACAGATCCCTGGACCACTGGAGAACTCTTTCCAACTTGAGCTTGAACTATTAATGTCTGCTGTTTGCACATGGTCATTCAACGAACTCCAAGTCCACCTAGATATGTGTGACATCTCTTAGCACACGTCTCTATCTTATTCATAAATCTAGCATGAGACTTTGCTTTATCTTGCCTCTCTGATCAAAACCACCAAAAATAAGTAGTCTCCAACCAAGTAAAACAAAATATTTCTGCACTCCCTCAAAACTTCCACCCATCTATTTTTCTTTTAGGATTTATCTTTTTAAACTGGAAAGGGGATGTTCTCTTAATTCCTAGTTATAGAATGCTAGAGCTGGAAGGATCCAAGCCCAGCATTTTAGAAATGAAAAAAACTGAAGCCTAAAAATTCAATAACATTCAGAAAACACGTATTTGGCACTTTCTCTGTATAGAGCATTGTGCTATGCACTAAGGAAGATACAAAGATTGAAAAAAATAACAGCATAGTCCTGCCCTCAGAGAGTTTATAGTCTAATAAGGGCAGGCAAAGATAGGTCTATTTAACCACTAGATGGCACTGTTTGCCACTAAGTCGAACCTATTCACAAAAGATCAGGGCTTGGGAAGTTCACCCTAGCATTACGCACTCCATCCCATACTAACTAGAGTGCTAGGGAAATGCCAAGATCTCTATGGTTCTCAGAAATTGGATGACCTTCTTCCATCCCCCAGCTCCTTCTCTCTCTGGGTGGCCATGCTCCATGTAAAAAAATGAAATTTCATTTATTTCCCTGGTCAATCATTTATTTTTTCCCCTTATACCAAATAGGTTTAGTCAGGCCAAACAAATTCCCAGATAGGTCACGTGCAAACATATGCATTTCATTCTGCACATCAGTCCAACTCCTCCCTGTCAGGAGGTAGGTAGCATGCTTCAGCCTCTCCTCCAGAGTCATGATTGATCGTTGCCTCGATAAGAGTTCTGAATTCTTTGGAAATCATTCATTTTTATAGTGTTGATGTGAAATATAAATTGTTCTGCTGCTTCTGCTCACTTCACACTGCTTTAGTTCACCCAAGTCTTGCCAGGTTTCTCAGAAATTGTCTTTTGCATAATTTCCGACAGCACAATAGTATCCTATTCTATTTCTATATCATGATTTGTTCATCCATTCCTCACCTGATGGGCACCCCCTTAGTTTCTAATTCTTCGACACTACAAAAAGAGCAGCCTTCAATATATTTTCACACATCAGTCCTTTTCCTCCTTCTTTGTTTGATCTCTTTCCTCCATTGTTAGTTTTGACTCGCTTAATCTGGACTAGCTGTTGAGATCCCACCTACAAAAAACTCTGACCCCTCTGTGAATCTGCTATATTTCATTGAGCGCTAATTGTGTGACCTTGTCATAAGCTGTCCTTGCAAGCAAATAGACATTCACGCATTCTGTATACAGTGATTTACTCTTTACCGTTGAATGTATAAAAGAATTAAAATAATACACAATAGGACATCAATTGCATGCTTACAGCTTCTCCCAGATTCCGGCCAGCTTTAGCTGGTTATAGCCCTGCTCTAAACCCCGGAGGCTCAGGTTCTGGTCTCACTGCCAGCCATTCTACTCCCTGGAAGAGAGCAACGTACCTTTTAGCTTGTTTTAGTCTCCTTCACTTTATCTTCTGGGAATGAGCAAAAGAAAATAGGTAATATAAAGAAGATCCCAACCGATGTTTGACTCACAGAATGAAGGACTCAGGAACCCTGGTTCTTGGGACAGAGCTCCTCTTTGAGCCTTGGAGACATAGTGTGGGGAGAGGCTTGAGGTGGAAGGCTCTGCTCTGGTCATGCCTCCAACCTCACTGCTGACCAGCTCTGGCCCAAAGGCATCCATCCCAGTCTCCTAAAGGGGAAATGTTTCAGGGCCAGAGTGAACCTTCTCCATTTCTGTAGACGTTTTACCTCCTTCTCCCCATGTCCTTCTAACCCTTCTGTCTCTCCTTGAGTTCAAGTGCCCAATATGACCAAAAACTGTTAGGTCCCTCTTGGTTTCTAAGTATGATACAAAGCAGACTATGATAAGGTCAAAAGAGAGAGAGCCGGACAGAGGGCATTAGGAAGATTTGAAAAGGGTGAGGTGGATGGAAGAGTAGTAGGAGAGAATGGTTCGTGGAGAAAGTGAAGTGATTGACTCAGAGTCATGAAACCCCTTGGAGGCACAACCACGTTATCTGGGAGTGTGGTCATGAGATCACGAAGAATAGGAGGTGGGGGAAGAGAAGGAACTTCTATACAGTAGTGGAGGCAGCTGGTGGCAAAGTGGATCAAGCTCTAGGCCTGGAGTTAGGAAGACCCGAGTTCTTCACATCCAGCCTCAGGCACTTACTAGTTGTGTGATCCTGGACAAGACACTAAAAAAAAACCCCTCCCCCACCCCTGTTTGCCTCAGTTTCCCCATCTGTAAAATGGGGATAATAACAGCACCTACCTGCCAGGGTTGTTGTGAGGATCAAACAAGATGCTATTTTAAGAGCACTTAGCACATAGTAGGTGCTTAATAAATGCTTCCTTTTTTTTTTTTTTCAGAATAATAGGTAGCATTTTTCATAGCACTTTAACTTTGCAAAGGGTTTTGTATCCATGATCTCATGTGTTTATTATTTGTTATGTGACCCTGGGGTAAGTCTCTTCACTTTTTTAGGCCTCAGTTTCCCGACCAGACAGGCAGCAAATTGCTGTGCCCCGTCAAAGCCCCAGCCTTTCCCTCTAGTTCTCAGCAAGGTTCTGCGCTTGTTTGCATACTGTCTCCCCCACTGGACACTCCTGGAGAGCCGGGACTGTCTTTGACCTTTCTCTGTATCCCCAGCCCTTAGCATAGTGCCTCACACATAATAGGCGCCTAATAAATGTTTGCTGACTTTCTGCTACATGTCATACCACCTCTAAGGATGTGTGTAAGTCCACTGAGGTAGGAGGCATGGTTTTTGATGTAAGTGTGTGAGCTTCTGAATGGAGGGTAATGGGGATACTGATGCGTGTGTTTGTGATTGTCTGGGTGATGTGTATTTTCGGTGGAGGTGCGGATAGGGCTGTGTTCATGTCCATTGGAGGAGGGTCAGGATAGGTGGGATGTTTGCATGCCCGGGGTCTTTGCGTTGGTTTGGCAGGAGGTGGGAATGTGTATGTGTGTGTGTATGGAGATGTGTGTGTGTGTGCGTCTGTGGTGTGTGTGTGGGGTGTGTGTGTGTGTGTGTGTGGTGTGTGTGGTGTGTGTGTGTGTGTGTGTGGTGTGTGTGTGGTGTG
>NW_020954625.1:16169246-16173923 GCF_900497805.2 Vombatus ursinus | reverse complement strand
GCAGCAGCAGGGGCAGCGGCACCGGCCGGGGCAGCGGCAGCGGCAGCAGGAGCAGCGGCAGCAGGAGCAGCGGCAGCGGCCGGGCGCTCGGTGCGCGGCGGCGCCGGCAGGGCCGAGGGCAGCGGCGGGGGCGGGCCCGGGAGCCTGGGGGGGCCCGCGCGGGGATGCGCTCGGGGCGCCGCGGCTCCGGCTCGGGCTCCGGCGGCTCGGGCGGCTGGGGAGCGAGCTAGCGGCGCGGCCCGGGGAGGCGGAGGAGCGCCAGTCCGAGGCGGCGGAGGAGGCGCAAGGGGAGGAGGCGGAGGCGCCGGCGCCGGAGGAGGAGCGGCCGCGGAGGAGGAGGCGGCGGCGGGGACGGGGACGGGGACGGGGACGGCGGCCGGAGCCCGAGCCCGAGCCCCCGCGCACCATGGCTGCCCAGGGCGAGCCGGGCTACCTGGCGGCGCAGTCGGACCCGGGCTCCACGAGCGAGCGCAGTACCGACTCGCCCGTGCCGGGGTCCGAGGACGACCTGGCCGGGGGCCCCCTGCCCAGCCCCGAGTGGAGCGAGGAGCGCTTCCGCGTGGACAGGAAGAAACTCGAGGCCATGTTGCAAGGTAGCTTCCCCCGCCCCACCTCGGACCCGGGGCCAT
Organism: Vombatus ursinus; assembly: GCF_900497805.2. NCBI lineage: Eukaryota > Metazoa > Chordata > Mammalia > Diprotodontia > Vombatidae > Vombatus > Vombatus ursinus. The sequence goes on along the minus strand of NW_020954625.1, from coordinate 16,173,294 downwards.
CCCCTGCTGCCCTCGGACCCCGCGCCTCTCCCTCACCTGTAGCCTCTCCCCGTCCCCGGGACTCCCACTGCACCCCCTGGGGCACTCCTCTCTTTTCTTGCAAAAAGTCACTACGTCTCCCAGGGCCTCAGTTTCCCAAAACATCGGCGAAACTGGGGGGTGCGTGTGCGTTGAGATGATGTTGAACTGCCTTCCCTAGTCTTATTCCTTTGGGAATCTGCCCAGACGAGCAGGGGGGTGGAAGCCTTTCCATAGCGCTTTAAGGGCAGCAGAGCGCTTTCTTTCCCGGCCCGGGAGCTCAGGGCTTGGCCGTCTCCTTCTCCGCCCAGCTCGGGCTCCTCTCCCCCGGCCCGGGTCCCCGCCGGGCTCCCGGCTCTCCGCAGCTGCCGCTGCTCACTTTCTCGGAGCCCTCCTCTTCCCTCCTGGCCTAGGGGGCCCGGAGGAAATGATTCCTCCTCCCGTCGCCCTCCTTACCCGTCCCCGCCTCCAGTCTCCCCCGGCGGAGCGGAGCAGGGCCTCCTTGGGGGGGATCCCTCAGCAGCGGGGGTGTGGGGTGGGGTGGGGTGGGGAGCCCCGCTCCCCACTTAGGAAACTCACTCCCCCCCCTCCACTTCCCCGCCGGCGGGATCGTCCGGTCCTGACCCCACCGGCGGCCAAACTTTTCCTTGAGGGGTGCCCGGGAGAGGCCCTTAAACTTGAAATCGGGCGCCCTCGCACCGGCACAACACCAAGCAGGGTGACGGCACCCGAACTTGGGGCAGGATGCCGCCTTGAGCCTGGCCAGGCTCGGCCTACGTCCGCTTTCCTGCCTGCTCTCCCTTTCTGTCACTTTCCTCCCGCCTCCCCCCCTTCCCCTTGTCAGTATCCACTTCCTCCAGCTGAGGGGCCTGGGGGATGTGACTCACGTTTTAGGATGGGGTACCCACCCCCACCCCTTCTTGGGGCAGAAAGGTCCAGGATGAAAGGGGGGGGGAGGAGCTGTGACCGTAGCCCGGAGAGATTCTCGGCAGTGCCGATGTGTGTGAGCACAGGGTTGCCTGCATGTCCTGCTGGGCTTAGGAGGACACATGCTGAGTCAAATGCATTTCAGAATATGTCTCCCTTCCTAGGAATATAGGTGTCATAGTTTGCGTTTCACAAATCGAAGCAGCAAGTCAAATCGACAGATATTTGTTAACGGCCAGTTGTGTGCCCTGCACCGTGTTAAGTGCTGGAGATAGAAAAGACAGCCCCCGCTTTCAAGGGGCTCACCGTCTAAAGGCGGAGGCGTCATGCCAACATCTGAGTACAAACAAACATAAATGAGGGATGAGAAGAGAGGGCAGATTTTAAACTCCTGTTTTATTCCTTTCTTTTCCTTTCCCTGACCAGAAAAACTTGTAGTCATGCCAGGCTCCAAATCAGTTTTGACTAAGCACGTTAACATTTAGAGTTTAGAGAGAGCCCGAGGTAACTCTGACTTTCTGGGGAAATGTGAAGCTGGAGCTGACCCAGAGTGACTTGAAACACTTGGGCCTTCCCTGGTGTGACAGTAAGAAACCAGGACAGACAGTTGTAAGGATTGCCAGTGATGGTTTTGCAAAATAAAGCTCTAACAAGACAACCACCTATTCAAAGTGTCCCGTGAAGGTTAGTCATGTGGCTTGAGGAGAAGTTCAAGGCAAATCAGGTCTTGTTCAAACCCCCCCAATGCTTGTTTGGACTTTGTTAGGAGGGAGCCTCAGCTTTGGAGCGCTTCCGGCTTGTGGTAGTCACTTGAGGCCTTTTGGGGACAGTGAAGCAGGTTTTTCTAAGAAAGGACAACATATTTTCCAAAATAATCACTTTGGAAATGCAGAACCGGAGGCGTTTGCTCTTTGGTTTTGGGTCTGCTGCACACTTGCCATCATCCTCACTCGTTCCTTCTTGAAAAACCATCTGGATGGTATGAGAAGGTTGTTTCTCTGTGTGTTTTGAATTATGTAACTTTCCAGGAAAGTTCCTCCATCTTACTTGCTAAAGCCTTCATAACCCACATTCCCAAGTCGCAACCTTTTCTTTGAGTATGACAGATTTTAGTTGTCATTTATTAGGTATTCCATTCCTGAAAAAAAAAAAACCCATAATTGTTAAAGCAAATCATTTAAAGGAAAATATCAGTAAAGAAAAAATTCTCTTGTGAATTGGCTGCCTCAAAAACATCCCTCTCAAGACATTTCAAGACACTTGTTTCTTGGATGTGTTTGAGTTGACTTGGGAAAGATGAATGTAGGAGTGAATGAGTGCCAACGCACACCATGCCGACAGGAGAGGCCAGAGGAGGAGATCAGAGGGATTTCTAGGCATTTACAAAGTCAGTATCATTTAGTGTAAAGAGACATGGGGTTTTCGATGCAAAGACCTGTGTTCTAAGTCTACACTAAGTAGTGACTTGACCTTGGTTGAGTTCTTTTCCCTCTCTACACCTCAGTTTCCCCACTTGTAAAATGATGGCATTAGATGAGATGAAGGTCCTATGCCAGACCCTCTGTGATTCAGTGGGAATCGGCCACTCATCTGTTTCCTCTATGGGCTGATGTCTGTGTTTTCTGAATCATCTGTTTATAAAGAGTCAGGCCCCTTTCTAGGAGGCATGTATGTGCTTTATTGGTGGTTGTTTTAACCAGTGAAGCTTGTTTAAACCTTTTCCTTAATGGGTAGCTCTGTGGAGGTGGTAGTTAGGCCTGGTGTTCTCCAAGAACTGTCCTCCTTTGCAGTTGGCAGACTTCAGCTTGAGAGGTTGTAGTCATAAGAAGGCTAGTCTTGGCCCAAGAAGACCACAGTTGAAATCCTGCTTCTGATGCTTCCTATCTGACCACGAGCAAGCCACTTCATCTCTCTTCTCATCTGTAAAATGGGGGTAATACTAGCCATAGAACCTACCTCACAAGATTGTTGTGAGCCTCGAATGAGCTCATCTAATTTGTCAAATGCACTTGAAACCTTACAATGCTCTATGAAAGGCAGTGATGTCTGTTTATTTGAATTATCTTTTCTCATATTTTCCCAGTGGAATTTAGGTAGAAAAAAGTCCCGGGACAAGCCCCTATTATTATTATTATTATTATTTTTTTGATGAGGCAATTGGGGTTAAGTGACTGAGTCACACAGCTAGTAAGTGTTATGTGTCTGAGGTGAGATTTGAACTCAGGTCCTCCTGACTCCAGGACTGGTGCTCTATACACTGTGCTACCTAGCTGCCTCCCCGCTATTATTAATGTAGAAAGGTATAATGAAGTTAATGCTCCTTTAGGACTGGTGAGGACCTCCCATGTCATCTTGTCTAACCCACTCATTTTCAGAGGAGGAAACTGAGTCCCAGAGAAGTGGGCAAGGGTGTGAGCAGTTTTCATGTTTCCTTTGCACAAAACAGATCTCTTGCCATCAGACTTCTTTTGTCCCTTTACCATCAGGAAAGAAAGAGGTGGCAGAAGAAGTCCTCTGTACAGCCCTGCACTGGGTCATGTAATGCAGCTTTTCCCTGACCCAGAACACTTAAGCCATCTTGGCTTAAACTCACTTACTTATAAGTAACTGAAGTTCGTGCGGTCTCTGATCCCTTCCCAGGGTCCCAGCATCTAGTGGAGTAAACTGAATGTTTACCTCTAAAACCTGCAAGCTTCTGGTACCTTTAGTCCTCAGACAGAGGGACTTGTATACCCAGCCATCTGTGAAGAAATTGGTCCTGATAAGGAACAGCAAGCAAAGTTACAATAATAGTAATAGGTATGTTAATGACACTTGAAGGTTTGCAAAGCATTTTACATGCATCATCGCATCATTACATTTAATCCTCACAACAGGCCTGGAGTGGGTGGGTGAGTTTCTTATTCCCATTTTGCAGATGAGGAAATAGGCTCAGAGAGGTTAACCTGCTTGCCTGTGTAAATGTCAGAAGCTGAATTTGAACTCAGGTCCAGTTTTCTCCTTTCCTTCCCCTCCCCTCCCCTCCCTTTCCCCCTTTCCCCCTTCCTCCCTTCCTCTCTTTCTTTCTTTCTTTCTTTCTTTCTTTCTTTCTTTCTTTCTTTCT
>NW_020954625.1:16135433-16169236 GCF_900497805.2 Vombatus ursinus | reverse complement strand
TCTTTCTTTCTTTCTTTCTTTCTTTCTTTCTTTCTTTCTTTCTTTCTTTCTTTCTTTCTTTCTTTCTTTCTGTGGGTTAAGTGACTTGCCTAAGGTCACACAGCTGTCTGAAGCCAGATTTGATCTCAGGTCCTCCTGACTCAGTGCCTGGTCCTCTGGTGCCTAGATGGCCCTATGTCTCCACTTCTAATTGAATTCCAATCAATCAGTTAGCACATATTTATTAAGTGCTTGCTATGTGCCAGGCATTGCTTTAGACACCTGGGATGAAGAGAAAAAGAATGAAACCATCCCAGCTCTCAGTGAGCTTAACTAATTAGGTCTTCAGACAAATGACTGTACCCCTGATTACTTTCGAGTCATCAGATAGGACTACCATGTAATTTTGTGTGGTGTGAATATTTAGTCAGAGTCCATTCATAATTGTTGAATGATTACATAGGTATGTATTTAGTGTGTTGCTGAGAGGCAGGAGTCAGGAAGGCTTGGGTTCTAGTCTTCCCAAAGGAGCAATCAGGAACATCAGTTACCTGCTCTGTGTTACAGGCAACTCTCAGACTCTAAGATGATGATTGCTGACCTACATCAGGGAGGGGTTTTTGTACTAGGAGTTCTCTACAATGACAGTGACTGGTTTGCTGCTTCTCTTCCCCAATCCCCCCAGTACACACAAGAAAATCAGCACCTTCAAACTTCTTGGAATCTTAAACTCCATTTGTATTGGTTGCTTTGTTAATAAGGGCCAGATATTCTTGGATATTTTCTTTTAAAATGAATCAGATCTGTTCGTTATCATTTTCAGTAGCTCTTACGTACCCTTTTTTGGGGAAAAGAAGCCGATTGGAGGTCTCCAAGGGAAATGAGCAAATTAACAGGATTGTCTTTCCCTAAACGTACAGAGTGTGATTTGGAGATTATAATGTTTGGAATTTCTTTCCAAATGAGACTGTCCTGGGGGTAAGTTAATCTTTAATCAGTTATATTTTCACTGGTAGAGAAATTCTTCTATGTAATGGATCAGAAATTCCAAGACGGAAAATGTTAATAGGACAAGAGAGTCTCCTTATTTCAGAAATCTTTCTAGCTCATGTTTTAAAAAAAGACAATGAATTTTCCAAGAACCGAGGTTTATGTTTTAGGGAAAAGGCAGTTGAATAACCTTTTAAAAATTATACTTTTTTTTTTTAAAGATGATTGCTTCAGAACAGGTGGCATTACTGATACTGTTGTATCTCCCATGCATTCCAGGCATGGGAGATGCCCCGTACAAAGGTACAGATGGGGGATGGAATGTTGCATGCAACAAGGCCAAAGAGAGTAATGTGTAATAAGATGAGAAGGGTGAGCTTGATCCCCTCTCTTTCCCCTCTCTGCCATGTTCTCTCCCTCCAGCTCCACCTGTACCTTCCCTCTACAGATATTTCTAGAACATGCTGTGATCTCTCTATTTCCTCATCATATTGGTCATACACCAAGTTTCTTTGCATACATAGCCTCTCCTTGGGAGTAGATTGTCGTCTCCTTAGGGTTGGAGATTATGTCATTTTTCATCTTTGCGTCCCCAGCACAGAACCCAGACGGGTTCCGACTGAACAGGTACTTCACAAAAGGTTTTGCTGTGGACGGAGGGCAGATGAAAAAATTTCTTTCCTCCTCAGGCAGTGCTTCTGTTAAATGCGGGGGAATTCCTTTAAAAATTTGACCATCTGATGAGGAGCAGGTTTAGGAATGGACACTCGGGACAACTTCTGATATTTAATAATGAGAAACTGGTTTTCAGCCTCCATCTCTATGTAATGGACTTTTCCCAGGTCTTCTGCTCTTGCCTGTGGCATGATAGGGGATGGTTAGAGGAGTTTTGGGTGGACATTAAGAAGAGGTGGTTTTGATTTGTTTGTTTTTTTCATTGAGTCCCGTAAGTATAAAGCAAAAAACAAAAACAGGGATACGTCAAGTGTTCTATTGATTTACTTTTAAACTTGAGAACATAGAACCTAAATCCACATTCAATAAATATAGCAAGTAGTTCTCTCTCATGTATTCAGATCTGAGATGTCGTCAATTTGTGACTTCCCTCCAGTGGGTTTAGATTGTGGACATCCATGCTAGCCCATCCTGTGCCACTCCTGTCCATGGTCTCCCAAAAATCCACCACAAGGGGGTGACCTAACATATTGAGGGTCCTTCCTCCCTTTCTTGAACCCTTTTTGAGGTGCCAGCGGAACATCTGGCTGTCCAGCCATCATCGCTTCTTCTTGCCGCGTGACCAGCCCATCTTTCCTTCTTTTCGTACATATCCTTCCATTTTGTTACTGTCCATCTATATCTTTCGTCGATGGTCCTCAGACCTGTGGAAGCGGTCCAGGTCAACAAGCTAAGATGCATATCTCACTTTCACCCCCATTTTCTTGAGGTTTTCTACGCTGAACACAATTCTTCACAAAGGGAATTGGGCTAAGGAGGGTGTAAGACGGGCTATTGTTTCTTTAGCAACAGTGGTTGTCTCATAGTAGGTGCTTACTAAATGCTTGTTGATTGCTTAATTGATTAAGTATCAGCTATGTGAAAGGGCCCATGTTGGACCTTGGGGGTTACAAAGACAGAAAATGACAGGCTACAGGGCTGGGGGAGGAAATCCTGTGTATGTACATGTGCTAGGAAGGAAGGAAGGAAGGAAAGAAGGAAAAAAGGAACACGGTCGGAAGGGTTCTGGGCAAAATAAGGCAGGAGACTTTGAGAACACCAAGAGCAGGGAAGACAGGGAAGGCTTCATCTGCTGACTCTTCCTCTGCTGCTTAAGTCTCCCTGGTTAAAAACAGCTAGGAACAGCTAGGGGGCGCCATAGTGGAGTCAGGAAGACTCATCTCCCTGAGTTCAAATCTGGCCTGGGACACTTACTAGCTGTGTGACTCTGGGCAAATCACTTAACCTTGTTTGCCTCAGTTTCCTCATCTGTCAAATGAACTGGAGAAGGAAATGACAAATCACTCCAGTATCTATGCCAAGAACTCCCCACCCCAAAGTGGGATCACACAAAGAAATGACTGAACAGCATTGAAAACAGAACAACCCTCACTATATCCTAACATCCTTGTCCAGCTGGTCTTCCTTTATCTTTTTAGCCGAATTCCTTGAAAAAGCTGTCTACACCCGCTGTCTCTCATTCTTCTCTCATTCTTTTAAACCTTCTGAGGTATGACTTCTGACCTCACTTAACTGAATCTGCTCTTTCCCTAAGTTTCTGATCTCATAGTTGCCAGTCTTAATGACCCTTTCTAAAACCTTGAGGCTCACAAGAGTTGTATTTCTTTTGCTTATGTGTCTTTTCAGAGCAATCTGATTTTTTTTCCTTTCTAGCTTAAACTTTTTTGGCCTTTTGAATTCGTGGCTTCCTTTTGTAACCTGGAATTATGCTTAGGATACCGATACCCAATAGGCTTCTCATTGCTTCTAGCACTACTTTTAATTCAACAAGCATTTATTGGTTATATGTTGTATCCTGTAACCCATGATGGGCAAATGAGGAGCTTTGGAGAGTAACAGGAGTACAGTATGTCATTGGAGAAATGTATGATGGGAAGAGAAGATGGGTTAGTCACGTGGTAAAAGATGACAGAGAGACAGGCTAAGGGCTCTACTAGCATCCTCCTAATATCAGGAAAAAGACAGGAAGGCCTCCTGGGAAGATCCCCTGTGGTCAGTTTATGGGAGGACATGCACAAGAGCTTTAGGATGGGCAAGCATGGATGGGTTGAAATCTGATCTTTGGAGGCAACATCTATATCGGTGAGATCACAGATCCAATACAGTATTTTATTAAACATTTATTAAGTGCCTAGAGTGTACTAGCTGGGGGCAGCTAGATAGAGCCAGGCCTGGAGTCAGGAAGACCTGAGTTCAAATCCAGCCTTAGATACTCCCTAGCTGTGTGACCCTGGGCAAGTCCCTTAACCCTGTTTGCCTCAGCTTTTTCATCTATAAAATGAGTTGGTGAAGGAAACGGCAAACCACTCCATCATCTCTGCCAAGAAAACCCCAAATGGGGCCGTGAGGAATCAGACACGACTGAAAACAACTGAACAACAATAAATACACAAAGCCCTGCTGGTGCAAAGATGAGAAGCAAAGCATTCCTCACGCCGGAGGTGCTTCCATTCTAGTAGCGAATTCTAGTAGTAGGCATGTACACAGTGAAGGGAATACCAGGCGTGGAAAAGTCAGTGCAATGAATTTTATCTAGGAGAGAGCCCGGACAGGTGGGGTGGCGTCAGGACACGAGCCTAGTAGAAGGCGGCAGCTGAGCCAGCTTGGAAGGAGCTACCCTCTTAATCATTTGGGAGGAGGTTTGACTTTCAACTACATTTAAACTTGCTAGCCTGGATGCCTTAATTTGCTAACTGCGCATTCTAGCAAGGTGGGAGGTACGTGGCAAGATATAAGGCAGAGGGTCTAGCGCTGGCTGACCTTGGTGTGGAGGGCCGGTGGTGTGGGGAAAACAGCCCCAGATTGGGAGTCAGGACCCCAGTGTGTGCGAGGTTGGCTTGTCTCAGTGCCTTATTACTAAAATGGGAGAGATAATCAGGGAATTATAAATATAGACCTAGAAGGGGCCTCAGGGGCCATCTAGGTCAACCCCCATTTTAGAGATGAGGAAGCTGAGGCCTGGGGAAGTTCTGTGACTGTTCAGGGTAGCACCTGCTCTCCCAGGAGAGAGAGAGAGAGAGAGAGAGAGAGAGAGAGAGAGAGAGAGAGAGAGAGAGAGAGTGTGTGTAGCTTTGTGAACATGAAGGGTGTATTTCTACACTCATGTTCTCATTATAGATCTTGAGAAGAGGGGTGGGAACTGAGAATGTTGATTCTGGTCCCCAGGCTGGGTTGGCCCAGGTGGCCCCTGAGGTCTTTCCCAGTCCCGAAGTCCTGGCTTTGGCGGTCTTTGGGAAGGCTGCATATTCATCTGAATGAATGACTAGTCATGCCTGCCCCCCTGGTTAAAACCCTTGGTTTAGTGGGAAAGGCTCTTCTGGGGCCCAGGGGTGGAGAGGGAGACAGAGGAAGGGGGGTGGGAGGCCTGGATTTCAGGCCTGGTTCTGGGACTTTGAGCAGGTCGCTTCTGGGCCCCGGTATCTTCTTCACTATCATGAGAAGGTTGGACTTCACAATTTTTCACCTCCCTTCCAACTCTGAAACTCTATGTTTACATGAAACACATGCTGTTTTAATTAAAGGGAAGATTATTTGGAGGTGGGCTAAGGCCCCAAACAAGGCCCGAGAGTGGAGTGTTCCTCGGCAGGGACTCTTTGACCTTCTCACTAAATACTCGGATGTTAGCTTCTCAGCTTTAGCAGGAGATGCTATTTTGGGAGAGGTGTGGGCTCCCCATTCCTTGGCTCATCTGTATTGATGAGCATCTCCAAGTAAGGGGGGCTTCACTAAGTCAGATGGATAAAAGGGTAACCATAGAGCCTTGTGAAAATAAGAAGCTGGGAATATCTGAAAACAGAACAGGAAAAGATTCCATGCCTGATTATATAAATAGCCAGTCCACAGGCATTTACGGGTTGTTAATGCAGATTGATGTGAGAGGTACCTGGTTCTTAGGAGTCAGCTGAAACACATCTCACAAAGAATGGTCCACCCTGGGTGTGGTGGCGGTGGCACTCCTGTGGGCACTGCTCCTGGGGGGCTCCTCAGAAAGCCCTCCCCGAGTTGATGCACATTGGGTGGACTGGCACTTCGGGCAGGTGTAGATGAGAGCTGCCCAGGACCAGAAGGTATGGATGAGTCTTTGCTACGTGAAGGTGTATCTACTCTGCCAAGATCTCAGGTCCGTTGAAGAATATCTGTGTGCCCAATGCTCTGCTGGAAGGACGTTGTGGGTAGATTGAAAAAAAAGTGCAAGGGCCCAGTAGGCAATGGAAAAACTGGTCTTTCGGTCTTAACAATTAAATAATAATTATGATAATGGTGATGAGAACGTTTAAAAAGTGCTCTGGGGTTAGCTCAAAAATTTACAAGATTTTCTTTGAGTTTATAAAAACCCAGACAAAGGTGATGGTATCTTCATTTTATAGTGGGGGAAACTGAGTTTCAGAGAGATGAGGAGACTTATTTGTTGTGGTACGAGTTGTGAGGAAGGGGGGCTTCCTGACTATGAGGCCAGCAACCCATTTGCCATGACCTGTTGCCTCCCAGTGTGAAAGACATCAAGCATAATTTCCTGGTGTCTCTCCTCCCCTCAACAGAATCTGAATCAATCTCTCTCTCTCTCTCTCTCTCCCCCCTCCTCCCCTCCCCCCCTCCATTGATAGAATGTAGAATGTAGGCTCTGTTGGGGCAGGGACCTTTGTTTTTTTTTTTTTTTTTAATATTCATGTACATCCCTAGCACCTAGCATGGTGCTTGACTCCTCATAGGTTCTTAATAAGTGCTTGATTGGCTCTGACTGGACAGGTTATTGATGAATCAGCAAAAACCCACCTGCTGACTCTTGTTTAGTCTTTCAGTGTTGTGTAATGGATAGAGCTGATCTCAGATTCAGGACGATGTGGTCCCTTGCTGGCTGTGTAACCTTGGAAAAGTCACTTATCTTTTAATATCCCAAGCAACTCTAAGTCTCTGAATTGCAGAGAAGATGTCAGTCCCACTGGGTGCTTGGTATACTAATGAAATTATAGGCCAGCTTAAAAAAAAGTTCACTGGTCCAATTTCTCAGACTTAGCCAATGTGCACAATCATAAGGGTCTCTCTGACCGATGGCCTTTGAAAACAAATGATAGTCTGGGCCTCTCTGGCGCTTTATTTCCAGAGAGCCCTCTCTCCTCTGTGGTTGCATTTTGGCTCTGGGCTGCCCAATGAGGAACGTAATGCTGATGAGATTGAGAACTCTGGGGCTCAAGAGAGGGTACGTAACATGTCCTAAGTCACACAGCTATCAAACAGAAGAGCTGGGAGCGTCTCCAGGCTTTCTGACCGCCAAGTCCAATACTGTTGTTTCAAGAGCATCTGATTGCATTTGATTCTGTTATCTTTTGTAGTTAGCAGAAAGGAATCTTTTTCCAGTTTCATCAAAGCTGAAATACTCCTCCATGAAAACCTGAGTGTTGAGTATTTCCTCCTGTGCCCTGCGCAGAAACAAGCGTGGAGGGAGGCAGCATCCTGCCATAACCAGACTTGCCTTAATCGCCTTGACATTCACCATTGCCATGCAAGCTGATGGGACAGGGCCGAGTTCTTTTTAAGCTCTCAGCTCCCCGATATGCTGAATCGACTTTCCTTCTGAAAAATAAATATTGGAGATAGACGTGTGTAACTTGTAGCTTAAAGCATCTCCTTGCATTCCACGGTTAACAATTGTAACAGTATCACATTCTCAAGTTTCTCTGTGCATTCGGGGGTCCGGCGGCCTATCATGGTTTGGCCTGAATAGGAAGCCAGGAGCCTGCTGGCTTGCACATTCTTGTTGGTTACGGTATAATCTTTACCTCCCTTGGAAAATATGCCTCATTTGGGATGTTTATTTCAGGCCACTCGGCCTGAAGTGGGTCTGTTTAGCTGTGGAAGAACTTGGAAGTGTGTCTGTTCTTTCTTTCTCTTATTAATCTTTGTCTGCATAAACTTAAATGCCTCTTTTTTTGGGTCAAGACCATTGATTTCATTGGTGTAGGGAACTCTTGCCATGTAAACGCCTTTCACTGATACGGATTCCCAACTCTTCAATCACTTAGTGATAGATCAGGGGTTCTTAATCTGGAGCCTGTGAATTTAAAAACTTTTTAAAATAACTGTATTTCAATATAATTGGTTTCCTTTGTAAGTCTATGTATTTTATTTTAGGCATTCAAGCCACAATTTTGAGGAAGGGTCCACAGATTTCACCAGCCAGCCAGAGGGGTCCGTGGTACTCAAAAGGAAAGAACCCCAGGCTTAGAGAGTTGCCTGGGCTGAGAAGTGAAGGGCCCTTCCTTCCCATGATCACACAGCCAGTGTCTTCCTGCCTGCAAGGTTGGCTCTCTGTGATATATGGCCTCTCATGCATATACGTAGAAGTATTTGCTTATTTGTATGTATGTGAAATAAATTGAAATAAAGGCTTAGGTCCATCAATGTTACATCTACAAGTTACCAAGTAAGGCTGTCCTATGCCACACTGGTTTGGAGAAAGTTAGGGTCTGTGAAGGAGCGGGGGTTTTTATCACGAAAGAATTGAAAGAAAAGGTTCTGGACGGAACGTTAGGTGAGCACAGTCACCTTGAGGCACACGGGTACCAGCTCTGGGCATCCACAGAGGCATCCATGGGGTCAGTTTCTTTTCTCTATGGCAGTGACGGTATGGCCTTACTTGTTTCTTTAACTCTTAAAACTCATGACTAAAATGTATTTTTATATTTTATATAACATATATTGTAAGCTTATATTTTATATAACAGGATCTTATATTTATCTAGCCCTTTAGGATTTGCAAGACATTTTAAGTAACTTTCCTCCTTTGACCCTCACAACCCCCTTGTGAGGTAAGAGTTCAATTTTTTGTTGTTGTTCAGTCATTTTTCAGTTGTGTCTGACCCCATTTGGAATCTTCTTGGCAAAGATACTAGAGCGGTTTGCCATCTCCTTCTCCAATTCATTTTACAGATAAGGAAACTGAGGCAAACAGGGTAAAATGACTTACCCAGGGCCATACAGTTAGTGTCTGAGACCGCATTTGAACCCAGTCTTCCTGATTCCAGGTCCAGCACTCTATCCGTTTTGCCAGCTAGCTGCCCTTAATTTAAGGGCTCCAATTTAAACCCTCCTTTTATAGTTGAGGAAATGGAGGCAGAATGAGGTGAAGAAGGACATACCCAGGATCACATAGTAAGTAGCAGAGCTGGACTGGAATTCAGATCTTTTGATTCCAAGGCTGGCACCCCTGCCACTGAACCTCAGCTCATCCAGCCCTCCCATTTTGAGGTGTGTTGACAGTCTATGGGCAGCCTCACCTCATCCATGTTTCCTTTCCCTCCCTTCCCAGTCACAGAAGTGGAGGAGAGCACAGCATTTGGGTGGAAAAGCTAGAGAAGAACTCTTCAAATTGGTACTAGCTGAGTGATCATGGGTGAGCTCCTTAACCTCAGTTTCTTTGTTTGTAAAATGGGTATGATAATATCTACCTCCCATGGGTGTGTAAGGATCAAGTTAGATAATGTATGTAAAGGGTTTCACTAATATTAAAGTGCTCTATGATGGCCGTATAGATGACTTGGAGTTGGGAAAACCTAACTGCAGGTTTGCATCCTGTACACTTACTGTCTGTATGACCCTGGGCAAGTCATTTCACTCCAGTTAGCTTTAATTTCTTCACTTGTAAAATGTGGATAATAATATCCCTACTGTGGGGTTGTTGGGTGGATCAGATAATAATCATAACAACAGCTAACATGTATATGGGCAGCTAGGTAGTACAGTGTATAGAGCACTGGGCCTGGAGTTAGGAAGACCTGAGTTCAAATCTAGGCTCAGACATTTACTGGGCAAGTCACTTCCTCCCTGTTTGCCTCAGTTTCCTCATCTGTAAAATGAGCCAGAGAAGGAAATGACAAACCACTGTAGTATCTCTGCCAAGAAAACCCCCCAAAAGGGGTCATGAAGAGTTGAACGTGACTGAAATGGCTAAATAACAACATTCCTATAGCTGCTACAATGTGCCAGGTGCTGTGCTAAGGGCTTTACAATGATCATCTCATTTGATTTTCACAACTATTCTGTGAGGTAGATGTTATTATTATCCCCATTTTACAGCGGACACAGCTAGGAAGTGTCAGAGGCAGAATTTGAACTCCAGGCTTCCTGACTGCAGACCTGCAGCTCTGTGCACTGTGGCTTCCCCAGCTGCCCAGGCAACATCCACTTTTCCAGCTATTTTAAACATGGGTCAGTTTTCTGGTTTTGGCAGCCGTTGACGTGCTACATTGACACTTTTATTCTGTAAGGATTCCGTGTGCAAGGAAAGAAAAAGCCAGTGATTGTGCGCAGTCTGAAACCTGGGAATAACTGAATAGAAAATGGAAACTGACTTAGGCTACTGTTAGTGTTTTTACTGTTCCAATATTCATTTTTATCTTGATGCAGCCTTTGTTTTTAGCAATGGCCCATTGGCCCAACTCGGCCTTTTCTTCTTAAGTGTTAGTTGAAAACTTTTCATTCAGTGAGTACTTCTTATGTGCCGATATAGTCTCCCAAGAATTTGAGGTGAGAAGTAGCTGAAGGGTAGTGGAGATAGATGGAGCTGTGAGCATGGGGGCTAGACCAGGCCATGAACATGTGACAGGTGGGGAAGGGCACCATGCCAGAGGAGTGTGAAGGGTGCCTGGGAACAAAAAGGTGGCCTGGTCCCATAGCAAGGGTGAGGGGTGATTGATGGAGAGCTACTGAGCTCCATTGGTATCCTCATGCCAAGAGAAAGAGAGCGAGGCAGGGCAGCTAGGTGGCGCAGTAGATAGAGCACTGGCCCTGGATGCAGGAGGACCTGAGTTCAAATCCTGCGTTAGACACATAATACTAGCAGTGTGACCCTGGGCAAGTCACTTAATCCCAAATGCCTAAACAAAAAAAAAAAAAAAAAAAGGAAAGAGAGTGAGGCCCTTCGTGCATTGGGTTGATCCCCAGTGGTAAAAATTTGGGAAAACATGGATGAGATTCACCCAGGACATGCAGGCATGAATGAGTCATGATCTGTATAATACCCACATGGGTAGGGCTGTGGAGGACTACCTCCTACAGGCAAGGTCCTATACTAGGTCATTCTGAGAATATAAAGATGAAAAAGCTGATTTCTGCCCTTATGCAATCCAGGGTGGGGTCTGGAGATGGGGGGAGGGATGCTGGTGATATTAGCAATAATTATTATACAAGAAAGGAACAGAAAAGTCTTACAGGGATCCGGAGGAGAAACTCTCTATATATATACACACACGTGTGTGTGTGTGTGTGTGTGTACATACACTTTTAAGGGGAGCCAGGGATGCCTTCCTGAAGGCAGGGGTGTTTCCGCTGGCTTAGAAAGAAGCCCAGGATTTGATGGGAGAGTACCCCAGGGAAGTAGAACAGTGTTGGCTGGGGAACAGTAGCTTTTGTAGCCTGGCTATTACCCTGGCTGGGTGGAGGGGCATACTGAAGCACTGACTTCAGATTCTGAAGGCCTGGGTTCAAATCCCAACTACCTTTGTGGCCTTGGTCCAGTCACTTACCATCCTCAGGGCTCAGAGTTGTCTTCTGTAAAATGAGGGGGCTGGATTGGACTCCAGTGATGCATTCCTGCCCCTGGTCTGAGGGTCCTGGTGATGATAGGAGCTAGAGGACAGAGGGCCTTGAGTATTAGGCTAATAAATTAGTCTTCGGGCTAGTGAGTCAGAAGAGGATAATGCACATTTTGGGTAAAGTAGCAAATCATAGAATCGGAGAGAGAGGAAGCTGCCTCGGTAGTGTTGGACGGGTGCTGACCTTGGAGGCGTAGGACCTGAGTTTAAATTCTGGCTCTGACATTACCTAAGGCACTTATCGGCAAGCTCAAACGCCAGCTTTTTGTCTTCTGCCAACGATTGTGCCTTTACAACCTATCTTTTTCTTCTTCCTGCTTTCTCTTCACTCCTAGAGCCTGCACCTTGGGACCCCATCACCTCATCCCTAGTAGCGCCTAAGAATGTGAAAAGTTCAAGCTGTGATAGATTTCTTTATCAAAATTCCATAGTCCAGGTTTGGGTTCCATACCATGAAACACACGTAGAATACTTTACCAAATGATCCTCAGAATCCTCATTGTCGTCATTCCACGGAGGTGACCCCGGGCTCTCTAGACCTATAGCAGCCGAGGTCTGGCTGGTCTTCCCAGTGGAAGAGTTGGAAAAGTTTTGAATGCTGGCCCCGGGCATGCACTATGTGCCTGATACCTGAAAACCAGACTCGCCTTCTCACTGACCCTGGTCACAGAGAAATGTAAGTTTTGGCCACAGCAATGCTTGAAGACCATGTATGAGGACTGAGAAGGGACACAGTCTTCACACATACCAGTGGGCAGACAGTCCTCACTGACAAGGATCTGCTCTTACTCACAAGGGTCATTTTCTCTTTTTGGCTTCTTATGCCCCCAACCAAGAGTTTACTATGGAAAAATCTTCAGGATAAATCTAAGATATGGTTTAGGTCTCATTGTTCAGGCATTTCAGTCGTGTCTGACTCTTCATGACCCCATCTGAGGTTTTCTTGGCAGAGATGCTAGAGTGGTTTGCCATTTCCTTCTGCAACTCATTTGACAGATGAGGAAACCGAGGCAAACGGGTCACACAGCTTGAAGTGTCTGAGGCCAGATTTGAACTCAGGAAGAGGAACCTTCATGACTGTAGGTCCTGTACTTAGAGTTCCTTTCCACTGCACCGCCTTGGCTTTCCCAGATGTGGATAACCAGGCCCCCTTGTAACTACCCATGGAGTCACTAAAAATAATAGAAGCACATTGGGGTGCAGAGAATGCAGAAGACACAAAAGGCCTCCCAGGGGTAAAAATTCCACAGTTAGTAAGACGCACGAAGGACATACAATCGTTTCAGAATTTGAATGAGGCCCTCTTTAACCTCATCCAGACCCTCTGAGCGCTGAAGACTCCCTGGGAAGGGGAACACGATTTTTGGAGAAAGCCATTAGCAAGCCCTCTTTCTAGCAGACCGTATGGTCAGAGCCATAATCTCCTAGAGCTAAAACCAATGGCCAACCGAGAGGTTGTCCATTACAGCCCTCTCATTTTGCAGATGGGGAAACTGAGCCCGAGGGAGGCGAAAGGACTTTCTCACAGTCACGCCAAGTTGTTAAGTGGGACCTGAGGCACTGACCATGGCCAAATCTCTCTGACTTTAGTCTTTCAGGTACAGGGGCTGTTTGTGTGATCTGTCTCGAGAAGAGACGATGTAGCCTACATTTTTAAACTTGGGAAGGCTCCAACTTGAGGTTACCCGAGAGACACCCAAGAAATCTCCCTTCTCTGCCTAGAAGGCTGGATTCTTGGACCGTGCATGATGCCAGGGTGTCAAAGGATCCCCTCTTCTATGTAGGAGGTCGGGGTTCATGGACTTCCCTCCCAGGTGCAGGCTGGAGCATACGTCTGCCCCTCCCCTGGTCTTCTGCAGGAATTATTACTGCCTCAGCCACTGTCATTCCTCTTAGGAATTCTCAGTCTCTGACCTATGTTCACAAAGCCTTGGGTGAGCACATGTCTGGGTGCTCTTCCCTCAACGTATCACAGGTTCCTGGGGAAAGGAGATCGTGCAAATGCACGGCCTTCCTCACCCCTCCAGCCCCTGCCCCCAGAACTCTGTTCCACTTTGGCATACCACATGCCAGTTTGCCTCGGGAACAGGAGAAGGCAAACCAGCAAAGGGCTGAGCTCGTCCATTAGCTCATTTTTATTGAGCATAAAGTGTCCATCCTCCTGTATCACAAGCAGCCATTCATCTTGGAAGGCAGCCCCAGTCACTGAAAACCAACCTGGCATCATCTGTGTTCTCTAAACAGGATGCCAATGCAGATGTCTGTGCCCCTCATTGGCCTCCAACAAAGAACCAGAGATTTAGAGCCTTAAATGTCATTGTGTCTACCTTCCCCATTTTACAGATGGAGAAACTGAGGCTAGTGAAAGGTTAAGGGACTTGCCCAGGATTCTACGGCTGGTAAGTGTTCCTGACTCCCAAGTCCAGTGATCTGTTCGCTAAACCAGGCTCAACTGGTAAATTCCACAAATTAATTAGGGAACTCAGATTCATTGAGGACTTCCTAATTATTCCCTCCCCCCTTACAATAATAATTATAACAATAGATATTTATATCATTTCCTAAGACTAACAAAGCTCCTACATTCATCATCTTGTTTGTTAGATAGTACAAGTAGTAGTCTGCTCATTCTTACAGATGAGGAAACTGAGGCTCAGGGAGGTGAAGGGATTTGCTGATAGTCATACAAGTAGTGTCAGAGTTTGGATTCAAGCCCAGGTCTTCCCTGTTCCAACTCCAGTATTCTTGCTACATCACATGTAATAATACATTTACCTACTTTGTTTTTTTTTTTTTCTTGGAAATTTGCTTTTTTCTTTCTTGCTGGGGTGTGTGGTCACCTTTTGTTTCAGTTTTTTGGTGGTATCCTCTAAATGTGGATGGATGAGAGTCATTCCTATTAAAAACGTAACTTTATTTATATCTTTTGCTATTACATCACTTTCATTTCCAAACATATCCTTCCCTTTCCCTACCCAGAATCCATTGTAAAATGGAAAAAGAAAGTGGAGGGGGGTAAAGGCAGGTCAGCAAAAACATCCCACACATCAATTGAGCTTGACAGTGTACACACCATTTCATATCCATAGTCCCCTGCCTCTGCAGGGAAGGGAGGAACATTTTCTCATCTCTTATTTAGGGCCAACCTCGGTTATTATAATTACACGGCATTCAGTTCTGATTTTTAAATTATTATCGTTCTTTCGGCGTGCATTATTGTAGCCATTGTGTATATTGCTTTCTTGGTTTTCAACTTATTACTGCTTCTTCCTGCCTTTGTGGTCTCTCTGGACTTTTCTACTTCCTCTGTGTCTATTCCCTTTCTAGCTCTGGTCCCTCTGATCACTCAGTAGGTGCATTTCACTCTGTGTCCTTCCCTCACTTACTTGATCTTTCTCTTGTGCCCTCTGGAACCCCGGTTCTCTTGTTAATAAATTGCCCTTCCTGTTAGGCCCTCCCTTTTGCAAATTACTTTGCATATATTTTGCATCTAATTTTCTATGGACATGTTAGATTGTAAGCTCCTTGAGGGCGGGGGCTGCCCCTCCATTTTAATTCAGTATCTCCAGCACCTGGTGCGTAAGAAGAGTTTAATGAATGTGTGTTGAATTGACATTCCTCTCGAGGGTGGATCAATGGAATAATTTTTGTACATGGAAAACGTAGTCCAGATAGGCCTCTTATGTGGTTTTATATTCTCAGTGTAAGAAAATGTGGCCTGCTAAAAATGTGGGACCTGTATTTAGAAATGTGGTTCAGGGAGTTACTTAAATCAGCTTACTTTCTGAATGCAGAAGTGAATTAAGTAGAAAGATTTCCTTCCTCTTCCTCTTTAGGATTCGAGTTGTAATTTCTGCATTGGTCAGCCCCACGGAGCATTTGCTACTTCATAACTGAATTCTGTGAACTTTATTTTTCTTTGTCTCATGTTTGTGCCTGCGGGCCTCGGTTCCTCTCCTGGCCTCCAGCCTGCCTTAGAACACACTCAGACATGTGCTCTCTGAGCTCCCTACAGCCTTTTTTGCCAAGTTTCTCTGTGCTTCTGACCTTGTGATAGACTGTTTGTGGGATCTTGTTTTCATTTTCCTCTTAAAAGGAAAAGGGGCTGCTTTTGGTTTATAATTGTCCATCTACATGTTGTGTCTCGCCACTAGAATGCAAGCTTCTTGAGGGTAGGCGCTGTTTTTCATCTTGCCTTGTTATGAACAATGTTAAGCACGTGGGAGGTGCTCAGGCCGGACTTGTTGAATTGGATTGGACGTTCCAAGGAATGACTTCTGACATTCAGGTGGGGCTGGGCTACTTTGGTCACATTGCCACAGAATAATAATATCCTGAAAACACACCTCTGTATGTGGTGACTTTCCTATTCAAACGTTTTCAGTTTTACTTCAAGGACAAAATACAACATGCAGACGTTTGGCATTTAAAGCTCACCGCAAACTGGCTCCTACCTCTCTTTCCAGCCTCATTTCAATACTCCCCTTCACGACCTCTCTTCTGGTCAAACTGGCCTGCTGACTGTTCTCAGCCTGGAGTCAGGAAGCCCTGAGTTCGAATCCAGCTTCAAATTAGCTATGTGACTGGGCAAGTTACTGAACCTCAGTGTCCTCATCTGTACAATGGGGGACACAATAGTACTATCTCCTATGGTCGTTTTGAGTATCAAATGAGATATTTGTCAAGCGCTTTGTAAACCGTAAATCCCTATATAAAGGCTTTTCATATGAGAATGATTATTCTTCCCTATGGATGACCTTTCTTCTCATGCTGCCATATCTGGAGTGCTCTGCTTTTTCCCAGGCTCACGCCAGGTACCGCCTTCTCCCCGAGGCCTTTCCTGATTGGTCCCACTTACCAGTGCCTTCTTTGTCTTCCAATCCCTTAGTATGTCCTTGGTTGTTATTTCTGTGGGGATGGAGGCTTATATAGCTAGAAGAGACCCCAGAAGTCATCTATTTATAGGATTATAGGGACCTCAGAGGCCATTTTACAGATAAGAAAACTGAGTCCAGAGAGGGTGAGTGAGTCTAAGGTCACGTAGGTAGTGAGTGGCCATGTTAGGATTTGAACTTACATTGTCTACTCCACAGACTAGGAGCATCTTGCGGGCAGTAAATATTTTTGGGTTTGTAGTCCCGTGGCATAGTAGAGTACCTCACACCTAAGAGGTACTTAATCAGTATTATTTAGAATGAATTGAACTGAGTATACTTGTCAAAAAGTTCTTTGGGAGAGAGGTGGCAAATATGTTTTTGGAATATTTTTCCCCCAACTACATGTAAAAACAATTTTTAGCATTCATTGTTTAAAGTTTTGAGTTCCAAATCTCTCCCTTCTTCCTTCCCTTTACCCTTTCCTGAGATGGTAAGCAATTTGCATGTGTAATTATGCAAAACATTTCTATATTAGTCATGTTGTAAGAGAAGACACAGACCAAAAAAAGAAATCATAAAAAATAGCATGTTTCAATCTGTATTCAGGCACTATGAGTTCTTTCTTTGGAGGTGGATAGCATGTTTCATCCTAAGTCCTTCGGAATTGTCTTGGATCTTTGTATTGCTGAGAATAGCTAAGTCATTCACAGGTGATCATCCTTACAGTGTAGGTGTCACTGTGTACAGTGTTCTCCTGGTTTTGCTTGCTTCACTTTGCATCAGTTCATGTAAATCTTTCCAGATTTTTCTGAAGTCATCCTGTTCATCATTTCTTATAGCAATAGTCATTTATAGTATTGTTTTCATGTGACTATAGATAGTTCTGATTTCTTCATCTGAAAATTTCATCTATTCATATCCTTTGACTATTTATCAATTGGGGAATGACTCGCATTTTCATAAGTTTGACTCAGTTCTCTATATATTTGAGAAATGAGGCCTTTATCAGAGATACTGGTAAAATTTTTTTCCCCAGCTTCTGCTTTCCTTCTACCTTTTTAATTTAATATAATCAAAATTATCCATTTTACATCTTGTAATGCTCTCTATCTCTTGTTTAGTTATAAATTCTTGACAGGTACACTATTCCTTGCTCTCCTGATTTGTTTCTGGTATCACCCTTTATGTCTAAATCGTGTACCCATTTTGACTTTTTCTTGGCATGTGGTGTAAGATGTTGGTCTGTACCTAGTTTCTGCCATGCTACTTTCCAGTTTTCCCATCAGTTTTTGTCAAATAGTGAATTCTTGTCCCCAAAACTGGGGCCTTTGAGCTTATCCAACACTAGATTTTTATGGTCATTTACTACTGTGTCTTGTGTATCTAATCTATCCCATTGATCCACCACTGTTTCTTAGTTAGTATCAGATTGTTTTGATGGTTACCACTTTACAGTACGGTTTGAGATCTGGTATGGCTAGGAGGTGGTGAACTTTCAAGCATATGAATTTAGGGTTAGGGTCAGGGTTAATGGCCAGCATGGATTCTCTTGAGGTAAATAAAGCCTTTAGCAAAGCTCTGGTATAATGGGGTGAATGGCTTGAGATGATGGGATGGGGTAGATTTATTTGCTGGTAGAAGCCCATTTCCAACTGAAGAAAACTGAGGCAGAAACCTTTGGTAAAAGAGGTGCCTAGAAATCCCTCCTCCCAAGCAACCTGCCCAGCCCACCTGATGAGGACAGAGAGAATGTGTAGCCCCGTGCTCATGAACCACATTGTGTGAGTTTGGGAGTTGAAGAGGACCACCTAGTCAGTTTGAAGGTAGATTGAGTGGTAATGACTCAAGGGAGTTTGGAAAATCCTGAGTGAAGATATGCTTAATTTCCCTTCTGGACTAAGGGATCAAAGAGGGCAGCTGTGCTCTGGGTAATCTGTGTGTGTGTGTGTGTGTGTGTGTGCGTGCGTGCGTGCGTGCGTGTGTGTGTGTGTGTGTGTGTGTGTGTGTGTGAAGTCAATGAATTCCCAGAGAGGAGGCTGTCCGTTCAGGGGATAATGGTATGTAACCTTTGATCTGGCAGGTTTCAGGGAGCTGTTGGAAAATGAGGGTCAGCTAGACTCATCATGTGGAACCGAGCAATGACCTGGTTCCTTGGGAACTCAGGGGGCCTGCCAAGTGGGGCTGGCCTCCCCGAAGTAGGGTTTTTAATCATTAAGCAGACACAGACGATGCTGGTAAATCAGTGCGTGCATTTCAAAGCCCCGCTTTGGTTTTTAGAATAGCAGAGAAAGATTTGGTCACCTGCAAAATAATCCCAGGAGCACGGAGTAAGAAGGATCTCAGTGACATTCTCCTCCAACCCACGCTGGAAGAAAAACCTCTCCCCGTCTGCATCTTTGTGACCTTGGGCAGGTCATTGAAATGGGCTTCAGTTTCTTCATCTGTTAAATTTGGGGGCTAGATCAAATGGCCTCTGAGGTCCTTTTTTCCCTAGATCTTTGGTCCTACATACCTCATAAATGGTTATTAGACTTTTCCGGTTCTTTGCCTCCACAGAAAGAGCGACTTAGAGATACTTTTGTTCAGATGGGTCCTTTTCCTGTTTATTTGATCTCTTTGAGTATTGGCCTAGTAGAGTTATCATTGAGCCCCAAAGGTATGAACAATTCAGTGACTTTTGGGGTCATAATTCCAAATTGCTTTCTGGAGTGGCTGGTTCCGTTCATAGCTGTCAACAAGCATGATGAGCACTTATTAAGCACCTACTGTGTGCCATGCCCTGTGCTGAGAATATGAAGAAAGGCAAGTCCCTGCTGTCAGGGAGGTCGTAGTCAGATAGGGGAGAACAATATATAGACAACTTTGTACATAGGAGAGGTAGACATTCTAAAGCGGAGATAATCAACAGATGGAAAAACACACACACATGCACACATATATATAAAATAAAAGCATTTTTATAAAACATATGTATGTTTTATATTATGTAAAGAAGATATATACGAGGTAAATTGGAGATAACGAACACTGCTAGGTGGCGCAGTAGATAGAATGCCGGGCCTAGAATGAGGAGCACTCATCTCGGACACTACCTGTGTGACCCTGGGGTAAGTCACCTAACTCAGTTTGCCTCAGTTTCTTCATCAGTAAGATGAGCTGGAGAAGAAAATGGCAAACCACTGCAGTATCTTTGCCAAGAAAACTCCAAATGGGGTCACCGAGAGTCAGACGTGATTGAAATGACTAAACAACAACAAACACGCATATGTGTGCCTGTTCCCCCACATCCCCTCCAACATTAGTCATTTTCTGTTTTTTGTCATCTTTGCCAATCCCTTGGTTGTGAGGTAAAACCTTGGAGTTGCTTTGGAATTTCTCTTATTGGTCGTGTGGAGTAAGTCTTCCACGTGGCTGTTGGCAGGCTTCCTTTAAGAACTGCCTAGTGGTGTCCTTTGGCCACTTTTTTTGTAAGGTGAACAGCTCTCGTTCTTATAAATTGGAATCACTCCCCTCTTCATCTTAGAAATTAGATCTGTATCAGAGAAACTTTCTGCAGAGATACCTTCCCTAGTTGATAGCTCTTCTTTTTAGGAAGCGTGTCCTTATAACAAGCCTACATTTGCCTCTGTACAGCTTTTGCCCTCTGGGGCTAAGCAGAATAGATTTCATTGAATGTTTGTATTCTGAGGAGTTGGGTTCAAATGCTGCCTCTAATAATGATCACCTGTGTGGTTTTGGGCAACTTGCTTAACCTCCCTGACCAATGGAGGTCAAAGGTGTTTGCTTTGTTGCATTCCACTTATGCTGTGTTAGAGGGACAGCTGACTGAGCAATCAGAAGAGCGAGAAAGAAAATGGGCAAGTCATCAAGGATGTGGGGGGGGTCAGGGGGAGAGTGGGGAAGAGAGAGAGAGAGAGAAGAAAAAGAAGAAAAGGAAGAGGAGAGGGGGAGGGGGAAGGAGAGAGAAGGAGGGAGGGAGAGAGAGAATGAATGAATATTTTATTGTGGATAACCCCAAATGATTATTTGACTTCTTCCTAAATCATGGTCATAGTACTAGATAGCTGAATTATACAGACAAGTCATTGCCCCCACCTGGTCCTCAGTTTCCCCATCTGTATTACATGGAGGTTGGACTTCATGGCCTCTAATGTCCTTTCCAGCTCGAGGTCTAAGAATCTATCTGTAGTTTGTCTGACTACTCTTCCCATGATGGCCTTCAGATATTTTAAGAAATCCATCATTTGCCTCTCCCTCAGACCCCCAAGTCCTTCAAGTGAAAAAGAGAAAAAAGGCCAGGCTGCTTGTTGACTTTATATAGCCTCCTTCCTTTCATTCCTGGACATTTTAGCCCCAATCAGTGGTTTCATCAACATAGGGAACACCCAGTGTGGAAACTTCCTCCACTGATGCAGATTGGCCACTGGTCTGTAGCTTAGATTCTGAAAAAACTGCCTGGGGTGCCTAGAGGTTCCTGGTCACACTGTGTGAAAGGCAGCTTGTGAACCCAGGCTTCCATGGACCTTTATCCACTGCGCCATGCTGCCTCCTGATTAGCTGTCTTCAAATGGTTAAGTCATCGAGGGTGTGTGTGTGTGTGTGTGCATGTGTGAGTTTCACTGTAGATAACCCCAAATGATTATTTGGCTTCTTCCTAAATCGTAACACACAAAGGCTTTACTGTGTAACTGGGTGCCTGCTGTTTGGGTATGTGGAGCTGGTTAATAACACAACAAATTATTAACCAGATATGACTGTTCCAGCATACCCCCCAGGGTGGGCTGACAGTGCCAGGTTTTTGCTGCTGAATGGGAGACCTTGATGAGGACCCTGCTGTGTGCAGGCATGCCTGCATGTGGAAAGGATGAATTTTGCTCGCAACTCTTCAGAAATTCTAAAAATGAAGACTCAGATCCAAGATAAATAGTATAACGGGTCAATTAAGCAGTGCACTGAAGCATTTCATGATAGGGAAAAATGTATGTTACTGTAATTGAAATTCTTGATGGACCATAAATCTAAACTTTGTATAAATTTCAAAAACCTAGATGAGGGACATTTTCCAAAGCTCGACTAAGTACATTCTGCATAGAATATTGACATTCCGACACATGCATGTGATAGTCAGCAGCTGAGATCAAAGCCTGGCTCTTAAAAACCCGAGGTCAGTATGATAGGGTAGTCATGCTAGGCACACCAGGGTTTCTTCAGGTCTTTCTTTTCTGGGTCCTGAGAGTTCTTGAACAAATTTGTTAAACTCCTAAGTCTTTCCTGTCTCATCGGCCATCACTATATGGAGAACATGTTTTATTAATGTCTTGTATTTTCAAATCATGGTAATTTTTTGGATACACCTCTCCCCCACCTCCTAATTGAATCTTCCCTTATAACAAATAACAACCTCAGTGTTGCTAGAAATACAATCAATATATTGACCTTGTGTGATAGTGCCTGCAGCATTCTGCCCCTGTGGACCCCCGACTCACTGCATCATGCATAGGTTTTTTGATTACTCAGCATTTGGCTTCCATTGAGTGCTTGTTTTCTTGGTGGAGTCCTTGTAGAATAGACCTGTTCTTTTGGGTCTGTTCATTTTGCTCTGCATTGCTTCATATATTGACTCGTGCTACTTTGTTCACGTGTGCGTAATGAATTGTAATGATTGTAACAATTGAGGAAGATGACATAGTGGAAGGAAGATTGGATTTACAGTCTGAGGACCTGGGGTGGAATTCTTGCTCTCCTACTTTCTAGCCATGTGACCTTGGGCAAGTCTCTCTCTGGAGCCCTCGGTTTTCCTCATTTGTAAGATACAGGGTTTGGGCTAGGGGACTTCTTGGGTTCCTCCTATGCCAGGTTCTAAGTTGGGAACTCGGAGGCACCTTGCTATATGGCTCTACTGAAGCGCTGTGCCCAGATCCAAGTTGTCAACAATTTGACAAAGGTTAAGAACGCCCACCTTGCCTTCTCCACCATTTTACCTAGAGTTCATGCTCTCTGAGTTCAGCCCCTGCCTGGCTCGACCCTGGAGCTGGTGAGATTTTTGGACACAGAAACAATGGAGCATCTGAGAGCCTTTCTCGGACTCGTAGCAACCACAAACAAACAGTTTCCTTAGGATTGTGTTTCTAGAAAATGGACCGGAGTGGTGGGATTCAGCCATGGAGATGGCCTGGAAAACCTTCTGTGGGGTGTTTCCCATATTGGTGCTTTAAAAATCAAACGGCGTTTGGGGGCAGACGAAATGATGCCAACTTAGACAATGACTTCCATTGACTAGGGTCTCCCTTGTTCACCTCTGGGACACAGGACAGAGAGAGATTTCTGGGGGGGGCAATGCAATCTAATTAACAATTTATGGAGAGTTATTTAACATCGGAAACTGTTCTTTGGATATCAGTTTTTTTTTTTTTGTTACTGGGGAGTAGAGACTGTGGGACTCGGGGTCAGGAAGGCCTGGGGTCAAGTACTGCTTCTGGTGATCTGAGGGCAAGTCAATGAATCTCTCAGTGCTCTAGGTAACTAGATCTCTGAAGGGCAGAACAAATGTCAGTCAGCATTGGTGGATCGAGTGTTCTTATCAGGAGATCTCTATGGAAGAGGTAGGAAATAAGCATTTATATAGTGCCAACTGTGTGCCAGTCACTGTTAAGCACTTTTTTATAAATATTATCTCATTTGAACCTTATCCTGCAAAGTAGGGTGCTGTTGTTAGCCCCATTTTACAGGTGAGGAAACTGAGGTAAAAAGACTTGCTCAGGGTCACACAGCTAGTAAGTATGTAAGGTCAGATTTGAATCCAGGGTTTTTCTGACTCTAGGTGCAGTATTCTATCCACTTAATCACCTTGAAGCCTCATCTTTACATGATGATGAAAACATAGGCTAAGATTGAAAAAAAAACCAACCTAATCTAAATATGTTAATTCTGGGACCTTGTAGGAGTCTGTCCTTTACTTCTCTCTCGATAGGTTATTTTTCTTACTGAGCTTTTTGGACAAACATTATCAACCAGTCAAAGGCGCTGTGATTGCTATAGGCTTGGTTGTGGATGAGCGGTATTTTAGTAAGACTGGTTTTGGAGTTTGGGTCCGAATTTAGGCTCTGATGTGTCCAAGCCACGTGACTCCAGACAGACTACTTCAAACCTTTCTCAGACTCAGTTTCTTCATCTGTAAAATGGGGATCATAATACTCGTGCTATCTATGGTCCATTGTTTTCAGGGAAACACCTCACCAGCTTGAAAGAGCCATAGAAATATGAGCTGCTAATACTAGTATCATCACTTATTATTTATTTATTCACAGCTCACCCTGATGGGCCTTTCTTCAGGGTATTCAAAAATGATTGTAAATTGATCAAAGCGTGTTCATGCCTTTCACTTTTCCCGTAACAGTTGTTTCCTGATAGACCCTCTGCCTTTGTAACCAAAACAATTAAACAAATCTGAATAGGGTGAAACGATTCAGTCCGACAGCACTAAGTGCCATTCTGCTCCTGTAGGCCCTCACCTCTGTATGGAGAGAAGGAAGGCATGTGCTGATGGGTCATTCTTGATAAGCTCATTCTCTAAGTAAAATAACTGAAATTCGCTGTGACTGAGAGCTGCAGATGTTTTCTGAGACCATTGACAGAAAGAAGAGAGTCTTTTTCCCCCCAGTGGGGCTGGCAAGGATAGAGAATGAGGGCAGTAACATTGCTATCAGATTTGTGGGTGGCCCTGTCTGTCCCCCCTGAAGTAGGAGCTGGTTTGAGTCACCTGGGTCTAGTCTAAGGTTACCAGGATGCCTGCAGTGAAACAAGGATTAGCAGTGGAAAAATGCAACATAGGTTGCATGCTGTTCACAAGTAATAGTAGGAACTATTAATAAGTAGCAGTAAATTCAATCATCCAAAAATGTTTCTGTAAAATAATGTCGTTGTAAAGCATTTTGCAAATATTAACTCATTTGATCCTCACAGCAACCTTAGGAGGTAAGTGCCACTGTTATCCCCATTTTCCAGATGAAGAAACTGAGGCAGAGGTTAAGTGACAGGGTCACACAACTTAAGCAGATGTGTTACACGGGATTTGAACTCACGTCTTTTTGACTCCAAGTCCAGGGCTCTGTCCTCTGGGCTACTTAGCTCCCTCTATAGAAAAGATCTAGGGTACTTAGTTGGAGTTAATAGTGCTACATGGTCAGTGCAAGGATATGAAGATGGGAAATGGAGTGCCATGTTTGAGGAACAATCAGTCAGTTAGTATGTCTGGACCATAGAATGTATGTGGAGGGGAGTAACGTATGAGAGAGGAGAATGTGGCCAAATCCAAAGATGATTTGAAGTCTTTGAGCATGGTGGGTTGGGGGTATTAGGGCCAGTTTTGGGGGAAGAAAGTAAGTTCAGTTTTGGAGGTATTGGTGGGACTTCCATTGGAAATAAAGGGCAGGAGCTCTGGGGAGAAGTTAGGAATAGAGATAAGGCCATGGGAGCCATCTGCAGGGCGGTGATAATCCAAGCCAGGGATGGGCACAGAGAAAAGGACTGAGAGCAGACCCTCGGGGAGAGTCTGTGTTTCAGGGGAGGGAGAAGGGTGAGGAGCTGACAGGAGAGACAGAGAAGGGCTTTAGGAATGCCCAGTGCCTGGAAGGAGGGTGATGGTCCAGAGTGTCTTTGGAGGACAGTAAGTTCTGTGCCGCACTTTAGCAGGGACATCAACTGCTCTGTCCCAAAGGACAGGGAGGGGAGAAGGTGATGCTGCCCTCAAGTATCTAGACGGCTGACACGTAGAAGAGAAATTCAGTTTGGTTTGCTTAGTCCCAGACGGCCGAAATGGAAGCGATGGGTGTAACAGAGATGCTCATTTCATTTCAATAAAATGGAAGACTTCAAACAATTAGAATTGTCCAAAAATGAACGGAGCTGGCTCATAAGGGAGTGAGTTCTCCATTGCCGGAGTCTTCAAGGGGAGGCTGGATGACAATTTGTTGGGGGAGATATTACAGGGTTCCTGCTGAAGCACATATAGCATGGAATAATCTCAGAGATCCTTTCCAGTGCTTAAGAACTTGTGATTCTGTTGGTGGCCATCAAAGTGTTTGGTTATTTTTATTAATGGTCAACTATATCAAAACTGCCCTCTTCAGTTTTTTCTCTTGGTGGTCATAGTGTTAAAAAATAATCTGAAGACTGTACTTTATGAGTCCAACCTCCAAAGGTCACTAAATTGATATTCACAAAGCACGGTTGGTTCCTTGGCTTCAAGAGTATCAATGACTTCCTGTTGCTTTTGGGATAAAAGAGAAACTTCTGGAATGCAGAAGCCTTTCACATTCTGGCTTCAGCCTTGCCCACATTAACGAAACCCTAGTGCCATCTAAGGAAGGGAACGTCTCAGAGATGACAGTTAGGTTGCCCTATCTTGCTCCAGAGTACCGAACCAGATTAAAGTATAATTGGGAAATGGTTTAAACGTGCAGTAGGACATAGATAATGTTAATATGTGGTTTTCTAAGTCAGTCTGCTGCTGCAGGGATCCATCCATCTGTAGAATTTCTGTTTCTGTTTGAGTTGGACACTGCCATTGTACATGACAGATTTCCTCAGATAACTGAAGACCTGTCTTGACATGTAGGAGTGGACTGGCTCCAGCTCATACTGGCAAGGGATAGCTGCTGGCCAATTTTCAGTGTGTGCATTTCCCTTGCAACCAGGGCTTGATTTATTGTATTGTTGATTTTCTAGACTTAAGAAAGTCATGGAGAAAATATTAATGATGCTGATTAAGCTTAAAAGTGTGTTGTGGGTACAATGTTTTTCTGTAGCCAGGATGGGAAGGGCTTTTAAATCCCAAAGTGTTTATTCCAGGGGACTGATTATTCAACATTTCCCAGCACATCCATGATTACAGCACTGTATCCATCTTTTCAGGGCAGATCGACACTGTTCCGTCAGTAGCCTTCTATGCAGCTGATGTCAAGGCTTTTCTGAAAAGACAGAAGTTCTCTTGGTTCTGTTTGAGTCTTTCAGCATGCATGTGTTTGGGTTGTGGTTTTGGGGGCTGATGAGAATAGGAATAGAAAGTGTAGCTCCTTAGCACTAACCCCAGAATGTCTAAAGTCTAACCTTGACCATGAGCAGTTGAGCACTATGGGGAAAGCTTTTTGCAGCTTTTTGCCTTTGCTTCGCATTTCATAAATTTCATAAATCTTTGTCCTGGTTCAGTCTAGTGCCTTCTTGGAATGTAGTCATTCCATGGCCCAGATTACTGAAGTCATCTGTAGTAGACCAGAGATGGTCTCTTTGCCCTTCTTTTCAGTGCATTTCATGAATAGTCCCCAAATTGGTTTATTTCTGCCAGAGCTCGTAGGGTGTGGATTAATGTCAGTGTGGCCTTCCTCAGATTGCGCTTGGATCACTTAGTCTCTCTGCTCAGGAATCTCTAGTGACTCCCTGTTGTCTGCTTCACCAAGGTCAAGCTTTTCTGCCTGTATTTCCAGGTCCCATTCTCATCATCTTGTCTTTGTATATCTATTATTCCCCAACACCCACCGGCTTTGGTTTTCTCACTGTCGTCTTTCTGCCCACCATGTTTGTCCTTTTTCAAAATGTTCCCTTTGCCTCTATAGTGCTATCTCTGTTTCCATCTTTAGCTGTCTGTCTTTTCATCAGTCTCTCTGTCTTTTCCTTGAATGAATGAATGAATGATAAAGCATTCATTAAGTATTTAACCTGTACCAGGCACTGTGCTAAGTGCTGGGGATTCAGATTTCAGAAAGCAAGACGGTCTGATGTGATGGGTCCTTCAAAGAGTTTATGTTCTGGCAAGGGTGATGGATGTGAGTGTGGTACAATGGTGTGGTTTGGAGATAGTTGTCAGGAAATGCTGGCAAGGACTCGTTCTAGACGGTATCAGGCAAATATTTACCTATCAGAGCCACCAGCATCCCAGGGGAAGAGTCCAGGGTTCTGGTGGGTCCTTGGGGTTGTGATGAGGAAGATGAGGATGATGGCATGAGTGCAAATGGAGTACTCCTCCTATACAGATCCTTGAGTCACAAAATCTCAGAGGCAGGACAGACCACACAGACCACTTATTCCAACCCAGAGCTGATAGAAAGTTCCTCTGACAATGACCACAAGACGTCACCAAGAGTGTGAACCAGTAGGGTGAAACCCTTCAGGGAAGGGGGTCCTCTTATTTCCCAGGGTAGCCTTTCCTGCTCTGGGATCAGAGACTTAGAGCTGGAAGGGGCCTTAGACATCTGTTTCATCTGACTCCCTTATTTTACCCATGAGGAAAGGGAGACCCAGAGATGGCTAATTGTAAAGGTGTTTTTCCTGATGTCAAGTCTGAATTGGTATCTTTACAACTATTCACCTTTGCTCCAAGTTCTTTGGCCCAGTCTAATCCCTCTTTCACATTCAAATACTTGAAGCAACTATCATGTTCCCCCATTTCCTTGGGGTCTCCGAAGTCATGGATGACCCCGCTTTCCACTGTTCTTGAGGGACCAGACCAGACTGGCACTACTTAACTGGAGAAATGAGGGCTACCTTGTGAATGCCTCTCACAGAGCACAGCTCCATGTCTTCCATCCGTCTCCAAACCCACATTCTCGTCTGCCCGAACCCTAGACCGTGGGTCCTGTTCAGGCCCTCCGGAAAGTGAGTTCTGTCTCATGCTGTCCTGGCTCGACTCTCCCGCTGGTTATCTTTCTGCCCCAAAGTCTTGTGTTGACTTAAACTGAGAAATCCCCCTGGCAAGGACGAAAAGAAAGGAAGAAACACTCTGAGCCAGCAAAAACAGAGTAGAGACGCATAGCTTGTGTGCCCACGCCCACATGAGTTCACCGCATCCACACTAGGAAGCCAGGAGGTTTCTCAACCCCCAGAATGCATCCAGGCTTCTCTGGGGTAGTTATTGTGACACCGAGTACAGAAACATGGTGATCCTGCCCTTTGAACCCTCCTCCCTGCCCCTGCCACGTTATCAGGGAGAAAAGGATTGGATGAATAGCAGGATATGCTTTATGCTATTGGTAGAGCTAGGATATATCTATTTAGCTTTCTTTTTTTTTTTTTTTTTTTTGTTTTGTCCTGGGCAGTGTGGTACAAAGGAAACTCGGGTTTGGAGTCCCAGGGTGTGGTTTTAAAGCTCTGCCCCTTACCTGTGTGACCTTGAGTGAGTCACTTAACTTCTTGGGCTGTACTTTTCTCATCTTATAATATGAGAAGATTGGATTAGGTGATAAGTCAGCCAGCTTTTATTAAGCACTTACCATTTGCCAGGCACTGTGCTAAGAACTGAGAATACTTATACAAACAGAAAGACAGTCTGCCTTCGAGGAACTTACTTTTTAATGGGGAAGACAAAGCATAGAAGGAAACTGAGGGGGGGGGGTGGATTTGTGGTCCCGTGAGACTCCTAGTTACGTCCCTATGCCTAGATCATATTATTGAGGTCCCCTTCTGGCTCTAATGATCATAGGAATCTGTGTTTTAATCAGCTCTCTTCGGAGATATAAATGGATTAATTCATCTATAATTTGTGGTCTTAGCAGTCAGAAAACATTTATTAAGCACCTACTATGTGCCAAGCACTCTGCCAAGTTGCCTGGGGCAGTTTTGCATAGGCTTATACAGCCGGTGTTTGTCAGAAGCAAGACTGGAACCCAGGCTCCCCCCCCCCCCCCACTGATTATGCGTCCATATGCATGGGTGTGCCCCTGTATGTGTTGTATACATAAACCCACACCCTTCTAAGTGAGACAGGAGTGCTCCCTTGGCACTCAATGTGAATGTGGAGCCAGAGGGCATGGGTTCAGAGCCTAGCTCTGACATTTTCTACATTTGTAACCTGGAGGAAGTGATTTTATCTCTCCCAGGTCTCGGTTTCCTCTTCTGTAAAAAGGAGATAGTAATAGCACTTACCTCCCAGGGTTGTGGTGAGGTTCAAATGAGATAATATTTGTAAAGTATTAGCACGGTGCTTAATAAACTGTTCCCTAGTCCCCTCTTCCTCCTTTAGAAACAATTTTTAACATACTCAAGCCCAGAGAAGGGAATTGACTTGCCTAAGGTCTCACAGCTAGTTTGTGACAGAGCTGGGATTGGAACCCAGGTTTTCTTGAGTTCCACTCCTGTTCTTCCTACTCTCTTGCTGTCTTTTTTTTTTTTTTTTTTTTTTTGTGAGGCAGTTAGGGTTAAGTGACTTGCCTAGAGTCACACAGCTAGTGAGTGTTATGTGTCTGAGGACGGATTTGAACTCAGGTCCTCCCGACCCCAGGGCCGGTGCTATATCCACTACACCATCTAGCTGCCCCAGTATGTCTTGCTGTCTTAAAGAAACAAACAAATGCCTTGTAAGAACACATGATCACATTTCATAGGATGCATTATGGTAGAAAAAACACCAGATTTGGAATCGAGGACCTGAGTTCAAGTCTTGGCTTTTCTTGGGCAAGATACTTAACCTTAGGATCACATAGCTAGAAGAGCCCTCAGAAGGCATCTAGTTCAATTCCCTGTTTTGTTGGTGAGGAAGCAGAGCCCTGGGGAGCTTGTGACTTGCCCAAGATCATACAGCTCATAAGTATCAGCAGGGGGTCTTCTGACTCCAGGGCCTCATTTGTAAACTGAGGCATCGGACAGGATCATCTCAAAGGTCCCTTTTTGGTTCATGATAGACGTGCTTGGGTGTACGTGGGGCTCCCGGACCCAGAGAGGGTCGTTTTTTGGCTTCTTGTCACAGTTGCCCCAAAGAGCAGTTGTCTGGGTCCTCTTTCCGCAAACATCCCTCAGCCCGCCCCGGGCCTTGTCACTGCAGTGGAATGTTGGGAAGCCTTTGTGGAAGCTTTCTTTCTTCCCCAGTAGCTTCTGGTCTGTCTTTCTGGGCAGCAGCAGAGAAGACTGACTGGAGCTGGCCTCCTTCAGGGTAACTGCAGGCAGCTGGGTGGGCCGCCTGGGGAATCAGAACCGGAATGAGCCTGACCCTCTCATTTTACAGATGAGGAAACTGAGGCCCAGAGAGGCCTGAGAATCAGACAGAAGGGACGTCAGAGGCCTCCTAGTCCGGTTAGTTCATTTTATAGATGGAAAAACTGAGGCCCAGGAAAGTGATGTGATTCACCTGAGGTCAGAAAAATAGTAAGTGGCCAAAGTAGGATATTTACCCAGGTCCTTTGACTCCAGATCCACACTCTCCATCGTGCCACTCATCATACTTCTGATTTCTTTACTGACTTTATCCTGTGGAATTCAAAGCAACCCCCCCCAAAAATGATCCTTGGCTGAGATCGCTGCTCCCCGACCCCACCTCCCACCATCTTTTTTCTTGACATTCAGACCTGGGATGTAGCGTAGTGTCTCTTCCTGATGCATTGCTTTCTCCCATTTGGCATCCTTCAAGGGGGTCTAGTTGGCTGCCTCTGGAGAGTTGGTTCTCAGAGGGTGATGGGCTCTAGGCCAGCCATGGTGACCAGCTCTTGTGGTTGAGACAGAAGTGGGAAGGAGGGCTGAGGAGAGCCACCACACTGAGGTTCATTTTCTCCTGGTGGGGCTCGTCCTGGGTTTGAGATGCCCTGACGTGTCCATGCTGGAATTAATGCATAATTGTGCCACTCCATTTGGGAGCACGGGACCTAGGGAAAGAGTGAGCACACTGACAATTTTAGAGAGCCCCAAGCTTATTTCCCGGGCCTGAAACATTTAAGAGCGAAGATGTCCACCAGGTTAGCACTTCAAGATACAGTAACAGTTGGGAGGGAGGTGGAACAATATGGAAAATGGGGAGATGGAATCCCAGCCTTGGCACTTAACTGCTACAAGGGTGGCATTGGGCAGGTGACTTGGGATCCAAGACCCTCCCTGCTCTGAACCTGTGCTTCTGTGATTCTGAGTCACCTAATCCAGACTGTCATTTTAGAAGAGACATCAGATTGAGTCAGAGCTGTGTGTGTGTGTGTGAAGCCCCAGGACCCACCCTCTGTGGTCTACAAGAGAAATCCTGACTGGGGACTTAGATAATGAACTTGAGAGGCAGTGGGTCATTGAGCTCCATGGGCAGAGGACTAGCCTTGGATTGATCATTATTATTATTACAGGCCATCTACTCCATCCTCCTCATTTTACAAATGAGGAAACTGAGGCTCAGGAGGTTATGTGCTTTGTCTGAGCTCATACAGGGAGCAAGTAGCAGAGCTGACATGGAGACTCAGGCCCCACGACTCAAACAGCCTTGAGTTGGGAAGGCTCCAGCTCAGGACCTGTTCACCACCTCCCGCCCCTCCTCCCCAACTTTGTGACCCTGGGCAAGTCACCTAATTTCTCAGTGCCTCAGGCAACTCTGTCAACTCCAGATTGGTCGTGGATGAGTTTCTCATGTGTTTCAATGGTTTCTATATTATGCTAGTGGTATCACCTGTATGGACCCCATCCTCTTCACCCTGTATCCAATTTTTTGTTATGGTCCACAAGTTATACCGTAAAACAGAAGTTCCCAAAGTATGATCCTGAGATCCCTGGGTGTCCCTGAGACCCTTTCAGGGGGTTCATGAGGTGAAAACTACTTTTCATAATAATATTAAGATGTTTTCATTTCTAATATGGTAAATATTGATAGATGTGACCCTCATAAACAAAAGCTTTTTGGGGTCCTCAGTAATTTTTAAGAGTAGTTTGGTCTCAGGGTTAGTCCTGAGACCAAAACATTTGAGAACCACTACTATAAAAACATTCTTCCACTCACATACTTCAGGGTTCCTTGTTCCTGGGGCACTGAGCTATGTGCCTCACCATGTTGTTCCTTCGTCTCCCGTTAGCTTCTGTTCGTCAGCTAGATACCCCTCACCTCCCAGATGTGGCTGCTGATGTTGACGGAGCTCCTGGTCATCTGACTCTGTTGTTGCCCCTGAGTTCCTTTTCCTTCCCACATAAAGTAAGGATTCTTAATACTCTCAGAGAGACCACTCATATCATTTTCTGTCATTCCACAGCTGGTCTACCTCTCCCCAGTTCTGAGAAGAAAATCAGCGGATTACGGGATTGGCAAAACAGAGGGAAGGGTCCTTAGAGATTGTCTTGTCCAAGCCTCTCCACTGACGGCTGAAACAGGGCAGGGGAAGGGACTTGCCCAGGGCCATGTAGCTCCTTCACTCTTGGACTTGGGTTTCTGAAAGGCCAGCATTCCTTCTAATTTCCCAAGATGCTTTTGTTTGTTTTGGCTTGTTCAGGACTTCATGCTGGTCCTTGGTTTTCCATCCCAGCTCCCCCTCATAATGCTTTATTCACGGGCTCAATAGAAACCACACCAAGGCTTGGAGTGTCAAAGTAATAGCCCTAACAGATCGCAGTGTTGAGAGGAGATTTGAGTGAGGTACAATAAGAGAGAGAGGAGAGGAGAAAGGAGGAGAGGGAGAGGAGAGGGAGAGAAGGAGAGAGAGAGAGAGAGAGAGACAGACAGAGACAGAGAGACAGAGAGAGAGAGACAGAGACAGAGAGAGAGAGCCATCCAATCCATTATGTGCTGACCGTTTATGGCTGTCGTGAAAAGCACACTGAGTGATTTAGGTGAATTTGACTTAGCACCATGTGACTGTGGGCTCCTTGTTGGACCCTCCCATCGGCTCCTTTAAAAATGTTCTTTCTTTCAAAAACATTCAGATTGTTGCCTTTTGCAATGGAACCTTTGCTTCTAATTCAGTTTAATTCAACAAGCTTTTATTAAATGCTTAATATGTGGCAGCTTTTGGGCTGGGCACCAGGAATGCAAAGATAAAAAATTCAAGGAATTTATGCTCTCCTGGGCAGAAACAATATGGATGTGGGTAAGTCAAGGTCCAAAGAGATGATTGCATATGTATATGTACGTATAGGTATGTATACACAGTTTAGTTGTATAATAAAACCAATTTATAATAAAAATATAATATGTATTTAAAAACCAACAGCAAAGTCATTTTGGTGGAAGAGCTAACTACCAGGGGATTTGGGCAAGGCCTCTTGTAGGAGGCCGCTTATGGGCTGAGTCTTCGATGGATAGCCTGGGCCAAGTCTTAGCAGTGGGAGACTCTCATGGGATCTCATGTCCAGGGAACAATGAGTAGGTCTTTTGGACTGGACTGTGGAGTTGGACTATGTGTGAGAGAGGCCAACATTTAATCAATATGGTAGGATAGGTAATAAAAGCATTTAAGCAAAGCCATTTGCCCCAGAAGCCATGTCTGACAGGGTCTACTGTATTCCATATCCCTAGTCCCCACCTCCTTACTGACAGGAAGATGTGTTTTATTCAGTTTTCAAGGGCAGAGCGTCTCTGTTACAATTTATTGGGGATTGATTGCTTTTTAGTGTCGTTAATTATATCATTCTAGATGTCATGTACATTGTTCTTTTGGTTCTGCCTTCTTTGTTCTGCATCATGTAAATTCATGTAAGTCCATATAATTCTCTCCAGATTTCTTGTAATTCCGTGGATTTGACATTTCTTACGATGCGGTAATGTTGCTTTGCATTCCTAGGCCACAGACCATTCAGCCATTCCCCAAAAGATGGGTGCTCACTTTTCCCTAAGTTTTTTGGTCTCATGAATAGTATTGTTTTGAACACACACACACACACACACACACACACACACACACACACACACACA
>NW_020954625.1:16112286-16135423 GCF_900497805.2 Vombatus ursinus | reverse complement strand
CACACACACACACACACACACACACACACACACACACACACACACACTCTTAATCTTTGGGGTCTTTCCATCACTTACTGGAGTAAGTGCCCAGGAATAGGAATCTTTGGGTAAAAGACCACACATAAATAATGTAACGCCTTTCTTCAACCCCATCCATTCAGGATAAGCATTCAGAGAGAGGAGGAGGGTGGTCCATTTGATATGGTAGAGATGGGTCTTTTAATATGGGTGTATTTCATTGGGGATTTGACTTCAAATAAAGTAGGGAATCATCTCTGAGAAGGAGCCTTTGGGGAAGCTCTCCCTTTCCTCTCATCCTGACCCCACTGGGTCTTTCTGGCACCCACTCTGGATGTAAATAGTTCTTACCAGCCTCAGTTGAACTACCTTCCTCTTCCACAGGGCAGGGACTGGTTAAGTTGTTTCAGTTTTAAAGTTAATTCCATGCCCCATGTAAAGGGGAAATAGAGTATGAATTCTAGTTATATAAGCAGGGTCTTGTAGGCACTGTCAAAAAACTGGGCTGAAAAAGTATGGATTGGGGAAACCTAGAGGCAGATTGGTCCCTTCCAGGCACACAGTGTTTGTTTGCACTCCAGTTAATTGCCTCTAGGTGGATACTGGTGCTCGTCTGATCTCTGCATTTTACCATGGGTATGGATTTTTTAGAAATAAGAGAAAAACATATGAAACAGCATAAAAATTCCTTTTGATATGAAATGTAACTTATTTCATCAAAATAAGAAAATGAATTATTGAACTACTCTTTAAAAGAGGAATAAATGGAGCAAGGTCCAAAAGAGAAATAAATATAAGGCACAACAGATAGCTCCTCCTGTAATAGAAACAATGTCCATTGGTCTTTTAGGTCAGTCCTCGTCCTCGTCCTTTCAGTCTAAGGAGGGTTTGCTTTTCTTGGGACCAGCAGTCATCCGAACTGCCACCGATGTTGTGAACGAAAGTTAGACTTCAACGAAGCGCGCAGGCCACATGGCATTGTTAGAACTCTATGATGTACTCGGGCGAGTCTCCTGGGATCCTCTCATCTTGGTTAGAAGCAGCCAAATCCGTCCACCTTTCTCTCTGGCTCCCTGAGCACAATCCCCAAAGTAAACCAAGCCCTGCATCTGGCCCCCGGGCTCATTCTCCATCTCTCCCCCAAGAGAATGTTTGTCACCATAGTAACCTGCCCCTGTCCTCCTGCTTCGCCTCCTCCTCGTCAGCAGCGGGTTTGCAGCCTTTGCAT
This sequence comes from Vombatus ursinus, assembly GCF_900497805.2. Taxonomy (NCBI): domain Eukaryota; kingdom Metazoa; phylum Chordata; class Mammalia; order Diprotodontia; family Vombatidae; genus Vombatus; species Vombatus ursinus. The sequence continues at coordinate 16,134,174 of NW_020954625.1, read as the reverse complement.
TTTCTGTCACCAGCTTTTCTTACGGAATGTTAAAAACCACTTGGAAGCCACAGGACAATTTTAAAAGGCTGTTTTCTCCTACCGAGGTGACGGACATTGAGCAGGGTTATAATTCTCTGATGCAGTGATATTTGCATCTGGTCTTTTCTTTCCACCCCTGGTTATCCCTCAGACCTTTCCTGCTGTGGCCTCTTTTTTGTTTTTAGTGTGTGCAAGCTTTGAGAAGTGCATGTTAATTATAATGGCTCCGCTGATTTCCTTCTGCGTTCTGCCTCCTTATTAGAGCTGCATGCTTGTCTCCAATAAAAACGAGACTCTCAGGTGGGCTGGTTGTTTCCCCTCTCTAGCCGCCATCTTCCTTAACTGTAAAATGAAGGGTTGGGACAAAGTGATCTCTTCGCATCCTTCCAGGAAGTTGGCATAGGAGGCGTAGAATGCTGTCTTTGGAATCCGGGGACCCCATTTTCTGCTCTGCTGTTTACTGGCTATGTGACTTTGGACTAATCTCTTTGCCTCTCTGGGCTCCATTTTCCTCACTGTAAAATGAAGGGGCAGGGTTTCTAAGGTCTGTTTCAAGCAGCTTGGGGATCAGCGCTGGATTTGGAATCTGGTGACCAGCGTGTGAGTTCTGGCTCAGTCACCCAGTCACTTACCTGAAACCGGGCCTCAGTTTCCTCCTCTGTTAAGTGAGAGGAGAGGGATGTAATAAGCACTTGAAATTTTAAGCCATATACAAAGAGAGGATATTTTGGAAAGTCCTCTGGAAGATCCCAGAAACTTGTGGAGGGAAGCATATTTTTGCAGGTGGCCCATTGTAGAGACTAATAACATTTAGAGAGCACTTTACAAATATTCTCTCATTTTTTCCCTTTCAGTAACCCTGGGAAACAAGGGCTATTTTAATTTCCATTTTATAGAGAGTGTTAAGACAATGGCCCAGGGTCATACAACCAGTGAGTGTCTAAGGCTGTATTTGAACTCAGGACCACGTAGCCTCTGGCAGATAACCATGTAACTGATCCAACTACTTAGTTGATTGCACTTGAGTAGAATTACTTGTTAGATGCAGAATAAAATACAAAAGGGCTCCCTCTTCATCAGTACCAAAATAATTGAAACCTGTGAACATGTAGCATACAACTGTACTCAATTCCATAATCTGATCTGGGGTGGGGAACCTGTGGCCTCAGGCCACATGTAGGTCCAAGTCCTCAAGTGTGGATTCAGTCAAAGGGCAGAACTTGAGGACCTAGAAGGCCACACATGACCTTGAGGCTGCAGGTTCCCTAACCCTAATATAATCTATGAGACTGTTTTTGTCCTCCGGGCAGAGAATGATCCACCCAATCTTCTAATCTTATGCTGTTCTTGATCTCATCTTTCCCTAGTATATTAGAGAGCTTTCCTTAGGCATATAATTTGTAAAAAATGAATTATAATTGATCTTTGGGTTTTACATTATTTCCATTTCCCAATGTCTTCTTCCCTTCCTCCCCTCCCAAACAGGCTATCCCTTTTAATAGTGAATAAAAAAGGTAGGGGAAGTTAAAAGTAAAACTTAACATATGGGAAAATCTGTCATTATATGCAGTATTCCACACCCCTAGGCACCCCTCTCTGTGGGACAGGTGGCGCTGCCTTTTCATAGCTCCTCTTTGGGGCCAAACTTGGTCATCACAATTTTGTTGTGTTCGGTTGTGACTGTGGGCTGGTTGAGTTTCCTTTTGCGTCGTTGTAGTCATCACGTCCATTCTTTTTCCGGCGGTGCTTATTTCAGCCGGTGGCTCTCTCTGAGCTTGCCTGAATTCATCACATTCAGCATTTCCTACAACACGGTAAATATGGCTGTGTAAATATTAATGAAATGCTTCACATTCACGTATCACCACTGTTTAGCCATTCCCCAATGGAAGGGCGTAGGCTTTTTTTCCAGTTTTTTTTTTTGTTGCTATGAAAGGTGCTGCTATGAATATTTTGGTTGCATGTAGTGTTGGCTTTTTGTCAGTGACCTTCCTGCAGTATATGCCTAGTAGTGGAATCTCTGGCTCAAAGGGATGGGCATTTATGGCTCTTTCTCTACATGTTTCTCCATGGCTTTCTGGAACGGTTTCTTCTGGGTATGTTTGAGTTGACATCATTCAGCATTTTCATTTGTTCTCTCTCTCCTTCCATGTGCAACCCCACCCCCTTCCTTGGTGGTCTCATGCCCTTGGTGATGACGGTGAAAATCTCGTAAGTGAAGAAAGTTACCCTGTCTCATCAGCTTACTATAATGGGGAAAGAGGAGGAGGAAGAGATAGGGAGAGAGAGACGAGAGAGAGAGAGAGAGAGAGAGAGAGAGAGAGAGAGAGAAGGGGAGGTAAAGGGAGAGGGAGCACCATGACTACTTGGATAGAGAATGGATAGAGGCAGGATGACCTAGGCTCAGTTCATATCTTTGACACATACTCGCTTGTGCCTGGGCATATCCCTTCACCAATCAGTGCTCTAGGTGGCTCTCTTAAGAATATGAGATACAGAGAAGGTGCTGATCTGAATACGTGTTTCCTCGCTCTGAAGTACCCTATATCAAGGAATTCTTAGGTCCATTCCCGATCTGATTGCTAGCTCAACACACACACGCACACACACACGTGCACACACACACACACACACACAGAGTCATCCACATACGCACACATGAAATTGACCTACATTTTACGCTCCCTTCCTCAGTGCCATTGCAGGTTCCAGTGTCGTTTCTCTAGAAATGCCTCTATCTGATTGCTTTCTCTCCAGTGGTGCTTTCTATGTCTTTCTTCTTACAGGAGAAAGTTAATGCTGTACCTGTAGTTAGAATTAGTTGGAGTTTGATGGTTCATCAGTCTAGAGTTATTTCTCATGCATTTAAAAGGTTAAGTCCTTGAACAGAGACTTGAAATAGAGGTCCACCTAGGGAGCGAATGCTGTGTTTAATAATGCTTTTCTATCGTTGCAGCCCCAGTTTGAAATCAGTTAGTCGTATAACATAGGAAACAGCTCCAGCAAACAAAGGTTACCCACTTGAGTCCCCATTTGGGGAATTAAAAATTCTCCTTCAAGTGGAAAAATTATAATGTGCCTTGGTTCCCACTTCCCACACAAGAACTGAAGTCAGAGGTAGCTCTGAAAAAAACAGTTCCCAACTTTATTTTTTTTATTGTTCTGTTCCCCACCCCTAAGATTTAGGCAGAATGCAGGTGCGTTTTTCCTTTCTCATTTCCCCACATTGGGCATTTTCTATCCTTAATGGTTAAGTCATTTAACTTTTTTAAAAAGTGAGGTTTATATACTGACTTTGCTGAGGCCATATCATGTTTAACGGGAGTTAAGAACAAGACATTGAAGAAAAAAAGGATTATGACACCATGTAACATTATGGCCACAATAGAACTCAACCTGGGGAATCCAGGAGTAGCTGTAGTTGACTTAAAGCACTCATTTTAAATTTATTCTCCATTTATTTTGCTGCTTTTGGATCTATAATCAGAGATAATAATTGTATAGCACTTAGCACAGGGCCTGGCACATAGTATTAGTTATCATCATCATCATCACCATCATCATCATCACCATCATCATTACCATCACCATCCTCTTCTTCCTCCTCCTCCTCATCAGGAATCCCTAAAATGGTATAGTCTGAAACCCATTCATGCCTCCTTTTTCTTGGAGACTCTTATTTGCACCAATCTGTAAAGCAAGGGGTCTTAATCTGGAGTCAATGAACTTAGTTTAAAAATATATCTGCATATATGTATATATATATATATATATGTTTTAAAAACAGCACTTCCATCTAATTGACTTCTATTGTAATCCTTTCTATTTCATTTTATGCATTTGAGAACATTATTCAAAGAATGGAGTCCAGAGGCTTCAACAGATGACCCAAGGGGTCATTCCTTGTTCAGACTTTTTCCCTTTGCCTCACTGGTAACCTCTGGAATCCTGGCTTGCTCCAAGGTTAGCTTGAGGGATGCCTTCTGCCCAAGGCCCTTGCTGATCTCCCCCTCGCTTCCCAGCTATTAATGTTTCCTCCAATTACTTTGTACTTACTTGTGTAAATATTACCTTGACTAGAATATAAGCTTCCTGTTATTCCTTTAAAGCCCATCTAAAATCCTACCTTCTCCAGGAAGCCTTCCCCAACCCCTCTTAATTAATTAAGCCTTTCCTCTGTGACTTATTTCCTATTTCTTTCATAAAGAGCTTGCTTTGTAGAAATTGGTTTGCCTGTTGCCTCCCCCATTGATTGTAAACTCTTTGAGGGCAGGGACTATCTTATTCCTCTTTTTGTGTCCCCAGGGCTTAATACAGTGCCAGGCACATAGTAGGTGCTTAATAATTTGGATTAATGGATGTGAGGCTGTGGTGTCAAACACAAATAGAAAGGGAATCTTGTGATTTAGGAAACCACAAATTAAGATTATCTGTGTTTTATTGTATTTTTTATTTATTTTGTTAAACATTTCCTAATTACGTTTTAGTCTGGTTTGGGCTGCATTTAGGAGAGTATACCCCTGATGTAGAATTGCTGTGTCTTTGAATCACCAGCTCCCAGCCCAGTGTGTGGCATACAGCAGGTGTAATAAAAGGCTTAGGGAATGAATTAACTAATTCCTTTTTCTGTACCACTTCAAGGCAGGCATACTTTCCTTCCAGCTGTCATGTGAGGTAGGTAGGCAGTACAAGGATTTTTATCCCTCCTTTTGTGTATGAGAAAGCTGAGGCGTAGAGGGGAAAGATGACTTTACTAGAAACCAAACAACTTGTGAGGGTCAGCGGCAGCATTTGAACCCAGGGTGTCTGACTCCCCATTCACTACCCAAGGACACTGAGAGGGGCTTTGCAAGAGCAGACACGAACAAGGCCGCAAGGTTTTTCTTCTGTAGAAACTTACATTTTAGAGGGAAGAAAAATGTCAGCCCAAGTAGATGAGTAATGAATTTCCCCCAGCTGGAATGAGTTAGGGGATGGAATGAATGCTGCTTATTTTCGTCATTTCTTTTTCCTGCAGTTCTTAGAATTCAAGTATTTCAGATCTAGATAGGACCTCGGAGACTATCCAGTTGGATGTCCTCATTTTACAGCTGAAGAAACTGAGGCCCAGTGTAGCTCCCTTTGGGGGGAGGGGTGGCTTCTTTGTTGGCTCTGTGGATCTCGGCAGGGTCCAGCTCAGCTGCCTGTGAAGTGGCTGTCTGTAGGGGAGACCCCTCCCCACCCCAATTACCCTGACTGTGAGAATTGAGCCCCATCCTGAGGCACAGCAGCTGCTTCTGAGCTGCCACCATCTTGGGTGTTCTGGGGCTGCAGTGTGTCCAAAGGTGAGCCCATTGAGCCGCCACCCTTCTGGCCCCCTCTTTCCTTTGGGAATGCTTCTTGCTCACCAGAATCGCCGTTTCCACTGCTGCTTTGGCTGCTGGGATTGATTGAGCTGTTGCCAAGCGGTGCCAGGAGGTGGTGGTGGAGCTGGGGATGGGAGCGGGGCAGGTCGTGACACTGGTGCTGCTGGTGGTCAGTGGTGCTGGCGAACATGGTTGGAAAGCAGCACAGTCCACCAGTCAGACCCCTGCAAAAGAGGAAGAAGAAGAAAGGGGTGCTAACATGGGGCATGGTCACCTTACTTGGTCCTCAAAGGTCCTTTCTGTCTCAGTCCGTAGTATTTATTAAGTGACTCTTACATGACAAGTTCTGAGGATGCAGACACACCCCAGGAACCAGGAGTCCCTTCCCCAAAGGGCCTTAAATTCCATGGCAGGGGAGAGGGAATGAGCTATAGAAATATAAGTAGATGTAAAATATTTATGGAGTAAAGACCAGGTATTTGGAGCTGTGGAGAGAGGCACTGGAGGGTCAGAAAGGGCCCCACATGGGAGGTGGAGCTTGAGCAAAGTTTTGAAGGAAGCCAGGAATTCTACAAGGCAGGGATTGCAGGCCTCTCGTTCAGTGAGAAAACTCCTTTATAAACTGGCCCTGGTCCCATGATTAATAAGTAGCCTTTGAACACAGATCTCGTGCCTCCAAATTCAGGGCCTTTTCCAGGGCCTCATTTTCTCCCTATCCATTGTGACCTTGGCCAGAGATGCCAAGGGATGGCTTTTTGTCTTTGTATTCCTAGGATGTAGCAGAGTGCCCTGGCACACAGTAGGTGCTAAATAAATGCTTGGTGATCGATTGCCTGATGGATCCTGCCAGCTGGGCCTGCTCTGTGACAATCTTTAACTTCCTTTCTCTAGTTTCTGTTATTTTTCTAATTTGAACTTGGCTTATCTTGTTATTGTTGGCAAACGTCCCTATCATTTGGAGTGAGCCTTGGGAGAGAGAAACTGGAAATGTATCCGTATTAGCTCATGGATATAATCACCTACTATTTTATTTGCTTTTTAAAATGTTTTATTGTCGCATATTTTTACACCATAATCACTCCCCCCCCCTTGACCCTGACCTTGTAACAAAAAGCATTTTAAATTTAAATGAGACAACACAGTGAACACCTCGGATAGAGGACACTGCAGTCCCAATCTCAAGAGTAGAAGGGATGTTTCATGAGGAGTTCCCTGGGTCAATTTCAATTTCATCAGATTTAACTGACTTAGTGTTTATATTACTGTGGTCAATATATACACATATAATTATAGTTAGGTTGGTTTTTATATTTTGCATTGCTTCAGTTCGTATTAATTAGCCTTCCCTGTGTTTTTCTGAATTTCTTTTTTCTGGGCCTCAGTTTCCTCATCTGTAAAATGATAAAGTTGTAGTTAATTATCTCCAAGGTCTAGATAGCCTTGCACCTTTCTCTCTCTTCCCCTTGCGAACCACCCATTTGGTGTTGTCGACCTCTCTTTAGAATAGAAGCCCCCCGAGGGCAGGAACTATCTTGCTAGCTTGAATTTGTATCTCCCCATCCCCCCAGCGCTGTGGGAAGATACAAATAGCACATTGCTTGGTGCACAGTAAGCCCTGATAAATGCTTTATCCATCTGTCATCTGTCTGTCTTCCTTTTATAGGATCTGAACGGTACGAGCGTTTACAGACCTTTCTTTGAACTCCGTAGGGCATGCAGATTGCTGGATGAAAGGGTACAAACAGTTAAGACATTTTTCTCCTATCATTCCAAAGTATTTCTGAGAACATCGCCTACCATTTCAAACAAAATACTCAACTCTTTCAAGGGCTCTTCCTCTCGCCGTCAGTGACGGCTCCATGTGGATGGTCACGAGTTCTTTGGCAGAACAGAGCTGCGTGTTCCCCCGTGCCCATCTCGGTAATGGGCATCTCTGAATGCCGTTGCGTCCTCCGGGCTTCAGCTCGGGGGCTCTTTCCTTTGGGGAGACTTCTTTATTCCCCCTGCTGGTTAGCGATGTCTTCCTCTTCAAACGATCGTGTATTGCTTCCGGTCATAAGTCTAGAGCTGGAAGAGGCTTCGGAAGCAATCTAATCCAGCTCCTTCATTTTACACCTGAGGAAACTGAGGCCCAGGAAAGCTAGGGGACTTAGGATCGTAGCTGTGGACCTAGGAGGAACCTAGGTCCATTCAGACCAACACCTTTCTTTTATAGATGAGGAAACAGGTGATATGGGACGCCGACTGAGAACCCAGGGGCCCAGATTACAGAGCCGTGTTCTTCCCACTGTGCCTGGTGCCTCCTTCTGTGTTTCCGTGTCTTATTCCCCAGTAGGCAGTGAGCAGTCTGAGGGCAGGCTGTTCTTGCTTTGCCTTTGGCCTCCCTCAGGATGCAGCACAGCACTTCGCCTTTTTAAAAAGGCTTTTACACTAGGTCCTTCTGAGCTCGAAATCTCTGGTGCTTTGACCCATATGAACCACAGAAGCTCAGTCCCTCCTTGGCCTCCATGGGCTGACCCTGGGGAAGCCCAGGGCCATCTCCTTGTGCCCATGAGGCATTTTAAATTAAAAAAAAGAAAGACTTAAATGACCAGCCCTTGCAAAACCATGCTTTTGGAAGAAGTTGGTTACAGAGCTCGAGCCAGATATGGGAGAAAGCATTATCTAGAGTGTGTGTCTAGCTTTAACAATCTGAACCACTGGTCCTCATATCTGTTCCCTCTTTAGTGACAGCTTCGCCCCCCTCCAGGTTTGTCCCTGTATGTCACTTTAGAATTGAAAAGACTTGAAGTGAGCTTCTGTTGTGGCCCTGGACTGGTGGTTGGAGGAGGAAGAAAAAGAAATTTGGAACAAAATAGACCTGGGAGGGGTGACAGAGCTGCAGCCTGCTAGCCTGCCCCCCTTTCATGCCTGATGGGTGTGAACGTTCACTGATTGTCATGTGACATTAATATCAGGCAACCCAATGTCTTTGAGAGTTGTGAAAAAAATAATTTTAGTTTAGTTGAAGGGTTTTTGAAGTGCCCATTACAAGGTCTAACCTTGTGTGAGGTGCTGCAGATGGAGTGGGGCCAGAAAGCTATGAAAGTAGCTTAGAGGTACACTTGTGAGAGTGTACAATTACAGAGAGAGATTGATAAAGCATTTGTAAGTGCTTGCTCTGTGTGCTAAATACAGGGAAAATAGAAGTGAACAAGATGGCCCCGGCCCTCCCGGAGTTTAAGTTTTAATGCAGGAAGATGGCACGTAGTGGGGAGCGAGAAGGGGCAAAGGGTACAGGTGGGATGACTAGAGATGCTGGGAGGTGGGGTGAGGCCTGGAACCAAGAGAGGTGAGACCCAAGTTTGCTGCTCAGAGCCTGAGGTGGTTTGGAGCAAAATCCGATTCTCCAGGGGGAGGGAGTGGAGGAATGGCCCGAGCTATCTGGGGACTGTTAGAAACAACTTATGTTGTGTTTATTCATGGACTAGTCATGAAGTTTAAACATGTGACATTTCCCAAATAACATGGAAAAATTCACTCCGCATAGCGAGGCGTATCTGATTGAGTTAGGTCTCCTTTGAGAGACACCGTTTACACACAGGCTTAGGAAATGCCAGTGCATGGCTGGAGTTCAGTGGAAAGCCCCAGAGTGCAGATGGCACATTGTGTCTACACTAGACTGGCCCCCTCTCCTGCCCCAAGGGGTGACTGATTTACCGTGTCTGGAAAAGCTGGTACAGGAGCTCAGGATCATAGAATCCTAGCTTGGGAGCTGGAAGGACCTCAGAGATCGGGATGTCCGAACCTGCATTTTACAAGCGAGGGTACTGAGGTCCACAGACATTGTTACTTACCCATGGTCCCTAGGTGGGAAACCTCAGAGGCGAGACTTGAACCTGGACCCTCTGCCTTCCAAGCCAGCACTTCCCCCATTCTACGACCTTGTACCTCTCCTGTTATCGCTGGTCAGTGATCCATAGAAGGCAGCAGAAATGTTTCTAGTGCATCATGTTTATGAGGAAGTCCCTGTATGCTGTAAAGTCATGAACAAATGGGAAACCTTATTTATTAGGTGCTTGATAAATATTTATTGAGGAGGGAACCCCTGCAGAAAGCCTCCTTGTAGAGGGGCCAGAGCCCTGCATCTGGATCAGAGGACCTCCAGCGGACTCAGCTTCCTTCCCTCTAAATGAGGCAGCCAGACAAGACCACCTCCATCTCTAAACTTCTCATGCTTTGACTAAATGACTTCCTTCTAATCCTAATCTCCCTGGTCTTAGTTGGCTTTCTTTGCTGACTTTTCAAATGGAGGCAGCCCTGGTTGTTACCAATCAGTCAGTAAACCTTTATTAAGCACCTAGTATATGCTCGGCACTAAGGGATGCAAAAAGAGGCAAAAGACAGTTCCTGCCCTCAAGGAGCTTCCAGTCTCATAAGGGAGACAACATGCAAACAAAGATATAAAGAGCTCTATGCAGGATAAGTGGGAAATAATCACCAGAGGAAAGGCACTAGAATTAAGAGAGGTTGGAGAAAGCTTCATGGGCAGGGTAGAATTTGAGTTAGGACTTCAAAGAAGCCAATAAGTCAGTAGGTGGAGTTGAGGAAAGAGAGTGCTCTAGGACTGAGGGACAGGCAGAGAAAATGCCAGGAGCCAAGAGATGGAGGGTCTAGTTCTGAGAGTGTCTTAGAGAATTGTCTGAGGCTCAGAGACTTCAAGTTGGACCCATCAACTAGGAAATGTCAGAGGCCAGCCTTGAACTTGGTTCTTCCAGATTCCCCAAAGTCCAGTCTACCATGTTTCCTTCTCTTGGAGGATTCCGCCATCCCCAAAGTAATTTTTCTCACTTTGGACAGTGAGGTGGACTATTGTGCACAGATCTCTTTTTATTTTGGCCCCGGGTCATCTTCATTAAACTAGAAGCTTTACTGTACTCTTGGGAGCCTCATTAGCTGGTTGAAATATTTGTAGGATACACATAAAGCAGGAATGAAAGTCTTCCTTTCCATGAGCTTTAGGGCTGGGGACAACCTGTGGGCATCCACTCTGGTCCCCTATCTTTTGATATCTTCACACTTAAAAATCATTCCAGATGAATGTTGCCTTTCTCCTCCCTTCATCCTTCCTTTCTCCTTTCTCTTCTACTCTCTAGAAGGTTTCTAGAAAATGAGATAGTGTCATCCTGATGCTTGCCAGTGTGGATCAGTTATTGGTGCCTGAGCCTGCCAAAGGCCCTTTTTTTTTTTTTTTTTTTTTTTACCAAGATAGGTCTTGCCCCTAGCCTACCCCTTCTCTCCCCATTCATTGATATAGCGTGTGTATGTCTCTGTGTGTGTGTACATACATGTGTGTACCTTTAGGCACTTTAGTCTTTTAAAGTTTTATTGCTGCTTTTTTGGTTAACATCACTCTTTTCCCAATATCTGCTCCCACCGACATAGAACCTTCCCTTGTCAGAAGGAAAGAGTGACGTAGAAGAAAGCTGTGTCTGGCCACACGTTCAGGATTCCACACCCAGAGCCCTCTTTCATTGTTAAGAGGAAGGAAGGGTTTTTCTTCACTTATCAGTGCTCTGGAAGACACTTTGGCCTTTGCCTGGCGTAGCTTGGCTCCCAGAAGCCGTCCCTTTGCCCCAGCTATCCTAATGGGCACACGGATGCCCTGTTGTCTTTCACCATCATTCTTGTTGGCTTGCCTTCATGCTTGTAAAAGGGACTCTTTGGGAAGCTTCATGGCTCAGACTTCTGTTTATAGCCATGGAGCTGGTACAATTAAGCTGGCTTCTTTTTTATAGTGAGATCCGGGATGTGGGGACAGACAGGGCCAGGAAGCAAAGGCCTCAAGTCTATCACCTGAAGTCTTTGGTTTGGGAGAATTTGCTCAGGCTGAATTCTTTGCTAAAGAAGAGAATTCTTCAGCAGGGACTGAAAAATATAAGGACTTGGTCATGTTTTTGAACTTTGGGGGTGTTATGGGCCCCTCAGGCAGTTAGATGTATAAAGGACCCCTTCACCGAATCATGGTTTTAATGCATAAAATAAAATATATGGAATTGCAAAGGAAACCAATTATGTCAGAATACACACTATTAACATCACAGCTCCACAGAGCCCAGGTTAGGAGCCCCTCCCTGCTTGAGGGTTTCTCTGCAGCTTGTGAATTACACTTTTGTTCAATTATGGAATGAGAATTATGGAGTTTGAGAGTTTGGAAGGGTCCATCTTGTGCCACCTGTTCCCCACTTAAATGCAGCTAACAAGTGACTACCAACCCTGCTTGAAGACCTTCAGTGAGGGCCCCCAATGCTTCCTGAGGCCCCTTCCATGCTGGGACAGCTCTGTTTGTTAGGAAGTTTTTCCTGATTGTACATCAAGCTGAAATTAGCGTCTTAGGGATTTCAATTCAACAACAACAATAGCTAGTATTTGCATGACACCTTTTTTCCCCAAGTATTTGACAGATATGCTCCCATTTGAACCTTATAACAACCCTGGGAAGTAGGTACCATTATTATCCCCATTTTACAGATGAGGAAACTGAGACTGAGAGACTCAGTCACTAAGAAAGCTTTAGTGACTAGCTCAAGGTCTTACAGCTAGTAAGGGTCTAAGGCAGGATTTGTACTCAGGTCTCCCTCATTCCCAAGTCTAGCATTTTATCCACTTTGGCACCTAGTCTAGAGATCGGCAATACATAGGAAGTTTGCACAACATTTATGGAGACACCCAGGATGCATTTAGGAACCTTTGGATTTGGATACTGAAATCCTGTGAGAGTCTGGGTCACTGGCACTTGGCTTTGGGAACTCAGCTTTTAAAAACTGTTTTCTTACATCTGGTTCCACTGGGAAAGAAGAGAAGTAAAATAGGGGCTTTTCTTTATTGGATAATCTAGATTTCTGAACCTTGGGCAGCTTCTCTTTGGGGCTCACAGGAAAATAGATTGAGCCAGTCCAACATTATTTTACAAATGAGGAAACTGAGGCTGGAAAGGGTAGTCTGGTCTCTACCTCTAACTAGCTGGTGCACTTTGAGCCAGCCTTTCAGTAGCTACAGGATGGTGGTGTAGATGGATCCAGGGTCTAGAGCCCTGGATTTGAATCTTGGCTCTGTTGTTTACTAGCTGTGTGACTCTGGGCAAGTAGTGTAACCTCTCTGAGCCCTGTTTTCTTCATCTGTAAAATGAGCTGGAGAAGAGAATGACAAACCATTCCAGTGTCTTTGCCAAGAAAACCCCAGGTGGGGTCATGAAGACTCAGACGTGATTGAAATAACTGCCCAACACCTACAAAGTACTTTGCAAATTGTAAAAAGTGCTGCAGAAATGCCATTTTTATTGTTACCATTGTATCACACTGCCTCCTTTGTAAGCCTTAAAACACAGTAAAAGGATTTCCTATCACCCTATTGTGATCTAAAAAGTGAGTTTATTAGTGATAACTTCTTTCATTTTGATAATGCTTTACTGTTTACAAAGAACTTCCTTGACAACAGTCTTAAGAAAGAGATCAAATATTATTCCCATTTTACAGATAAGAAAAGTGAGACTCAGAGAGGTGGATTGACTTTTTTCAGGGTTGGATGAATTCCCAAGTTCTTTGATCCCAAATCTCTACCAAAAGGTTAAGGAAATGTCTTATATGATTATTTCTCTTGACTCTCATGAGGATTTCCGTGAGGGAGGTTGGCTTTGTGTGGTCATACCCACTGTATGGATGAGGAACCTTTCTCCCAGAAGTTGAGTCACACAGCCTATAAGGGAACAGAGCCTGGCAGCTGGAACCTGGGGTCTTATACTCCAAACCCTTGGAAATCCTTACTCTGAATTGTTTAACCTTTGCTACTCTACCTCGTGGCATCCAACAGAAGACCATAGATTCTGAGCTGGACGGTACATTAAGAGCCATTGAGTCCAGCTACCTCATTTTACAGATGAGGAAACTGAGCCCATGAAGAGGTGGCTTGCCCAGGTCAGGCAAGTAGTGGTAGAGCTGAAAAGTGAACTGTGTTTTATGATGTCATCTCTAGTTCTTCTTCCTGGGTCCCATGTTTCCTCAAGATGACACTTGGGAGTGTTTGTGGTGCAGAGCCCAGCTTAGGTGCAGCTGGGGGTGGGGGGAGGGAGGATTCAGGCCTTAAGGCAGCAGGCAGGGCTGGCTGGCTTGACCTCCAGCTGGACCAAAGGTTTCCTTTCCCTTTGCAACAAGCCCCACTCTTGTGGGGATAGGCCTTGGAAATTTTAGAACTTTTACTCTTAAGAAGACGAAACTGACTAAATCCCTCCAAAGCAAACAGGAGGCCCAGAAGCAGCTGCAAAAATAGAATTGTCTGAAAAAAAAAAGTAGAAGCAGACCTGGGATGTTAAAGTATCTGCTACATCTTAACCGAGGTCGAGTTACTTCCCGGAATAGGAGTGGGAGTCCCCAGGGAAGTGTAAATACTACCAAGGACTGCTGCGACATTATCGATGGGCAGCCATGTTTTACGTTTTGGTTAACGGAAGCCCCTTGACATTTTGACTTTTATCCCATGCCAACTGACGGTTACTGACAGAGCCCCATTCAAGCATGATCCGGGACTCCTAGCCCCCTTTCAGGTGGTTTTCTTCTGTGGGTGAAAAGAATGAGTCCAGCTTAGCGAACAGAGGAACCTGGAGGAGAAAGAAATTACAGTCAGATGTGAAGTTAGAGTCAAAACAAACGATTCTTTCAGGAGATGAAAATTGATGGCTTGCTCCTTAAGAAAAAACAGTCGATCGTATTTTTTAAGTTCTTAAGCTGTTTTTTTTTTTTGAGGTGAAGCGATCTGCTTAATTTTGTTGAGAATGGCCTGTGATTTAAAAGTAGAACGTTGCTGCTGAGTTGATGAAATAGGAGCTCACCTTTTTTTTTTCCCTCCCATCATAATTCTGAAGAGAGAAACCCTTGATCAGGCATTTTAATAAATTAAAGGTGTTTCAGGGAAAAGTCAAATAAAAAAAGTCAAATCAGGGAAACGAGGCGATTCTTGGATGAGGTATTCATTGAAGTGAGTTTGGGCTGTACCCTGTTGAAACTAAACACGGGATGCTGTCCAAAGCTCAGGGCTTGAGAACCCAGAATGTGCTTCCTTCTCACCCCACCCCCATCTTTTAGAGTCCACTTTTGACGTGGTCAGTGTGACCTTGGGCATGTCACTTCTCTCCTCTTTAAACTGAGACATTTGTGTGCTCATTGGCCTCAGAAGTCTCTTCCCGGTGCTGAACTATGATTCTGTGATCACCTCCCAGAGGGAAGCTTTCCTGATCTTCCTAATTAGTGTTTCCACCCTCCCCATGTTATCTATATTCCATGTTCTGTTTATTTTTTCCACGTGGCAGCAGGGAGGGATATAATTGTTGGAAATAGCCAGTGGGCTCCATGGGTGTTCTCCTGAAGTTGAGAAAGGCCCCCATCTTGTTGAGTGAGGTTGTGGGCAACAGTGATGGAGAGAATGGGAGGGATGGGGTGGTGTGCTGCTATTTCTCTCAATAGAATATAAGGTCCAAGACGGCAGGGGCTGTTTTTCACTTTGTTTACCCAAGTGTCTTGTACAGTCAGTGCCTGCTCCTAGAATGAATGAATGAATGAATCTTGCTTAAGACCTGCTCAGGTACATCTCTATTCCTGTAATGAAGGAAACAACTCCCATTGGCTTGCTATTATTGGTCTGCTACTCAAAGGAGTGGTTCGTGATGAGTTCCAGTGTCCTGGGTTTTGGTGAGTGTGAATTCCCCATACCCTCTGTGCTGTGGGGGTGGGGACAAAGCAGGTGCTGCGGGGTGAGAGTGAGCACCAGCTCATCCGCTGGGGTTCTGACTGTGATTAGGAGGAATATTAAAGTAGCAGCTACTGGTAGAAAAGGACCCGGTGTCCTGAGACTGGTCTCTCTCGAGGCTGTGGATGCAGAGAGCTCCCAGGCAAGGTGAGAGTCCGGGTTCTAGTGCTGAGACAGGACAGATGTGCCGGTTTGGACTTCGTTCTTATGTTTGCGTGCCCCGTGGATACAAGCTATTCATCGGGCACCGTGTCTGTGAGGGTGCATTCTGTAAGTATTTTACCCAAAGGAGCCTTGCAGTCCCTGGCTGTGCTCTCAAACCAGCCTCGGAGCATTGAGAAGTTAAAGGCCTTGCTGAGGGTCACGTAGCCAGCATGCGTCAGAGGCTGAACTCGAACCTGAATCTTCCTGGCTCCAAAGCCGGCCCATCCTGCCTCTTAGGATCATGGGGATCATAGACTTCGAGCTGGAAGGTGCCTTAGGGATCATTTATCTCTCCTCTCCCACCTGAGGAAACAGATGCAGAAAAGTCCAGTGTCTCAGACATTCCGAATCCGAGTCAGAGCTTTTCCCATGATTCCCTTCCCCAGACTTTTTGTGCCTCATTTTTTATTGGCAGAATGTTGTAAACAGCAACATTGCCCTTTGGTTTATTGGTAATGTTAAGTCTTCGGGCATCGTGGTGTATTAGGGTTCTTGTGACCCTTTGGTGTCATTGGGAGAATGTTGGCCTTGGTCTGTAGTTTGATTATTGGATGCTTCATTGGATTGTTATCACTTTGATGGATTGACAGTTTCTCTGTTGTGAGTCTTCCCTCTGAGAATGTGGGTTCCAACACACAGATTCCTTCTCATGCTGTGTGACTCTTGTCTTTCCCATAAATGGTCTGGGTCAAGGACTCAACTGTCTCTCTGCTGTTTCTCACGCTTGCTGTGTCATCAGCCCACCTTCTTTCTAATCCTCCATGTCCTGGATCATAGCTTTTATAACAATTAATGTGTGGAAATTAGAGTTGTGGCCTCTTTAGATGTGTCTCTTCTTTGTCACCGTTTGGCTCACTTGCCGTTTTGATTCTTTGGAGAATGTGACATTATGTGATTGTCAGCCATATTGTATTAGTATCAGAAATATATTGGCGTTAAAATCATGGTTTTTTGGCTTTGGTTTTGGGGTACAGCTTGGGATCGTTGAAAGTGATACATAGTTTTCAAGTGCAGCCTAGCTCCTTTATTTTTTCTTGTAAATTTTAGGTTCAGGTTGTTTGTCTGAAAAAGATGTATTGAACTCCCTAATTCAGTGAGCTTAGCCATCCAGCTGCATGTCATAGTTGGGACACTAGGCTTTCTCTCCATTTGGTTATTTCCAGTGTGGATTGTCAAACTCTCTTGCATGTCACAGATTCAGCTGAGGTCCTTTAGTATTCCAGGGCTTGACTCGGTCAGCACAATGCCAACTGCAAGTAGTCACATCTGGAGGGACCTCACCATCTGCAGGGAAATCCCTCTTGGGTTTGGATTTTGTGTAATTAAGCTAAGCCTTTAATGAAAATAGAATCATATTAATGGAATATAATGGAGCTCTTTTTGTGAAGTACACAAAAACTGCCTTGCTAATTTAATATTGTCTTTTGTGTGTGTGTAATTTCTTTCCTTATATAATACGGTTTTAAGGTTCTGTTTCTTCAGATGCTTTTCAAGAAGTGCTGGTGAATTGTTTCATGTATTCTTTCTGAGTGGTAGATGGTAACACTGACTTGTGGGGCCATTAGTAACACACAATGAAAGGGGGATGGGTTGTGGGAACCTGGTGAGTTATTTACCCCATGGGTGACCAAAATATTGGATTGGTTCATGGGAGCCACAGAGAAGAGTCAAAAATTGGGCTGCAAGTTTCTGCGGTTGTGTGGGGTTGTCTTTCTTCGAATCAGGAGCATCACCCATGAGGTGAACTCTCTGAGCCAGCCTGAACCCCCAAATGGTAGCCCCCCAGCTTCTCTAGTCCTGAGGAGAGTTGAGAAATTTAGCACATTTAGAACCTAGAAGCGGTTTGATTGTGAAGCTGTTGAAGGGATTCCTTATTAAAAAATGAGTATTGTTCTGTTCAACTCAAGTGTGAATTTGAGAGATAGGTAGTGCATTTCAGCTTGGTTAGCCCATGGAAAGAGGTTGTTTTATCAAGGATCCTAGTTAGAAATGAGGATTGAGAGAGAATTGGATGGCCAGTCCAAGATAACCACAAGAATCCAGTGGATTTGAAAGGCTTTGCTAATGTGCGCTCTTGGGTTTCGTGGGTGTATGCTAAGGTTTGAAATGACTCCGGGTCTTCTCGTTGGGTCTGAGCACATATTATATTTAATATTTTAAACCTCCAACATTAACACAATATTAGCATTGGTAGAAACTGTGTTTGAATTGGGGATTCTTTTCAAATTATTTGTTAGCAGCCTAATATGTTATACCTTTGAAGGCCATGAACAGGTCTCCTAATACCCTACAGAGTGAATTGGTACAACTTGATCAAACAACTTATAAGGGATCAAATCTTTTGAACATTTTTTTTGACAAAGCTAGAAGAAAACAGATAGTGGTTTTCTGAACTAACCTTTTGCTGATTCTCCTTGTTTTCCTATCGATGCCATTTCAGAATCTGTCCCATATCACCCTCACCTCCCCAGCGAGTCTTCCCTTAAAAAAAAGAGTAACATAAGAAAAACCAGCAGTTGACTATCCTTGACAGAGGATGCCACACTCTGTACCCTCATGGTCCCTTAGATCGCCTAAGAAAGGAAGGAGTTGTCTTTCCTCCCCTCTTCTCAGAAGCCAGGATTGGGCATGAGAACAGTGCAGTGTCTGGCTCCCTTTTTTGTGTGCTGTTCGTTTATCTGATTATTGTTGTCATTGGGTATATGGCTGTAGTTCTTCGCTCTGCAGCCGCTGTGTTCCTCTCAATTTCTTATATTCTGTTTCCTGTGGCACAATAGTATTTGGTTACATGCATATGCTACAAATTATATAACCCTTTCCTAGCCCATGGGCACTCAGTCTCTTTGTTTCCAGTCATTTTTCACTACCTCAAAGGGTGCTTCTACGAGTATGTTGGTCTATATATGGGACCTTTCTTTCTGTCTTTAACCTTCTTAAGGTATATACTTCATTGGCAGCTAGGTAGAGTAACGGATAGATTCCAAGACTTGGAGTCAGGAAGGCTTGAATTCAATCCTGCTTCAGATCCTTATTAATAGTGTGACACTGGGCCAGTCGCTTAGTTTGTGTCAGCCTCAGTTTCTTCATCTGTAAAATGGGAATAAGAATAGCACCTCCCTTAGGGTTGTTGTAAAGATCCCAACAAATATCATATGTCATTTGTGAACCTTGAGGTGATATATAACTGCTATTCTTATTCTTACCTCTGGTCTAGAGCTGTGAATGCTATAGTGACTTTTCTTACTTCCAGATCACTTTGCAGAATTTTTTGGACCAATCTACAACTCCACCAAGAGGGCTTTTATTTGCTGGTCATCTTCCCACAGTCCCTCCAACATCAGCTACTTCCTTCTTTTGTTCTCTTTTCCATTTTGCTGGGTGTGAAGTGAAACCTCAGCGTTGTTTTACTTTTTATTTCTCTTATTATTAGTGATTCAGAGTAATCTTTCATATGGTTGTAATATTATTTAAAAAAAAAAACCCAACAGCTCAGGATTAATAAATTCTCAAACTTGTCAACTCTTGTGAGCCCGGATTTGAATTTGAATCTGCCTCTGGGACTTGTTATATAAGAAGGAATGGGATCTGAAAGCAAGTTGGTTGGCTTGACCAGAATGTCTGGTAATCAGCTGGATGCAGATTCCATTGACGTATGCTAGAGGTCATTGGTCTAAGAAGGAAAGCTTCTGTGCCAGGCCAAGAAATTTGAAGGTCAAATAAATTCTTAGGCAGAGTTTGAAGCAGGGAACAATGTGGCTCCCAAGCACCCAAATTTCCTGGATGACCCATTCTGAATGTTGATGGCAGTCAGTATCTTTTTTTTTTTTCCAGTGGTTTGGTATAATGGATGCTCATGCTTTTTGGCTCTTGGTGGTTCCGTATGAGGCAAGGATTCCTCTGTTCTGATAGTATCTTTTTCCATGTTAGGGTTCCTCTCCCATTCCCCAATTTAAAATTAGCTAAGGGTTAATCTCTTTTTCCAGGAGAGGTCAGCAGATTATAGGGTCAAAATTTTAGCTCAGGAAGAGACCTGTGGAAAGCTCTGTATGTAGTCCAGCCTCTGGAGTGGAGTTAAGTGACTTTCCCAAGGTCACATAGAGAGTAAGTGGCAGAACGAGGCTTTGTCCTAAGTTCTTTGTCTCCTGGTCCATAGCTCTTTCTGCTGTATGACTCTGCCCTGATCTGAGTCCTGGGTTCCAGCTCCATAGAGAAGCACAAACAGTGGAACGTTACCTTTGTTGATCTCGCTGATCTTAGCCCTTCCGATAAGGGGTTTGACATAGCAGGAAATAGAAGCAAATTGTTTAAAAAGAGGTTTGGGGTGATTTGAGCATTTCAGTGCTCTGTGCTGTTCTTGGCCCTGGTTACTGTGGATAATCAAGAGTTATTAGCCCTGTGTGTCTGGCATTTTCACAGTGCTGGCTTGCTGTGCCTTTTGGATATGGTAAATCCAGGCTCAGCCTGTTATTCCAGCCTGGGTTTGACATAATAATCATAACTCACATCAGTTTGGCCCTTGATGGTTTACAGTGAGACTGTGCAGTTTGCTGGATAGAGGCAGGGCTTGGAGTCAGGAGGAGCTGAGTTCAAATTCCACCTGACACTAGCTCTATGAAGCTTGATAAGTCATTCAACCCCTGTGTGTCTCAGACAACTTAGGGACTCTGTTTTGTCTTTGTGATGCAGTTTAGACATTTGATAGATGTTTATTGATTAATGTCCTTAGTCACGGTACAGTTTTTCTGCTTTCATAGGCAGATTTCCCACGCTGAGAGTTCCTTACTAACAGAAATCACAGATAGTTTTATAGTCAAGTACTATGGCTTACAAAGTGCTCTTGGAGACATTATCTCTATATTATACTTAAGACATAGTGGTCCAATTTTTGAAAAGTAGTTGAAAATAATATTTTTTTTTATCTGGACCTGTCATTGTCCCAGTGTGGATACTGCTTCCATCAATACAGATGGGCTACCCCTCCATAACTTAGGACCATAGATTTAGAACTGGAAGGAACCTTAGCAATCATCTAGGGCAGTGGATAGAGTGAGAGGGCCTGGAATCAGGAAGACCCGAGTTCAGATCCAGCTTCAGACACTTGGTAGGCTGTGTGACCCTAGGCAAGTTACTGTTTGCCTCAGTTTCCTCTTCTGTAAAATGAGTTCAGAAGGAGATGGCAAACCCTTCCAGTATCCTTGCCAAGAAAACCCCAAATGGGGTCATGAAGTGTTGGACATGACTGAAAAATAACTGAACAACAACAGTCCAAGTCTCTCATTCTGTAGAAATTTTACAGAAGAAAATCAAGCCTATGGAGGCTAAGTTCTTTGCTTCAAGTCACACAGGTTAGAAAGTGTCAGAGGTGGGATTTGAACCCAGGTCCTGGATATGAACTCCAAATCTAGCCCTCTTTCCACTAGGTCCCATGGCCTCCCAGAAGTATTGACAGCTTATCACTTGCCAGGGGTCACTCAGCTTGTGGGTATAGGGGTAGGACTTGATCCTAGGTCTTCTAACTCCCACTTTACCAACCTGCCTCTCTCATAGGATGGATCAACTTCTTAAGTGTCCTCAGTTGTCTCTAGGGTACAAGGGAGTATCTCTTTTTCACTCTTATCACAGCCTACCTTATGTCCTATTTTATTTGCACACTTGTTGTATCTCCCCCTTGATCAGTCTGGGATAACCTATGTATTTAGTGCCTCCACCCTGATAAACTCTGAAAGAGATACAGAGGTCAGAGAAAACTCTTCTCACCTACCAAGATCTTAATGAAGAGTAATGAAGGGGAACATACCCATATGTAGATTAAAAACAAAGTACAGTATTACAGGGTACGTATCAGAGAGTAGCGGAACTAAGTGCAACGTGAAGTTCAGTGGAGAAGATTGTTACTGACTGGAAGTCAGTGAAGACTGTCTGGAGGAAGTGGCTTTTGAGGCAGAATTTAAAGGGTGGGTAGAAATTCAGTGGGCACAGAAGGAAAAGGAAAGCCTTCTAGACATAGCAAACAAACTGTATTTGTTAGAGTAGCAAAGAGCAGTCCAGTTTCGCAGGAACATAGAGATGGAGCAATATGAAACGAGTCTGAAAGGCTCTAGGGTGGTGCAATATTGAGGGCAGCCTTGAATGCCAGGCACAGTGGGTTGTATTTTACCCAATAAGTGATAGGGAGCCACTGAAGATTTTTGTCCAAAGGAGTAACATGATCGAACATTTGTAGTGGCATTGTGCAGCGTGGATTGAAATGGTGGAGCTTGGAAGACCTGTTAGGAGACTATTGCAGTAATTAAAAACCTGATAATGAAGACCTACATGGTACCAGTGAGAACTGAGAGGAGGGCATTGAGACCCAGAGAGTTTGAACTTGTCCAAAATCACACAGCTAATAAGTAGATGGCAGAGCCACGATTTGAAACAGTTCTGTGACTTGTGATATGAAAGATATTGTGGAGGAGTAATTGGCAGGAATTGGTCATTGGCAGGGATTGGTCATTGGCAGGGATTGGTAATTGACAGGCACTGGTAATTGGCAGGAATT